>NC_086386.1:13859088-14466830 GCF_036588685.1 Mytilus trossulus
CTCTTTCTGTCCAGTCTTAAAAACATATCATTTAGGCAAAAGAAAATTTTGAACTCTTATAAATTTCCTGGGGAACTGTATGTATAACTCTAAGACGTTTTTAGGTAATTATGTTGTAGGGTTATTGTATCAATGAAGTAAACATAACATTCCCTTTTATTAATGAAATAAGACGACCAACAGATAAGGTCATATTATAATAATATTTCAACTGAACATATACGCCACTTATAAGAGGTTACTGTATGGTTGAAGCACTGAATACATATTTCATCCTAGAATTTAAGTTTTTAATGAGAAAAAATAATGTAAGAAAAGCAAAATAATTATTCTGATATCATTACCCAAGGTTCCATAGAAGGATTCTTTTTAAAGTTAGTGCCACTGAGATTTTCTGTAGAAGATTCCATGTCAAGATCTGTAAAACTTTCTGTCAATTCATTTTTAGACATTTCTAAAGTTTTTTGGTATAGAACTTCCTCTCTGACTGCATTATACAGTTCTTCTGAACCCTGTAGTAACTTATTATCACATACATTAACTAACTCTTTCACATGTTCTGTTATGTGTTCCGCTATCGACTTCATTTCACTAAATGCTCCGTTAGTCGCACTACCACATAGTCTCTGACAATCATGTTCTACTTTCACTTTCAGTTTGTATATACTATTAATTAATTGACATGCTTTGTCTAGTTTTGTGTTTTTACTAAGTGTCCCATCGGCACTGTAGAATTCCTTCTGATGTTGTAATAATTTCATAAGACCACCATGTTTGTATTTTTGTGCATAAGCTGTGAAAGCTCCTACTGTTACTATATCATACCAAGAGGCTGAAAATTAAAACAATTATAAGACATAAGAATGTACATTCCGAGAGGCTGAAAATAATATAAGAGAGAAAATCTTTTTGAAATCTCAACCAACATATTTATATGCTACAAAATACCTATCAAAATCAAATCATTACTTTTATCCGGTCCTACTAAAAAGCGCTTGGGAAAAGAAAAAGCGCCTGAGGGAAAGGAAAAGCTCCGGGGAAGAAAAATTAGCGCCCGAGAGAATAAAATAATATTTTATAACAGATAAAAAAATTTTTTTTATAACAAATAAAAAAAAATTCATTGCTTGTTTTGTAAATAATCAGTGCCAAAGGTCAAATATTTTCGCAACTGCATGGTGACACTTTTTTATGCAAATGTTGATCTAGATTTATTATATCTTTTTATATAACTAAAACTGTTTCAATGGCTATGCTTATCAGGATTTTAATGCTTAGTTTTAAATTTAAGACTTGTTTTTGTGCTTTACTACAAATGTTTATTTTCTGAATTTGCAAATTACTTGTCTAAAATTAAAAACAAATCAATGTGCATAACTTATTTCATCGACACAAAGTTGTCTCATGCCAATAAAATATTTATATATTTTCCCCTGGCGCCTTTTCTTTTCCCTGGTCGCTATTTTTTCTTCCCCAGGCGCTTTTTCTTCACCCGGGCGCATTTTAGTAGGACCCCTTTTATCATTTATTTTGATAGAATGGAAATTTTTAAATAAATGTGAGTGATTTGTATATAATACAAGAAAGCTTGTGAAAAGGAGCTCTTAATATAATTAAATCTTGTGCTGTATATATATATATATATATGCAATGAAAATTACGGATGGGTGGACAAAGTGAAAGGATGGACATTGAAGTGAATGGTAATTTACTTTTTACTCCTTAGACTCTCTTAAAGAGTGTTATGTGCATAGGGGCTAGTTTGCTTTGTATGTTTTATATCTTTGTTTCAATGTATGCCTATGCTGGGAAAATTGTTAAATAATTCTTTAATTTTAATTTCAAATTAATTTGTTTAATTATATTTAATGGCTACTATCATGACTATATTTTGATTTACAGATAATTAAGAAAATGCTTTGTCAGTTTTATATTCTTTTAATACATAATTTGATTCTTTCTCCAAATATGACATTAATGTGAATATTAGAATAAAATTATACTGATTATGACTCTGTGTCCCACTCACATTCAGGAGTTATGTGTATATATCTATGAAAATTATAAAGCAAGTGGTAATAATTAAGTTTTATTGCATATATAATTCATTAATAGACAAAACATCTTAAATTTTAAACAATGGTCGAAATTATATCATATGTAGCATTTGGGGTCTCAATTTCTAAATTGTCTAAGTAGAACATCTACAATTGTCACTAGTCTCACTAATTTGTGAGTTTGAACCCAACAAATATGCCAAGATATGTTTAACTCCAATCTGATTGACAAGGGTTGCAAGTTTTCTTGCCAAATATTGATGTGTCTTAAAGGGCGTATGACATTTGCGCTGATTTTGAAAATTTTCATTCTTTCATTTGTGCCGATTTCATTTTTTCATTTGCGCTGATTTTATATTTTTTCCTAATTGGATTTACAGGTAAGTTACAGGTAAGTTCATACATTTACATTGGCCGAGCACAGAGTATAAAGACAAGTCAAGTGACATTGCAATTTGAAAATGGCTATCCCAATGTTTGGGGTTACTATTCCTTTCCCTAAATGAAATCGATGACTGCTTCACGTTTGACATTGTCTGACGCTCCGCTCCTTTTGATGACAAATTTCATACATTTGTAGACAACGTACAAGTGCTCATTCCATAACGGTTAACCAATTTGTGATGGCGTCCATAAAATTAACGAAGGGATTATTTCAACTTCACCATGGCCATGTGGAACTCTTAGTTTAATAGCTCCCTTGAGAGAAAATGTGAACTCTAAAAATGCCCCCACCAGTACGTACATTGTATGCCAGAAAAAGAAAAGATGGCCTTCTTTATCGACAATTACGCCAAATATAGAAGAGACAAAATCATAAGAAAGGAAAAATTATATTAGATGCGTTGCCTACTATACATACTTGGCAAAAACAGATTTATGATTTGAATGATTCCGTTTTTATGGATTTGAATGCTGTACATATATTTTTAATTCGTCATTTTAGTATAAACAATTTGAAAGTGCTTTTATCTTAGGTTTTTACTTCTTGATTTAAAACAGGAAACACCAGTTATATATGCATGTTATGATTGACAATTCATAACATATGTACAACTGGCTAACGGAAGAGGTCTTTAATGATAAATGAAAATAACATTACTGGGATGGAGAGTTGTCTCATTGGCACTCATACCACATCTTCTTATATCATTTCACCTGTAATTTACCTGTTATTTTCCTGTAAAAAAATCGGCGCAAATGAAAAAAAAGAACGGCGCAAATGAAATAAAAAATTGGCGCAAATGAAATGCAGATTGGCGCAAATGCAAAACGCCGGTTTTCAAAGCTTCTTCCACAAATATCAAATGGCCCCCAAGGGACTGAAAGTTGCATTAAACAACAAAGAAACAAACACCTTGGAATAATATATTGAGCCCAAAAAATGTTTTATGCACATTATAATTTGTTACTGCTTTTTTTGTTTGTTATATAATTAGTAAAGTCATTTTATAAAAGCCAACTTTCCAACAGGTGATGGGACACACAGTAAATGTATTCAAGATGCAACCTGCTCAATTGCTTTATTTTGAGGTGGGCATTTAGGTGTAGGAATATTTCAGATTCAAAATGTATCTTTAAAGTGAAAATTTATGTGCAGTTTCAATTTAGAATATCCCTATATCAATCAAAATAAAGTACATGAATATTTTCTACCGTCCACATTACGATTTTTAATGGGGTAAAGTGTCAAATGAGCAATGATTGAAAATTAGAATCAGCATTCCAATTAAAAACATAGAATCATTGAAACACACTATTTTTCGTTAATTTTGAATTCAGTTAAACAAAAAACATTCTTACTCCACTCTTGTTAAATTAACCGAAATGGTAGAAAATATTCAGAATATTTATTGACCCTTCTATGATTTGAATAAGAGATTTTATTTCTTAGTACAGGAAGTTTGGACATATTGATGCTGTTTGGATGGATGAGATCTGATTATTTATATGGCAGATGTTATATACTTACTCCTCTCAGTGTGAAAGAAATGGGGATGTCCTAAATAGAATATACCTTGCTGATTATATTATAACTAACATCCTAAAGCTTCATGTACTACTACAAACTAAATTACACAATATTAAAAAGGTTCAGTCATATTTTGAATGACCTACTAAGACACCACAATATAAATATAGTAGTTTGACCAGTGCCTAAACCTACATCTTTTAAGATGAAAAAAAAAATATCGACAAAAAATGACTGAACACATTATTAAGTTTTTATCTAATATACATCATTTTATTACTGCTATTTTAGCATATGGATATCCTAGAACTTAAAAATGAAAATACTGTTGTCAAAATTCAAATTGTGTTGTTTTTCCAGGTTCTTACTTGTATCATTGAGTTCATTAATGACCGTCATTCTCTGTAAGTGTAGATTCAGGGGAGCAAACTCCAGGTCTTTGTCACCTTTCTTAATACTAGGCTTGAAGCTAGGACCTGTAACAGTATAATGAAGAGAATAAAGCCTAGAAATTTAAACACTATATTTTATACAATATTTCTGTAAGATCAGTTTGAGGAATTAAATATGCTTATCTATTTATGTGACTCTTAATCAAAATATATTCATAACAAGAGTGCACACGCTGAAATGTCTCGTCTTCTTTATTAATCATTGATATTATGTTGATAGTCCTTAATATAAAGCTTTACATGAACCAAGATAACTAACCATTGACCAATGAACCAAGAAAATGAGATCAAGGTCAGATGAACCATGCCAGGCAGACATGTACAGCTAACAATTCTTCCAATATAGTTGACCTATTGCTTATAGTTTAAGAAAAACAAACAAAAACACAAAAAGTCAACAATGAGCAATGAACCATGAAAATGAGGTTATGGTCAAATAAAACCTGCGCTACTGACATACAGATCATAAACTATTTCTATACACCAAATATATAGTTGATTTATGGCATATAGTACTAGATAAAAACACCAAATCTCAAGAACCTTACTTTGACCACTGAACCATGAAAATGAGGTCAAGGTCAGATGACATCTGCCCGCTAGACATGTACACCTTACAATCATTCCATACAACAATTATAGTAGACCTATTTTATAAAGTATGAGAAAAACAGACCAAAACACAAAAATCTAACTATAACCACTGAACAATGAAAATGAGGTCAAGGTCAGATGACACTTGCCAGTTCGACATGTACACCTAACAGTCCTTCCATACACCGAATATACTAGACCTATTGCTTATAGTATCTTAGATATCGACTTGACTACCAAAACTTAACCTTGGTCACTGATCCATGAAATGAGGTCGAGGTCAAGTGAAAACTGTCTGACGGGCATGAGGACCTTGCAAGGTATGCACATATCAAATATAGTTATCCTATTACTTATAATAAGAGAGAATTTAACATTACAAAAAATTTGAACTTTTTTTTCAAGTGGTCACTGAACCATGAAAATGAGGTCAAGGACATTGGACATGTGACTGACAGAAACTTAGTGACATGAAGCATCTATATACAAAGTATGAAGCATCCAGGTCTTCCACCTTCTAAAATATAAAGCTTTAAAGAAGTTAGCTAGTGCACTATCCCTATGTCAAGCTTTCTGCAACTGAAGTTGCAGGCTCGACAAAAATTGTATATCAGTATAATAAATTCCAGAAATTATTGGGGCAGACACTTCAGAATGCACTTCATTTTTAATCTCAGAAAATTCGAAACTGATTTTACTCTTAATTCCTCAAAGCTGAGCCTAAAATAGAAAGAACAACATATTTTTTTTTACTTGAATTGCCTTCTGAATCTGTGCACACATTTCTGGATAAGCCCTTTAAAGGCTATCCAGCATATCTATTAGATTTTCATATTTATTTTGTTAAATAAAGAAATCATTTTAATTTTCAGACATGCAATTCTAACAAAGTTTCAGCTATTTTTTCAAATTAAAACAATTGGATACAATCGTCGTATTAATTCCACATATATATTAAATAAATCTGATTAGTATATGTATAATCCACAACACCAGTGCAATATATATTGGAGTTAGTTTTTAATTTCTTAAAATTGTATTTTTTCTAGTTTGATGGAATCAACTGTCCTCATTTTATCTGAACTTTGGTGGATTCTTGTCTCATTTGCAATCATACCATATCTCCTTATTCTTATATTAATTCAAAATTTACTGTAATCCACTTGGTACATTTTGGATTTGTATTTATGAAATATCCTGTTACAACAGTTTTGATATATGTATCTTTATGAACCAATAAATTTTAAGGAATCTCTATTTGAAAAAAGTTATTTCTGCAATAAAAAATAAAGCAATAGCATGCCAGCTGACTTGTTCCTTTCAGCCTTTTTATCAACATGCACTAATCAATGGTGCAGTGCAACACTATAAAAGGGGGAGGTATCTTATTATTTTACAGTTAATTTCCACACATGATTACTGAAAAAAACAATAAAATTATATATCTATCACCATAAACATTTATTTCTAAAACAATTTTTAACTTTATATCACAACTTGTCTTTGAAAAAAAATAACAAACATATTACCTTTAAATGATGAAATAAGATGATTATGTTGCTCATATAACATGACAATACTCGTGCAATGTTCTGTAGCCTCTTGACATGCATGCTGACACCTAGCGGACATCTGTTAGGGGGAGATAATTATGTTAGCAGTGACATTACTAGCTCTACATTCTGTAAATTCCATTTTCCCCCTAAATCTTAACATGGTCAAAACGTCTACCAGTTTATATATTACTTGCTTGAAATTCTGATCCAGTATTTTGGAATGGAGGTTTGAGGCCCTAACTAACAATTGTTCAGGTTTTTACCCTGCTTTAGAAAATGAAATCTAAATGATGTTTTGTCTTTGGGTTAATGGAATTTACAGAGTACATGTATACATTGACATGGATTAATCTGGTTATATATATTATATACAGTTAGTTCTGGGTGAAACATTTGCTACCACACCAATAGTTTCTTTCATATATATTAAATAACCAAATTATAAATTGAAACACTTTCAAAAGAGAAGAAGTTTGTTTAAAATTATATAAGTTCTGTTCCTCTTCATAAAGATTCAAGAAAAATTAGAAGATAACATTTCTACGCTTCAAAGCTTTCTTTATGCATGTCCCAAAGATTTCCATTTAACATTAGGTATACATACATAAAACAGAATTCTTGTGAGTATGCTTTAAAATTGGTCCAAAATAAAGATATATGCCATTTAAACAGCTTTAAATGAAGCATTTTTAGATTTATATTTGAAAGAAACTGACTTAACCAATTATTGGGTTGAATTACCAGAATCAAGGTAATTGGTCAAATAATTATATGCCTGTGTATATTCTGTTACTAAGGTAGCACAGAGGTCAATTGCTGTCACCTGTTCTTTCTCGTACCATGACCAAAGCTATAAATATACTAAATGTATCAGGATATATGCTAACAATGGCGGCCAAGTTCGTTTTTGTGTTTAATCTCAACCATACAATACAACATTTCCCTCTTATGAATAGGTTTCTATCAAAAATATACAGCCTGCAATAATAGACAGTACGTCAAGCTATAAATGAATACTGTGTATTCAATACTGTGTATTCAATACTGTGATTTTTTTTTCTTTCTTGGGTATCAATTTTCGTGGATTGATAAACATTTGCATTTTTATGGATATTTGATTTCGTGGTTTTGCCAATCTGTGCATACACATCCTATTGTAAATTTGTAATTCATTGAAGATTTTAATTCGTGGTTCACCTGTTTCCAAGAAACCCATGAAAATTGGTATCCAAGAATAATAATGAATCCACAGTAGTCTAGAAAATTGTGAATTTTAACAGACACCAGAATCCCTTTATAGAAGACCTATTGATGGCATTAGGCTGTTTCCTGCTCTTTGGTCAGATTGTTGTCTCTTTGACACATTCCTTGTAAATTGAAGCCTGGTTTAATTTCCATTCTCTATTTCATCAAAGATTGCCAATTAAAATCAAATACGTTAACAGGAGTTATTAATATCAACAAGGTATTGTTGTCTATGACTCTGCCAATTTTAGTACAAACTGCCTTATGAACCAAGCAAAAAAAAAGTATTCTTTTAATCAAATGTTATAGACAGCCTGTTCATACCTGTCCTAGATTCTTTATTTGATCTATCATGGACTTTTCCTCATCTATCCATAATTTTCTGAAGAACAAAAAAAAGGAATTTCCTGTTAGAAAAGTATTAAACATAAAGAATTTTAAATTTAGAAATATTCCAATCCTTTCTCCTTTCCAAAAATCAGATTGTTACTTTATTGTCTACTATAGAATATCCGTATTACTCTTTTTTTTTCAACTGGATAGTTTTTTACATGACAATCGTACTTGACTTTTTCTTTTGAACTGTACATACTTGTAATTTCAGGTTCTTTCATACCTTGATATGGGATATGGGTTTTGCTCACAGTTGAAAACTGCATATTCACCCGGTACGGTTAACATACTTGATCTTTGGTTCGTTGTATCTCATTGGAAATCATACCATATCTCCTTATACTTATACCTTAACTATTAATGACATCTTTTTTTTCAATCATAATATTTTTTACCACTAAAACAATACATACATCAACTGTAATGGTATATCAAAAGCCAGTTTGGCCTCCGCCATATATTCATGAACAAGTAATTTGACCCCGCCATCTGACGTATCAAATCTAAAGGTCCGTGTGATGATACCACGATATAAGGGACGTAATGTGTCCACTCTTTTAGAACGTCTTCTGCCTGCTGACCTTTTCAACTTGTCATTTTTACAGTCATCAGCCTGTGTAAATATAAACAAAGGATTATTAAGCATAATATAGCTAATGTGATTGGTTCAACTTCTACGTTTAACTTTCTTTTGGCTGTTTTCTTCGCACAAACCTTCAAGCTGTTGTACAAAGTTTATCTTACTGGTTTTTTTTTTGCTTACCATACTTTGGGATATTTAATGATCCCTGTATACAAGATTCAAACTACATATATTCCAGCATAGAGATAAAATGAGCTGACAATTGTTTATATATTGACAGAAAAGGGTAGAAGCAATAGACATGGGTCAAACTATATTTACAGTACTTACTGGTGTAGTAACACAAGTCTAGGATTAACACTAGTGATATTCTAATATGGATATAAAAGAAATAGAAATGTACCTGTGTAGGGTTTCCTTTTTAGAAAGGTTTGGTATATATGTATGTATGTATATTTTTTCTATAAAAGATTGCATATTCTTGACTATAAGAGTCATGCATTTGAAGGAATATAAATATACATTCTTACAAACACTGAAAATATTTAAAGACAGTTATATGAAGGAATTGATATGTATTTTAAATAATGATAATCATAGAAGACTTCACTAAGAAATTTTCAAAGCTATTTATGTAACAAACAATGCAAGCTTAAGCATTAATATACATACAGGCCCGTTAGGTACAGATATATTTGTGTCATTTACCCAGGCCATAACTTTAACAGTCCCACAGTCCACAGGGTCTGGTCCTCTGTAAATAGAAATAGTGTAAGTATATATTTAGGCCATAACTTTAACAGTCCCACAGTCCACAGGATCTGGTCCTCTGTAAATAGAAATAGTCTAACATAAGTATATATTTAGGCCATTACATAATCTCTGGTCTTCTGTAAAAAAAATTAGTTTAGAACAAAAAAGTATATATATATTGAAACATACAGTTACCCAGGAAATACATTTAATTACCAGTAGTCCCATTAATCTATAGGATTAGATTTTCAAAACTGACAGTCCAAAATCATATATCTATTATCTACCTCTGCTGTAAAGTTGAAAGAAGGGAAACATTAATTTTTGTTAAGTTCCTCTTAATAAATAAATACACTACCAATACCATAAGCTCCATATTGGAAAGGCACTCCTTAATAATGAGCTTGTCATTGTAAAAATTAAAACTTCAGTTATGTAATCCAGATTTATCTAACACACACAAGTTTATAAATGATCATATCTGTTTTTCTGGGAACAAGGACAAAAAATAAATCTCATCAAATTGTATTGATAGTACAAAGTTCTTGGTTCATATATTATTCTAGTTTTAACATATCTATATATGTATTCTGAACGAAACTAAAATGTGCAGTTAGAAGACCCAAACCATATATAGCCTATGATAATGTATTGAGCATTACTCAACTAGCTACTATGGCTACAAGTTATGTTTATATAATTGGAAAACGTCCATTATAATGAATGTCTAGAAATTGAACCATTCCAGGAAACTGAAACGAAAGTATTTTTTCAACTATTATGATTGTCCTTAACATGTATGAAATATTTGTCACTGGACGCTAAGCAAATAACAATAGATTAACAATAGCGTCACAGTACCAAAATTGCAAGGAGTACCCTATCTGCCAAAAAAAGTAGGTTGTTCGTCAAGCCAATATAGTTTGTTTTAATAATTTGTCACAATGCACTTCTTTCAACATAAATAGATAAATAAATATCAAACTTAGACTTCTAGTGAACTAAGTTTTACTGTGTGGGTTGCTCTTTATACCTATCTAATAGTGTATAGCTGAGTTCTTATACAAGATTTACATTGAATAAGTCTACAATTCCCTTACTATTATTTTATTCACTCCTGATTCTGATCTTCTGTAGATAATTTCTTCTCCATTCCATAACATGTTCTAAATTCTATAACTCATTGGGGTCAATAGACATATCATTATTAAGCCAATCAGAACTTACTAAATAATTTGATGACAAAACAAAACTAATAGCTCCACATGATGAAGTAAAGCAATATCTAAATTTTGATAAAAAACAATATTTTTGAACCAGTAGGAGTTAAGAGTTTTTTTGTGATGACAGTGAAAACAAAACTTTTATTGGATAATAGAAACACCCACATAACTTAATATTGATATATTGCTTCCTTCCTCTATCATAAATTTATTGTCAAATTTACTGAAAAAATGCATTTCCTTATTTTACCCTTATGTCATAAAACTAGCTCAATGTAAACAACCTGATTATATGAATTAACATTCATTCAGACTTATGTGTTTTATAAATCCCATTAACCTTAAGCTTGTCTTTAAAAAATCCATACATTTTCTTAAAATTAAAAAAATCACTGATTTACAATTCCTTATTTTTCAAATTCAATTATTTTTTTAATTCTTTCAATGAAAACAAACTTGATGACTTACTTGATCATGTTTCAGTATAAAAATAACAACAATAAATATCTCTGTCGAGTGGTATAAAAACGTGATATGTGTGGATTAAACTTAAGGAGATCATACTGTAAGCTATAAAGTTAATTATAACTAAAGTCTGAGGAATGCAGAAGGAAGTCATTCACTTATAAAACAATTATTATCTCTAAATAAAATGTTTTAAAAAGTTATTATCAAATTTTTAAGGAAATTATTTTTAATATCTATTGTTTGTCTTAGTAATAACTATATAAAACAATGTGAAGTGTTTGATTCCATTATATATAAGGGTCTTATAGTATATCATCTAGATCTACAGTGATTGATGGACTGTCAAACCCATGCCTGTCAATTGAAACCCCGCTCATGGAAAGGTATGCTCGACTATATTCTTGATTGACAAGGATTGTAAGTGGTATTCTGCCAAATGTACAGTTGATACATTAATGTTCATAAGAAACAAATTTTAAGGGTATAGATAAAGTTGAAGTTTTTTCGAAGGCACAAGATGTTTCAACTGAAGCAGTACACAGGCGTAGCAAGGCATCATAATGAAGGTCTAGGAAAGGGTTAAAGGTTAAAAGAAATGCCACATTTTCCCATTTTAAGGTTGTATGTACTATTGCAAAACCGCAAAATAAAATATCCTCAGAATTGCAAGGTATCTTCCATCTACAAAAATGTTAACTAATGAAAATATATGAATTCACAGGTGGTTCTCTCTGGATTCCTCTTATCAAAAATGGTCTGAAACACACAAACCAACAAACAAACAAACAAAATCAATTTACATATTCTGTTAATCTTAGTTAAAAGTCTTAATACTATGAAATTATTGTTAGACTGTGTTTAGACAGTGTTGAGTGTTTATATTAATTAATTACACTGCAAATCTATGTTAAGACTTTGATCAAATAAGTATATTGTAGAACCTATGTTAATTGAACATATCAATGCCATGTCCTCAAGAATAGACTGAGGCAGAATTCTCACCATGGTCAACCAAGTGTCTATAATTCCAGTTACTTTGTAAGAAATTATAAAAAAAAATAACCAACATAAAAAATGGCAAATCCAACAAACATTTTTACACATATTCAATTATAACAGCCTAGTCTTAAATTTTCTCTCTCTCAAGATATCCCAAGTATAGTCTCAGACATGTTTAAAATATCCCCTGGAAGTATAGTCTCAGTCAGATTTCTCAAGTATCCTCACAGAGAGAAATATTTCAAGTATAGTCAGTCAGAGATATCCCATCTATTGAAAATTATTCTCTGACAGATATATCTCAAGTATTGTCATGGACAAGAAATACATGGCTACAATGAGACAATAGCTTAGATTCAAAGTGGATAAGAACAGAAATGATATTGCTATAGATTTTTGATTTGAAAATATATGATCTCAGCGTTGGTTCCAGATATAAACTATAATATGGGCTAAATGATTTTCCTTATTAGCAACTGAACTTTGGACCTATTGTGTCTAACATGCTACCCAGGAGTGCAGGACATCATAGGTTTAATCATTATTTAGGTCGAACCAAATCCAACCATCAAGCATTTAGGAGTAGGAGTAAACACTGGTAGGCATTGAGCTAAAACAATGAGTCTTGAAAAGTAGGAATATTTTCTTATGTATAATTGAATCAACCAGTCAAAAAAAAAATTCTGATGTTTTTTTGTTTACTTCTTACTGACTTTCAGGCTCTTCAAATTTGTAATAAATTTGGCTTTCCAAATATTTTGATTTGTGTATTGCTGTTGAGAAATATGTAGACTAAGTGTACTAAATAAGTAGCCTACTAGATTCTCCACCTTAAAACGTTACTCAATACATACTTGAAGTTCAAAAGTATTTTGATTGGTGGGAAACTGATTCTGAGTTGGATAATCAAATCATCAAACTCATAATTGTAATGACACCCATCTTTGATATATTATCATGGTAACCTTATACGTCATGTTATATACAGACAGGGATATAAAAGATGTGCATTTGTACTAAAGATGTGTTTACTCAAGAAGCTGTGTATAGATAAATAACAAAGAAAAGAATCTTAAAAATAATGCAAGACACTGTGGATTAATTTATTTTTTCGTTTGTACACATTTTTCTGGATTGCGGAAAATTTTGATTTTCGTGGATATTCGATTTCGAGGTTTTGCAAAAGTCTGCATACATTTCTATATAACATTGTTATTTGTTGTACATTGAAATTCATGGTTTCCAGATAACCACAAAATCCACCGAAAATTGGTATCCAACAAAATAATAATGAATCCACAGGATCATAAATCAAAAGGTAGTTAAAAAAATCTCTGAAACACCACACTATTATAGACAAACTGTTCACTTACAAGAATCTTACAGCACCACTGAAATAACATACATCTCATTATTATACTTGCATAAAACATCTGTCAGGAGAAAAACTTAGGCAAATTTAAAAATTAAACAAAGTGTACAAAAATAAGAGTTCAAGATAAATATGTCATAATGAACTCATTTCCTGTGACAACTAAAATATCTGTCAATTAATCAGCAATATATCTAACACTGTACATAAAAAGAAAATTGAGAAGACATGATCATCAGAAATTAATCTTTCAATTCTCAGCCGTATTAATCAATATTTAATATACTTTACTTTCAGAATGAAGGAATAAAGATTCTATAAATGACTTGGTTACCATAACAACCCTTTGTTCACATTCTATGACTAATATTAAACTAATTAATGATTTTTCCTATAAATTTGAGTAAGTTCAAAAGATATAGAAATACAAGAATAAACAGTAATCAAAATATATGGTCCAATGAAAGTAACAATTGTTGAAGACTCAAAGCTCCTGTTTTATTTGCTGGTATATCTCTAAATTATCCATAGGAATATATCTTATGGTGGTTCTATTTTTAATGATTGATTGTTGGTTTTTCATGCCAATTTCAGCACTGTTAGTTATATTGTGGATGTCAATTTTTATCAGTGAAGGACCCAGAGTGCTCAGAGAGAGTTATAAATTTCGAAAGGAAAACTGGAAACCATTTAGTCAATAAAAATTGGAGTTGAAACAACTGCCACATGCCAGGTTCAAACTCACAATCACAGTTATGACAGGATAGTGATATTGTGGATGATCTATTTCAACCACTTTGCCATCGAGGTCTTAGTTACATTTTTAATCATTATTCCAGCAATTTCAATATGAAAACTTGAAATCAAACTGTTTTATAATAAAAAATAAAATAAAACGCATCACTCTTCATGCTTTAAAAAATAAACAGTACTAATAAATAACATAGAAAAATAAAACATGAAATATTGTTATGTACAAATTTAACATTTGTATGAAGTGTTATAATAACAAAATATTTACCTTTTTGTACATTTTGTGTGACAGAAGTTCATGATAAATAATTTATATCCTGAATCATCAACAAAATCATCAGGAAATGATCACTTTGTTTATGATCCTTGATCTATCTATACGCATTACAAAATCATAAGGTAAATCAGTAAGTATGGTTTAAGGGTAATATTATGTAGTATCTTAATAATCAGTATCTACTGTTTTAAATTAATTCCCTGTTTCATCGAGGGTGAGTCTTAGCAGTATTACCTAGTACATGATTCATTATATATGTCATTGTTATAAGGTAAATAACAGTAATGTTATAGCATAATCAGTACCTACTGTTTTATACCCTGTTTTATAGTCTTAGCAGTATAAGTACATGTTTCATTATATATTTCATTGCCAGGAAAACATTGATAAAAACTCCAAGGTTCACATAGAAGCCCATTCAAGGGTTGAATTAACAAAATAATTTGAAATGATAAAAAAAAATATGAATTTTATACCTTTTGCAACTTTTGATACTTGTGTACATAGATTTTGAAGACAATCAGAATAAAACCTAATTGTTGTTTTTAAAAGTTAAGAATTATTAACCAAATTTCAAGAGTGGTGTTAGTATTCCAATGGTGGTTAAAATTAAAAAGGTGAAGAAGTTCTAGTACATTCAGAGGGACAAGAAGCCAGAAAACGCTCTGTGTTTAGGTTTGATGCTGGCCCCAAAGCAGATAAAATCATTCCACTGAATTTTTGTTAAATGAAAATTTTACACCCAAATAATAACTTTTCTAAACAGAAAATCCCTAAGCAAATGGCAAAATCAAAAGTTTAAACACATCAAACAAATAGATACCAACTGTCATGTTCTTCTTATGTAGAAAATAGTGGATGCAACCTGGTTTCATAGCTAGCTAAACTTATCACATGCATGATAGTCAATATATGTCATATACAATTCCATTATATTGACAACGATGAGTGAACAAAACAGACACACCAAAAATCAGGGGCACAGCAGCCAAAACATTGACTATAATCTTAATCACTAGAAAAGTGATTTCTTCAACTTATTTTCATTGTTGATTGTACATATGTTTGGGCTCTAAATAAAATTTACTTACTAATTAATTGCAGAACTTATAATGGTGTTGCCATATTTTTTTTTAAAGAATTAAGGCTCATTTGACAAGATTTACGAAAAAATAGTTAAAAATTGACTATAAAGGGCAATAACTCCTAAATCGGTCAACTGACCATTTCAGTCATGTTGACTTATTTGTAAATCTTACTTTGCTGAACATTATTGCTGTTTATAGTTTATCTCTATCTATAATAATATTCAAGATAATAACCAAAAAGAGCAAAATTTCCTTAAAATTACTAATTCAGGGCCAGCAACCCAACAACAGATTGTCCGATTTATCTGAAAATTCCAGGGCAGAAAGATCTTCACCTGATAAACAATTAAACCCATGTCAGATTTGCTCTAAATGCTTTGGTTTTTGAGTTATAAACCAAAAACTGCATTTTACCCCTATGTTCTATTTTTAGCCATGGTCGCCATCTTGGATAGTTGACGGGATCACCGGACACATTTTTCAAACTAGATACCCCAATGATGAGTGTGGCCAAGTTTGGTTAAATTTGGCCCAGTAGTTTCAGGAGAAGATTTTTGTAAAAGTTAACGGCACCGGACACCAAGTAATGAGAAAAGCTCACTTGGCCTTTTAGGCCAGGTGAGCTAAAAATCTAATACATAATATTCAGTAGTTAGATTAAGTTCTGCGTCATTACCTCTTAAGATATAACTAAGTGTCAGGAGTCAGTCTGTGTTATCACAAAATGGTAACAATTGTATGAGTCATATAAATGTAGCTTTTTTAAATTTTTAACAAATGTCTTGTTGCATTTAAAAACAAAAATCATTTAAAATTATAAAAATCTTTTTATTTCATAAGTTCAAATGCCAATATAATTACCTCTAATACATCCTTTATAACAATAGAAATATTGAAAGATTGAAAATAAAATATTCGCAAATTACAAGAGATCTTTAGGTTTCCCTATTCTTTACTTGTTAATTGTATAAAAAAGTGAAAAAGGATACTTATCATTTAGTTATCTAAAGAAATGTATAACTTTTGTAACTTATATTTGTCATAAGACCTTTCTTCAGACAAAATTATTCCTTTATAAAAGTAATGGCCAACTAGTCAGCACTTCTGTGCTGATATGAATATTATCATTGATTTTACTGTTTACAAAGATCTGAATTTTAGAAATACTTAGAATAGATTACCTTACCTGTATTTCACAAAACCTTTACGAATTTTGGTTCCTCAATTCTCTTTTACTTTGCCCTTTATTTGGCCTTTTTAGCTTTTTTTCTATTTGAGTATCACTAATAAAATATTTATAGATGAAATGCATATCAGGTGCAACAAATTTTAATCTTGGGATCTACGATGAGTTTATTGTACTATATAGCATTATCTTTTTGAAGCTGAGCCACGCTCAATTTTTTTTTAAAGTATGAATAAACATGATAAAAGAACTTTGGTTTCAGTATTGATGAAGTAATATTTTACAAACTTTTTATGCAACACATTATTATGTTACTGTAACATTTTGAACTGACAATGTTTGTTCTTACTTCATGAGTATCACAGATTATAATACCATTATAGACTTATAGACTTCCTTCTCCTCTCCTATGACTTCCTTAGACATTTATTTAATAGTTTATTCAAAATAGCAATATTTTTGTTTTTTTGCATTAATGGATAATCTGAAATCTAAGTTCTGCTTCAACCCTATCAGTAACCTCATGATCAGTATAGAAGGAGTAAGTTCATGTAAGCTTTAAGTTTACATCATATGATGTCCATAATTTATCCATTCATTCTAAATAGATATTGGCAAAGTATTCTATGTTCATAAATATTTATTTAATTTGCCTTTACATGCTTACATCATTATCTAGACTAATTTGAAATGGCCAGGAAAAATAAATTACCTGTCATTGAAAAAAAAACCTTTGTTCAGGAAAGAACTTTTAAGTTTTCACTTCAAGAAAAAATCTGTCAACTAAGCAAATTGTGTTTTGTTTCTTTTTTAAACTTCTAATCTCTAGAACCATTATACCAAAATCAAGTTCAACCCTTAACAAGTATTTTGAAATATTTTGAACATCACTGGGCAAAGGGAAGCAACTAAAGTAACTCTAGTAAGATGAACATTTTATATTTTTATAAAAGTGAACCACAAAGTTAAGGTGGTACTCAACACCTGAACTAAAATTAATTTATCTCGTTTAATTTTCTTTAAATTTTGACATAGTATGAACTTTGACCCTTTGACAAAGATATAAAAATTTCAAAAAATTTGAACCAACTGTTAAATCAGAAAAATTTCACTGGTTTTATAGCAGATTGACAAACACTAAAACTCAGTGAGAAGCTTAATATTACCTTAAAAAAACAATGTAATTAAAACGTTTTGCTGATTTTACAGAGTTATCTCCCTGTAGTGTTAGGTACCACCTGAAGTGTTCACTGAATAACTAAATTTGCATAGGTTTGAAAGCAGACTTCGATGAAAGGACAAAATTAAATATCCACGAAACATTTAAGTTTTCCCTGATCCAAGAAAATTGGTACCCATTAAAATAAATGAATCTACAGTATTATGTCTTTCATGTTAACATTCATGTGCGAATATAAACTGCTAACTCAAGCAAGTAGCATACTATTAAAAATTATCACAAAAAGCTAAACAGGGAATAAAAAATAAAATAAAATAAGAAGTAATGCATTATACTGATTATTAGCTTCAAAGAAAGTGATTTTTACATACCACCACAAACACAAGCCAGAAATGTTGGTGGATGAGACTCTGATGCTGTTGATCAAGTTTTTATCAGGAATTTAGTTTGTTAAACATGACTTACTGTAATGGTAATGCTAGCTCCATCTGATGAGATGTTAGGACGTCCTGTACAGTAAATATCACCTGACCCATTTGGGACATCTGTCAAAATCAAAGTCAAACAATAATTCTCACTGTTTAGTCTTTCTAACACTATGAGCAACAATGGTTGTTTATTATCATAGTATAAGATTATACCATTTTTAATAAGGAACTCCATGTAATAATAAAAAAAATAATTAATCAAATCCTTGCTAACAACATAGGTCATATGAATACTTTTAAAGTGCTTTATTGTTACTACTATTTCAGCAAGTTCTCAAAGTTGTCAAATTATTCATAGCATTATATTCTCCAAACATTTCCCAATGGATGTAGCCTATAAATTATATATTCTAATGCAATTTTTATGTAACAATTTTTTTCATGGGGTAAAAGTTACCATCAAATCCTCAGTTGACATGTTGTTACTAAGAAGAGGTCGCCATTTTGATGTGATTTGATCCAATTTGAATCGTAGATATAAAGTTTCCATTTGTATGACATCACGTTCAGCCATGTTTTTGCACCAAAATGATTCATGAAGTTTAATGGCATTTCATTTTATTTCAAATTTATACATTTTTTTCAAGCTTCAACATATTATTTGTTTTTGAAATGAATTTGAATCCAAATAACAGTGAGGTAGTTAAAGTCTTTCTACCGTTAATTTTGAGTTGATGGTCACAAATTTAAGCTTTACTGACTCTGCTACATGTTTGCAACCATCAAATCGCCAATTGACGGTGGCACCTCTTCAACTACAGTTCTGATATTCTATAGTCCCATTCAATTAGAAAGCTTGGTATAATTGTGTAAGTACTAACTGTTCCAGTCATCCTCTCCTTGACATGGTAGACTGTTAACTTTATCCTGGTGTTCGTGTCAATACCACTTGAATCACCAAAACCTATTGTCTTCAAAAACTGAGGAGAATTGGTTTTCTAAAAATCAAAATATTCAACAGTTTTAAAAATATGTTAAATATAGAAATTCTTGGATTTCAAAGTATGAGGTTCAATTTCATATATTTCTAACTGTTTTTATAATGGAAAAAGCTAATATTGTTTAATGCCTTGCTTAATAACATTTTTACAATTTTCTGAAATAATCACATACTTGACAAATTCTCAAAGACTATTGTACGTTTTTTTAGAGTATTTTAATAATTTTCTATGGTTTTAAATGAGCAAATGTGGGCTTAAATACCAACAAACATTCATAGACAAGAATGTGTCCCAAATACACGGATGCCCCATCCGCACTATTATTTTTTATGTTCAGCGGACCGTGAAAATGGGATAAAATCTCTAATTTGTCATTAAAATTAGAAAGATCGTATCATAGGGAACATGTTTACTAAGTTTCAAGTTGTTCAGACTTCAACTTCTGTAAAATACCTCTACCAAACATTTTAGCCAAAACTTTAACCTGAAACGAGACAGATAGAAGAATGGACAAACTGACGGAGGCACAGACCAGAAAACATTATGCCCATAAATGGGGCATAAAAAGCCTTGTATCTTGTCTGTTGCTATAATGAGTTAAATAACAACACCAGTATGTCAAATTCGTTTCAGTTGCTGTGAATGGTGAAAAGTATGTTGCTGAAGTTTTATGGTGTAGACCTACCTCAACTACTTCAGTATGACTGTGTTGGACCCATGTCTGTTGTTGTGGTGGATTAATAGTATAGATTACAATAAATGGATTAGGAGGGTTCGCTGAACTGTCATTAGGTAAATCTTCACAAGCTATCAAAATAGAAGAGTAAATAATCTTAGTGAATAGATGCTTGAGTTATTCCACATTATGAAACATGATCTGACCAAAACTATCGGACATTAAATTTCTAGTAGTACATTTGTATGTGTTCATATTCATGGACCAATTGACTTTACTTTCAAATGGTAGCTAAATTATTTTAAACATTATTGCAAAAACACTACATTTGTGCAAAATGTAAAGTTTGGTGTGTTTTAAAAATATTCTATGTCATTCTTAGCTATTTTACATTTTCAACTTTCAAAGAACTATGTGGCATTTTTTTTTAAACTTTTGGCCTGGTACTATGTAATTCTTATCATGGTTGACAAGAGGGGTTAATGTCAATGCCTCATACAAGAACTCCACCAAAAGTAGTTCTATTTTACTGTCTTTTATATTAACGCATCTACTAAAAAACTTTTCATCTTGGCATAATGTACATTTATATTTTTTCAAAAAGGCCTTTACAGCACATACTCCTTTAACAGAGAATTTCAATTCAAATCAAGAAACTACTTTTAGAACAGAAGCATAAGAAGAGGGCCACAACAACTGCCATAAAATGCAATTTACAAATAACATCTGCTTTAAAAGTAAAATTTTTAAAAGTCTTTTTCCCCTCAATTTTCTTAATTCTGTCATTAACAAATTTTAATATTGGTAAAATGTTTGTATACTTACATAGACATATCTCCATAGCTGGCTCATCATTAGTGTTAGCATTTCCTAGGAAACAAGAACAAAAATCTTTTAACTGTTCCATATTGTGTTACATGCATCTTATCATGACTTACATTAGCTCTTGAATAAAGGAGGTAGCATAAGCACAAGGAGCAGGTGAGAAAACTTCTAGGCAGTTTTAATTATAATTTTATAATTCTAACAAACATTAATGTCATAAAGGATAGAATGTATTGCTCTTTACAGGTGCAAATTTACACCTAATTTAACAGTTAGTATTTAAGGTGAAACTGTTAAATTGAACTTAAAAAAAAGTGCAAATGAAAAGGGGATAAACAGTGAGATATCAAAACAGAGAAATAATACCTAGAAAAACCTTAAATGTTCAGAGAACTACAGTATTAAACCATTAGAATCACATTTTTCTATAAAGGTTATCCAATTATCATTATACATTCATTAACATTATTTTTCAGTAGTTTTTACAAAAAAAAGATAAATAAACATTTCTTTGGGGAAAATAAGGAGACATAATTTATACAAAAAAGGGTTATGAATACAAATAATAAAATATCAGAGGTGCCATGGGTGCATAAGATAGGTTGTTATCTTCATCTATTTGAAGATATAAGAAAAAACAAACTTATGTGTTTGTTACAATGAACAATATAAATTGACAATACATGATGAATAGCATAAAATTGACAAATTTCAACATATCAATATATTGCTGCTGTGACCTTGACCTTTGGCATATTAACCATCAAAATCGATATTGGCCGTCTCTTTAATTTTTGGTAAAAGTTGCACCTAAAATCAAATTATTTTGCAACAAAAATTCAGTTTGCAATAGCTATCTTGAACCTTGAACTATTAACCCTTCTGTGCATAATCAATCAAGTTCAATTAATTAATCATTTAAAAGATCTTGTCTGAAAAAATGTGAAAAAGATGCCAAGACAGGTTCATCATATTTCTACTTTAACTTTGTCATCACTCAGCTAAACAAACAGAATCATGAAAAATAATCACCAACCCAAGAAAAAGCAAGCATTAACAAAATAGATAATAAAGAGCATGACCTTTGACCCCAATCCTACACCTGTCATGACAAAAGATTACCAATAGAATCAGTATTAATTAGAGACAATAGTATCCTGTATATTCGCACCAGACTGGGTTTCGAAGGCCATTCCCGTCTCTGTAGGAGGAGGTTGTGAGACTGGGTCCCGTCCTGTCTTGGCCTGGATCTGTTCTCGTAGACTCTGTAGCTGCATCTTAAGACACTCATAGCTAGAGAGGTGAAGTGCCTGGATCCATTCATCTCGTTCTGTTTCTGTTCTTGTGGCAAAATGATAGGTAGGTTCATCTCCTTCAAAAACTACAAAATAGGATTTCTCTCATTAATACAGAAACTAAACAAATTCAGAAAAAAAGTACTGAAACTTGTAATTGTTATAAATATTTAAAATGTGCATAAAAAAACTAAATATATTATTATACTATTTACCTATAATAAATGCATTATCTATTTCATCGTCTAGTTCTATTGTACACCTCTCTAATACCAAAACTCCTAATGGTTCTGTTCTCTGGAAAATATAACAACATATTTTTTACTTTTAAGAAAAAAACTTATTCGAAAATATTTTTAAGCTCAAATCGGACCACTATTTGTGTATTGTTTGAACTGTAGTTCATTACAGTAATATAGTCCATTGGAAATAATTTTTAGAACTTCTTCAAAAAATATATACATTGTATTAGAAACACCTGAATGAATCTTATACATTGTCCTCCCTTTATAGATATACCAAATGAGACATATACATATATGTATCTCATGATTTTTATTTGTCTTAAAAACATGACAATAACAGATGACTCTTCTTGAGCACCCGATTTTTCCCTCGGTCTGTGATTGGTCAATCTTTAGTTATATGTGTGAAAGGATAAGATTTATAGTCCTTTATTGGTTGAGGGTATTTCTAAAGCTGAAATCAGTATTGTAGCAAACAATGTATATGTAATATTCAATGTAATATATATGAAATTATGTAGACTCAAAGTCCAAACTGTACAATGAAATATATGTATAGTTCATAAACTCAACAGAATGCTTTGTTTTAAGTATTAGTGCTCAAATATAATTGCTGTGAATAACTAACCCGAATTAAAACCTAGCCAAATTATTATACTGATATTAAATAATGGTAATGAGGAACTTCACACCAGATTATTGCTACAAAGTATGTTTAGAAAGGCAGATGCAAAAGACAAGTATGTGAAAGCAGGTAATTAATTTATCAGAATTGGTATGCTGAACATGTTGATCTTTGGTAACCTGTTTTTAAAAATAGTTGTGTATGAAATTCTGTTTCCAATGATTCCATGTTTTTTATTTTATTTTGACCAATTCAATTTTCTTTTTTAGGCCCAACTCTAATACAATTATTAAACAATCATTTTTTTGGTCAATGGCAATGTGTTTGCTTTCTTGAATTTATGACTTTTGATTTTATTTAAGGATCTTCTTCCCATTTCATGTATAGAGATACTGGTCAAGAAAAAGAGATTAAAATAAAATAAAGCAGCAAGCAACGAAGTATGTAAAGAATTAGCACTACAAATAAGTGCTTAAGAATGTTCACAACTTTTACAGCTCATTATTCAAAACAATTCCTCATACTTTTACACTGAAAATTATTTTTTTCTATTTGTTATCAGATTAAATTACACAGAGATATATAAAAGAAGTTGTACAAGAAATTTCTACATTCAAAGTTGAATATTTGAACCATTGAAAATATTACAGCTAGGAAGAAGAATGAGATGTTTCTATCCTGTTTCTCAGCTAGTTATCAAATTACAGTAGTCATAGTCTAATGTGGATAATTTACTTAACAAAACAACTTCTGGTCCAGTAAAATTTTTAAGTGTTAATATAACTAAACTAAATCAATGAAGCAATTAAAAGCATCAAACAACAAAATTACCACATGTGGCACTGGGTTGGACTTTCGATTGTTTTTCTGATTGCTTTTCTGAAATTGTTGAAATCAAATGAAAACAAAGTATTCAATTTTATCTGTAAAATTGACATCTACTTTGAGGAAGAAAATACCACTTTTGTTCATGTAAAAAATGTCAGAAGAATCACTGACAAGAAAGTAGATGTTGTAATATGTCTTGTACCTAATAGTATCCCAGTTAATCAAAATAAAATTTCAGTTAAAATAAATCATGAACTGATATATGGTTCTGTTTAAAAAGATTATTTTGCTTTATTTTTTGACAATACAAAATGGTTGAAAATACATTAAAACTATTGAAGTAAGAAATTGAAATTTCACAATTATTTTGGCATATATATTTTGTTCTTACATAAAGTTTCAAGTTGTTGATTGATGGACTGCTTAAAACCAAATGGTAAATATTGAAAACATTTCCTAGATAATGACATGTATTGATATAAAATGTGCTTTGGTCTAGATTAAAACATGCTGAACTAGATTCTTAAAGCTGTAACAGGCAGAATCACAATACCACAATGAAGCCTAAACTTTTAAAGAGCTCATCTTTTGATCTTTAATCTTAATTCATTGCAGAATGCTTAGCAGAGAATAAGAAGAAACAAACACCAATTTAGAAGATTTTGATGTGACCTGGACAGAGATCAAACCAACTTTTATTTTGTGGAAAGGCAGCTGGAATATCCAGTGTTTTTATATATTTTCGAATAACAAAATTATACATGTACATCAAAACCATTTTTTTTTTATTTGGACATTATTTTATTTCGGATGTTATCTGCTATTTGGTTTGGTTATTGTATCTGTTGTCTCCATTACCATTCTCAATGTTACATAACTATCATATTATGGTTAAGGTAGATGCTTATACAACGAGATACATGCTTTAAACTACATATTATGCTAATGTCACAATAATACACTATAAATCTAAAGAATGTTTCTTCTGATATGTCGTTAAACTATTCTTAGAAACTACATTCCAATAAATATCGAAAGAAAAATCCCATCCTACCTCTCTTATATATATATACTTGAATGGAATAATAAAATTGAGAATGGAAATGGGGAATGTGTCAAAGAGACAACAACCCGACCAAAATAAAAAAAAAACCACAACAGCAGAAGGTCACCAACAGGTCTTCAATGTAGCGAGAAATTCCCGCACCCGGAGG
The DNA here is from genome assembly GCF_036588685.1 of Mytilus trossulus. Lineage (NCBI taxonomy): Eukaryota > Metazoa > Mollusca > Bivalvia > Mytilida > Mytilidae > Mytilus > Mytilus trossulus. Next base: position 13,884,377 of record NC_086386.1, read on the forward strand.
CGTCCTTCAGCTGGCCCCTTAACAAATATATACTAGTTCAGTGATAATGAACGCCATACTAATTTCCAAATTGTACACAAGAAACTAAAATTTAAATAATACAAGACTAACAAAGGCCAGAGGCTCCTGACTTGGGACAGGCGCAAAAATGCGGCGGGGTTAAACATGTTTGTGAGATCTCAACCCTCCCCCTATACCTCTAACCAGTGTAGAAAAGTAAAAGCATAACAATACGCACATTAAAATTCAGTTCAAGAGAAGTCCGAGTCTGATGACTACTAGCAGACTACTATTGAATGGAATAAGCATACATGTGACTTCTGTTAAAACACTACAAAAGTTATTAAAACATACAATGACTAACAATGATAACCTCCTACTAAAATTTACACTTGGGTATGTTAATGAAAACAAAAAACATTAAGACTTACTGATTCCTTGTTCTTGTAATAAAACAACAGATTTCCTTTCAGTTTACAGTGTCTAGTTATGTATGCTGAGAATATAAAAATAGCTTATTATTTATACCTGTACATATTCAGTATAAAAAAAAATATATTGTTGTTTTTGTTATCATCTCATTTACACATGTTACGTTCACGAGTAAGAATTTGAAAGAAAAAAAACATACTATTGAAGGCCTTTGCATACAATGAATACTGTTCAATTTTTTTTTAAAGAATAACAACTATAGGAAAAAATAATAAATATTTTTATGGAATATGTTTGAAAGAGTATATATGTTACAGTGAATTTGTATAATCAGTGATTATGTACAATCCCTGAAATTTTCAGGGATTATGTAGAATCACTGGCTAGTTTAGTGATTATGTAGACGTAGAATCCCTGACATTTTCAGAGATTATGTATAATCACTAGAAAAAACATCAGGGATTCTACTTAATAACTGAAATGAAGAAAAAGTTGTATTTATAAAGAAGGTTAATAAAAATAAAATAATTTATTCTATAAAATCACATAAAAACATCATAATAAAGTAACAAAAATTGTAACAATATATCAAAATGATAAACCCATTTTTTTTAAAAGTTAGGCACACTATCATGACTATATTGAAATGTTAAACACAATATATTAAGATAATATGCTTCACATCTGTTTTTACAACAATATCCACATTTTAAAAATCCTTTTCCTGCACATATTGAATCAGATTTTAACAACACGCCGAAGAGAAATAAAAAGTTCAGTAAAAACATACGAAGGTATTCCCACAAAAAAAAATAAAAAAAAAATAAATGGGAATTTGCAAGCTTGAACTGGTTCAAGCAAGAAAGATAAAGATACCATTGTTTTGTGGTCAGACAATATCCTTTTTTATACCTTTTTTTAAAGAATTGCCATTATGTTTTTGGGGTTTCCCTTTTCTTTTTTATCCTGTCAAATTGCTATGAGAATATGCAAGCTTCCTCTTAAAGTTTGTTATATTTGTCAATCCCAAGTTCTGCCTGTTTTTCTTTACATTTAGATGCATGAGTTCTCACAGTTTGAATTTCTTGCAAATTGTTCTTTGAACAAAAAAAAACAACACACAAAACAGTTGTTCCATAATCTACTTCACCATTTGCTTTACATGTATCACAAATAACATGCTTGTGGATTTACAAATAGAGCATGAATATCCATTTGATGCTGGCTTTTAATAAACATACAATACATGTACAGCTATCGTTATAAAGGGAAGGTTAATATTCTTAATTTTGAAGTCTAACTATATCTCGAAACCTTGTGTTGGTTATATCTTTTAGATCATCCTCTGTGTTTAAAAGCTAAATTATTTCATCTGGCAAGCATGGCAAGGAAAATGAAAGAAACTTAAAATTATATTTTGTCTATGTTTATTTTGTTTATTAAACAAAGAATCATTAAATTATTCATAATCCCTGAAATCTTATAGGGAATTTGTAGAATAATTATTAAAATATTCAGTGATTATGTAAAATCACTGGTCATTTTCAGGGATTATATAAAATAACTAATGATTTTAGTGATTCTACATATTCCCTGAAAAATCAGGGATTTTACATAATCCCTGATTATACAAATTCACTGTAACATATATAGCATGTATAGAGAAATACTGATCTTATGATTTTAATATTTGTTTTATAACATTTGAATAACTTTTTTGTCACAAAAATCCTCTGACAGCTATAAATTTTAGATACATAAATTGTGTTATTTCTTTGAAAACATGTCTTCTACAATGTATTAGAGCTATCAACTGAATCATTCAGTATATGAACAAATTACCCTATATAAGATTGTTTATAATCAGAAACAGCTTGGAGATAACATGTACATGATGTAATTTTCCAGATTTTGTTGATACACAAAAAAATAAATGCATGATTGATACAGGTAGACAAGTTGGTATTCTAATCTAACTAATCATTCTTACTTTCTTCTTTCTTGAATATTCTTCCCTCTGGTTTATATTTCATGGACAGTATTCCTTCTTTGTCTACAACACCCTGCTCTACAATATGTGTTAATTCTTTACTGTTGAACCTCATGGTGATCTAGGGGACATAATCGAATGTCTATAAGAGGAATCCTGATCTAAAAAAACCAAACAAATAAGGTAAACAAAAGAAACATGATACAAATATTAGTTTAATTACCCTTATCATATTGAATCTATATATAAATGAGGTTTTTGTGAATCCTCCCATCCTTGTGGATATATGGTCTCTACTTTAGGTATACAGTCTGATGTTTAGTAGTTGTTGTTTGTTGAATCCAGGTCCCTTCGCGCCCATTCACGTTCGCACCCACTCATGTTCGCCCCCCTTCACTTTCACACCCTACATGTTCGCACCCAAAGTCCGTTCAGACCCTTCATGTTCGCGCCCAATTTTTATTGGTTTTGTGTTTAATAACTTTGAAATCAAGTTTTGGCAAGTGTATTTCTATAAGTATATGTGTTGTCATTGTCTCATTATAAAGTTAGACAGCATTTTTTTTGTGTTGAATAAATCTTATTTAAGTGTTGGATAGTGTATTGTTAAAAAAAATAACAATCTTTTCTAAATAAAGTGAGATTGTGTCAACGTTTTATTTTATGTTGAATAACTCTTAATCATGTTTTAGTTAGTGTATTGCTATAACTTTGTTTCAATCATTGACTTGTTTCAAAATAAAGTGTGATTCTGACTACGTCTTTTTTTTTGTGTTGAATAAATTTTACCATGTTTTGGTTATAATAGTGTATTGCTATATTTTATTGTTTCATTGTTTCAGATCAAAGGGACCAAGCTGTTAAAAACAGTTATCTTTTGTGTTTTCATTTAAAATCTTCAATGTTTTACTCATACCAAGCTAAATACATTCAGTTTAAAACAACAATCACGATTTTCCAATTTTTCAACTGGAATTTGAACTAAAATTGGGCGCGAACGTGTAGAGTGCGAACAGACCTTGGGTGTGAATGTAACGGTTTATTTCTTCCTCTGTGATATTTTATCCTGAGGATAATTTGTCCCGGTCAATTTTTTCCAGGCATGGTATTTCACAGGTTTATTTTTTCCAGAGGAGTGAAAATCTATCTGTGTTATGCGGACAATATGTACCAGTATATATTGCCGTACTATATTTCACAGAACCGTGTGAAATAGAGTCCCATTAACTAATATGTAAGTCACTCACAATCAATATATACCTGACTATAATTATAAAATGTTTCACAAAGGTAGAACAAATTTGCATAATTTATCAAAGGGAGGTAATTATGAGGAATTTACATTTTAAAGATTATATTAATATTATAATATATTTTTTTAACTATTTCATAGTGAAATTTTTCCTTGAATATTATTTTTTTATAGTATACTCATTTATATAAAAAGATGACTTACAACTTGATTTAATAAGACATATAACATTTCACAGGTAAATACTATTCAGCTGCTAAACATATTTTTGTTCCAATATATTGTTATGCTATGATTTATCTGATTTCCATATAATCAACAACTATATATCTACATCTCTGTCCCAAGATAAAACTATTCATATAGTTAAAATATCATCATAATCAAATTCTTCTATTACTGTTAACAGTAGTAATGCACCTATATTTCTACCTTACTTTTAAATTTATATTTGTACTGAGATCTGAAAACAACTCACTTTCACTTGTATTTCACTAACCTTATTTAATCATGATATTATTTTCACAATTTCGATCTTTGAAATTACTTCTGGTTTTCTTCCTTATGTTTCATTATAATTTTCTTTTAAAAGGATGATAATGACTTGAATATTTCAAGAATTTTTTTCAATGATAATTTGTGAAATTATTTCTCATTATGATATATTTTGTTTACTATTTTGCTTTAAATCAAATACACTATTATTATTTCATAGTATTTTTAAAGGATAAGTTTTTTCTAATAACTATTCATCAAATTAATTACGCTGATAGAATTTCACGGCAAAGGAAAACATATCCCAGGGAAATATTTTCCTCCGGATAAAAAAATAACAACAACTACTGTGACATTTTTTCCTCCGGATCAAATTTCCCCCGGATATAATTTTGCTTTACATGAACGTGTATTGGGTGCGAACAGACCTGATACCTTGTTTGTTGATGTGGTTCAAAGTTGACATTATATATCTAATTGAGGATATCTAACAGTAGTCTGTGAACTTAACTGATCTTTGTAGTTAAAAAAACAAAGGGGTGGCATTTATGCTACTAAGGAAAGTACTGCTACAGAGAAAAAATGTTGCCATTTACATGAATGTGTGCATCAGATTAAACACAACATTTAATTTTGTGACAGGTGTGATGACTGATAGTGTATGACCTGGGAATAGACAGTGGCTGATATCTTATAAACCTTTGCAGAATCAACTTATCTTTAAAGTTATACTTATTCACCTGTTTTTGATTAAATCAATTAGCTTAAATATTGTCAAAATTCAAGAAAGGCACTTTTCATCTTCCTTATTTTGTCTGAATCAGCTGGCAGTTTTTTCCCCAATGTTATCGGAAGAATAACACCGACATGAATCTTTTAAGATATTACTTATAAACCAAAACACACATTAAACAACAACGCACCAAGAAGGACAAAATAAAACAGTCTGTATATATATATATATAAAAACAACTTATAAATGAAAGAAAACCTCCTACATAGTGTGCTGTACATAGTTATCTACATACAACTAAAAAAATCTTTCAAAATTTACCCCAAATACTCTAATAATATATATATTGGAGGTGTTCCTATTTAAAGGAAGCTAATACAGAGAAGAAGAATAAGGACCACAACAAAAAAATCGAAATATTTATTACTAACAACATTCGATTCGTTTATCGTATCGAGTATTTTTGGTAATAAATATATCGGTTTTCGGACAAGATACCAACACACCATAAGAATCCATAAACAGTCATCGCACTTTTTAAATCACTCTAATAAAATTTAATTATTTGCATGTTGACAACTTAAATTTTAATTATTCATTGAAAAATAAATTTAACAAAAATGTATGTAATGATTGCAACTGAACATTTTCTAAAATGATTAAAAAATTACAAAAAGATGAAAATTTATTTAAAATATAAATGTCACAAGTACAAATAATCTTCACGGTATTTTATGGTTTTAATCGCAAATTGTTGCCATTCAGTTTAGGGCGTAGTAAGTGGACCTTAAGTAGAAACAAGTTAAATTGTTTAATAATAAATGTCAAATTATCATTGGAAAAAAAAATGAACGATACCACGATAATAATGTCTGAAGTATCAATATTTCGAAGTTCTGTGGTGAATTTTATGTGTTCTGTGGTATTCTGTTGTGGTCTATGGCAAAAAGAAGCTTCCTCGATGGACAGTTTGGGCATACAATTGAGCATTTCAGCATGACATTTAAAAAGATCGTTACTTTCATATAAAACTAGAAAAATAATATGCAAACTCGGCCTTTTCTTTTAATCTACAATGCTTCGGTTAATAACACATACATATGTGAAAATGAGTCTGGACTCCCTGGTCAATTTTAGAAATCCCTTTCTTATCAAAATATTTGTTAGAAATACTAATATTTCAAAACTTGATAACAAGTCTCTTTTTATTTGGTTTATGGGAAAGATGATAAATCATTTTGAAAAAAAAGTATAATTTATAACAGGATTTAAATAAAAATAGAAATACCAAGGACGTATATTAGTTATTCGTCCTTGAGAAATACAATATTCGTCCTTGAGAAATACAATATTCGTCCTTGAGAAATACAATATTGTCACATTGTATATCCTTATTTATGTATTGCCATAGCATATTATCTATGCTTTCGCAAATAAAATATTCATTTAATATCAAATTAAATGTCTTTATCAAGAGTTATATATATATTTCTCTAACTCTATGGAAATTTATCCATTTCCGAACCCATCGTATAAAAAAATTTAATCAACGTGTGGTTGCTGGTGATCTCAAAAGATCATTTGATGATTTTGAGGGTCATGACCTTTTTAGCTAACTGAATGAATCAAAATACGATAACAGGTGTTAATGAAATTGACAACTTCGTGCAATGTGAAAGGCACTCGAAGGGATTTTCGGTTAACAAAAAAAGAAAATGTGTTTTTAATCATTAGAGAAACAGATTCTTACATAGTTTCTCGTGGATTATCGGATTTATCCAATCTCGATAGTTAAATTATCAATTTTAAAGTCCTCGCCGAGGCGGCTCGGACTTTAAAATTGATAATTTAACTATCTTGATTGGATAAATTCGATAATCCACTGGTATCAATGTAAGAATCTATATATATATACATGATAAGTTCTGTAACTCGGTGTCAATGTAACCCTTTCCATTCTCTTTGTACATATATACATTCTTACATTGAAACCAGTTGATCATCAGATTTATCCAATCGAGAACTTTACAATTGATAGTTAACTATTGATCGAGATAAATCTGGATAACAACGAGTAACTATGTATGAATCTGTTTCTCTATGATTATCAAAATAATGTACATTCATGATAAACAAAAATCTTTTTGAGTGCCTTCCACATTCCATAATGTTGTCAATTTCATTTACACATTTTACTTAATTCTGTGTGCTGATAAAAGGTATGTTTCCCTCGGTTTTAGTTTGTAACTCGGTAATTGTTTATTCTAAATCGATTGATGACTTTTGAACAGGGTATACTACTGTTGCCTTTATTTATGATCCGTTAACTCACCCAAATATATTCTGGGATCATTGGCAAAAAATAACCGTATTGTTTAAACGCGAAGTCCCTTATCAAATGGCAAACTTAAAAGCTCAAATACATCAAACGAATGAGAAACAACTGACATATTACCGACTTGCTTCAGATATTTCCTTATGCAGTAAATGGTGGATGATACCTTTTTTTTTTATAGCTAACTAAACCTTTCAATTGTATGAAAGTCGCATAAAATTCCTCATTTTTAACAACAATGTATGAACAAACAGACATACATGTAATAGGTAAACATGTCAAAAATAGGGGTACATCAGTCAACATTGTAACTGTTATGATCTAAATCTTAACCCCTTTAAACGCCAACAAACAATCAACAACGAAAAACAAAATGGCATACTAGAAGACAAAGCATATACAAAAAAATGAAAGACAAGAATACAAAAATTCGTCAGAGTTCTGCAGAACCTAGTGTCTCGCCTACTTTTGCTGTTGGCTACAGGCTTAAAAACATTGATGAACGCATTATTAAAACAAATTTCCTCTTGATACTATATTTTGAATATTAGAAGCTTCTGTCTAAGTTTCGTAAACATTCAGGATGGTTTATATAGTAACTGCAGACTGTAGGCAATATGAACTCGAAGAAAAAGTAAGTAAATTTATAAGTAGTATATGGAAAAAAAGGAAATACATCTTTTGATCATAAACAAGAGTCTGTCCAAGTTTGATATTAATTAAGGATAGTTTAAGAAAGTTATTTAAACTTTCAAGACTTTAATCACAGAGTGAATGTAATGTTTACTGACAGAAAAACTAAATCCATTTATTAGTAAAAAACGGGTTAACATTTTTTTTTACAAATTTTACTTTTGGATTCTATCTTATGATCATAAACAAGCTTATGTCCAAGTTTTGAAGAAATCCAGGATTGTTTAAGAAAGTTATTAAAATTTAACCATAAAGTGAATATTTGTGGACGCAACAAACGGCTGACGACGATGACGACGACGGAATAAATGAAGCTCTATCTCGCTTTGGTGGGTGGCATAAGTCCACGATAAAAGGATTTTACAAAAAATGGACTGAACAGTAAAGGTAATAATTAAAAAAAACAAATAAAACACTATAACACTATAACAATGATTAAAATGATAAACAAAGTTAGTACCTACAATCTATACGTAAAATAAACCACTATGTATCATTTGAACAGTTGATACGGAATACTTATTAACGAGGTCTTTATATCTTCATATAAAACTTTTTTCTAAAGAAAATATAGAAGTATAAACGTAGAATATACATCAAAAGAAAGAATCATTCTTTAGAAAAACCCAACAGTATCTTAATAGGTTAATTCAACTAAAAATAGTCATGAAGCTTTTTTCAGACCACATTTTGTAGGCAAGATTAAAAAAAAATTTTGGGGGGGAAACACGCATCTGCGATGAGGAGATGAGACAGCTTTTAATAGAGACACAAATCAGGAACATTTAGTTCTGTATTACATATTTCTTTCCGATATTTTTTTTTTTATTCGCGCCAATCTTTGTTTTAAACGATATTTTCCACATTCTTTTATTGTTGCAGTTCATTGTAAAAACGATCATCCATCATACTTTATACATATGGGAAATAATTTAAATAAGTTTGGGAAAAGTAATTTGAAAATGTATACTCTGTGTAATGTGAAGTAAATTAATTTTACTAACAATTTCCCTCTCCTATATTTGTTGTATACACTGTAGTAATATCTTGGATCACGCTATCATGTTTCTTGGCGTCAATCAGTTCATATTGAAATGGAGACCAATAATTACTCACATATTCTCTTATGTTATATTGGCTTTCTACATTGCACTTTCATTTTGTACTAATTACGGAAATTCATCATCTGTTATTAGCGTCAATAAATGAACGTTCCGTTCAATAATTATTCGAACGACTTGTTTCAATAATTAGGTTGCATAATACTGGACGTTACCCGGATATTGGTTTGCTTGCATTAGAGGTCGTCATGTCCTATAAAAGTACTCTATTTAATTATTCAACTTGTACTTTATCATTTGACAAACTTTTACAGGAAATTGATAGTAAATAAATGAAAGAAGTTAATTATACACACAGAAATCATAGAAAGAATTCCACGATAAAATAATATCCAATTACAATACAATCAAGTGCGCCTTGAGATAATATGTAGGCAATTTTGTAATAATTATTTTAAACTCTGATATTCTTCACCACTTTCATCCAATATAAAATACATTCTTTTTTATAAGGTTTTTGGTTCCATTTTTATAAGCCTTGATACTCCAAAATTTCCCTGATTAATCCCCAGAAATACTTCTATAGATGCACTACTTTATTTATATAAGAATTTCTGTTATTTCTGGTCGATTTTAATTCGATTGGCTATAATCGATTGAGTTTTATGATAATAAATTTTACCGTTGAAATATGTAATATTTACCAAAATACATTAACATTCTTTTCATAAAATATGCGCATACTTTCCGCATGCAGTTTTGATAATACTCAAGATTATTTTTTGTCTAACTGTAAATTTGAAATAGTCGTACTTCTTACGTAAAAAAAAGGACGAATGACACCAGAGGGATAGTAAAACTAATAAATCGAAAACAAACAACAATCGACAACACCATGGCTAAAAATGAAAAAAAGACAAATAGACAAACAACAGTTCGCATGACACAACATGGAAAACTAAAGAATAAGCAACACGAACCCCACCAAAAACAAGGGGTGATCTCAGGTGCTCCGGAATGGTAAACAGATCCTGCTCCACATGTGGCACTCGTCGTGTTGCTTATGTGATAACAAATTCGGTAAATAGTATAATTCGTAAAGGGAAGGGTTTGTAGTTTAGGTGAAACAATATTTTATTCAAATACATTGAATTGGGATTGTAGTTACGACGTAAGGAACATATCCGATATCATTTGTGAAACGGTTATTCCATAACGGCCAACCAACTCGTGATGGCGTAACATTTATGAAGGGATGTTTTCAACTTCATCAATAGTTGTAAACGTCGTCAATAGTCGTAATGGGCAGTTCACAATTCGGAAACAGCAACCACTCACATTTGAATTCAAACGAAAAGACTGATTTCACAAAAATCAGATAACTATAATTCTAAAAATGTATATAATGACTTCTATATATTTTCTATTCAAGGAATAGATTACTCTAGCAGTATTTTGATAAACCGTTCTGAATGTTGGGTGCTGATGGCTGTTTTAAGCGAGCATCAGTGAATTAGACAAATATCGCGTCTGATTTAACATTTTAATCCTGGTATCTTTTATGAGTTATTCAATCTTAAATAACATTTAGACATGGGCTTCGAGGGTCGATTGAGAACAAATCATTACAAAATAAAAACACCAGATGATTTTTAAATTTCAATTATTGTGACAGAGAGGCGAAGATAATAAAAGGATATTCAAAGTCGAAAACACAACTTGACAATAATAAAAAAATGAAGAAAAATAAAATGCAAGCTCTTGAATATCGTATCAATTAAACTCAATATGCAGGTTCCTCTTGAATGGTGCTACACACAAAGGGAAAAAAACCCTTTTCTCGTAAAGTTTTGTTCTCAACGAACCTCCTTTGTCAATTTCTAGATGTAAGTCAAGATATATGTATCTGTGGGCATACACTAGTAGCAAAAATATCGATCTCGAGGTAAATTCAAACGGAAAAGACATAGTCACCATAATTTTACTATCTATTGAAATAATATCATCTGTATCTATATATCGAAACGTGAAGTAAAAGAACATAGCTACATTTTATTTATTCTTCATTAGATGCTCATGTATTAAGGCAGCCTCAGAAACAAGTCGACAGGCTGTTCATTAAAAAGAATTATAGCTTGTGTATATCTTCGAGTTGAGACGATATGTCAGAGTAGTTTGCTATTCCTATCTTGTTTTTTACGATATAAGGTTGCTTAGTACAGATGACACAACTTAGAAAACTAAAGGCTAATAAATTTCCAAGTTGAAGGGTATCCTTCTGAAATTTTGTATAAATGCCATCAAGAGTTGGTTTACAGATAAAAATATCTTTTTCACTGAAAATGAAGAATATATTGTAAAAGAGGGGCGAAAGATAGTTGAGGGACAGTCAGACTCATAGATCGAAAATAATCTGACAACGCCAAAAAAAGATAACAGACAAACTGACAGATAATAGTACAGAATACACAACATAGAAAACTAAAGACTAAGCAACACAAACCCCGCAACCAACTGGGTGTAATTATCGTAACAAAACTACCGTAAAATTTTCTTCAATCAATACACAATATTTAACAACGGATTTGTACTTATATGATGAGCTGCAAAAATCTGCAACATGAAGAGCCGTACATGCTTATCATTCAAAGGCACATTATATCACCCCGTGGTTTGGTGTGGTTTGGGTTGTTCTCTCCTTATAATTCTGTGTTGTTTGTGGACTCTCAGTCTCTGAGAATACTACCGTGCAGAAGTAATAACCTAATGGGGTTAGTTTAGCAACATAATTATCTATAATGTTTTAATCATATACAACGAGAGGCTCATCTCATCTTATTTCATGTGACACACCACATACATGTGAACTAGAAAACCAGATTTGAAATAGCACGATTGATATTTTAGTTAATAATGCGCATGTTAATTTCAATCTCAATAGAGTTATCATTCTTTGAATCGTAGTTTACTATTTTACATAGAAATGTTTCCGTTAATACGCAAAATGTTATAGTTTTAGCAATTAAATCAGAATAAGACAAGATAGCACAGCGATTCATATTGTCACCCAAAAGCAGTGATAAGTTATCAATTATAAGACAAAAAAAGACGCAAATGAGAGGTCATTTTAAATGTCAAACAATCAATTGAAAGTGTTAAAGTGGAAAATGTGGTATGATGACACTTAAATATGAAAGGTTTACATCTACTACGCATTATAACTCAACATTGTCATAGAAGAGAGCTCGAGGCGAAATATGCTCAATAAATATTTAGGGTTGCACATCTGGAAAAAAGACAATTGCATTTTCCTATAGGAACTCCTTTTACGATAAAACTGTGTCCCTTTTACTATGAAGTTCCGTAAAAAATATATCATTGAGTGCATAGATCATACACTTTTATTTTTGGAAAGGTCAAAATATAGGGTTGTGCGGTACATAGTTATATGCCTTGGAATTCTGAGAGTTTAATCCGTCACATACATTCTGTACTATCCCTACCGCTACTTTTTGTCTTCCTTATAATTCAATTAAAATTTTTCCAGCTGCATGTATACTTGTGTGTTTCCCAATTTGTGTCCCTATGATATGAGTAATGGAATCATATATGGGAGCCAGTTAGTAAACAAAACAAAATATCTACGAATATTAAATATCTTTCCTGACGAGGCATGGTTTGTGGATAAGCTGTGTTTTTAAAGTGCAGTCTATATAATATCCCAAAAAACTAGTTTTCTAGTGATGACTAGGTTTCAAGGTTTGAAGAAAATTTGTTGTTTTCTCCTAATTTATTTACTTATTTACTTAGAAAAAAAATCATTCATTCGGAAATATGAAATGAGTTAATTGGAAAAATTCCAGGTCGTCATCGATAGTTGGCGAATGCATTACTTGCTTATTATACAATTAAAGCTTCAGAAATGAAAAAAAAGTGTTTTTTTAAGGAAATAAACGTCATTGATATTGTTTTTCAATACACATTCCATGAGAGTGTTATACGTATATGTGACATATGTATCTCATTTGAAATGACTATTGTTACGTTTGTTTTACTTTTTTAATTCCTATCATAAGCATGTGTGCTTTCATTGATTCTTATCATAATTGATATAAAATCAGTAATTATGATAGTTATTACTACTGATTTTGATTTAAAGATTAAAATCACCATTTTTTCTTCAGCTAGGCCCTTTACCCTTTTATACCTACTATACATGTTCATATCTTATACATTGCATATTAAGAAGAAAAAAATCTACATTTAAATATTTTGCCCTTTTTATTTTCTACTTTAAGTAAATATTCCATATCTGTCAATGCCAGCTATATAATCACTTCGAGGCTGCTTATTTCTCGTTCTGAAGGATTGATTTTCTTTATACTTAAAGTTTGATTTTAACTCTTTATTTCATTATATCAGCATTTACTAAATAAACCCATAGAATTTTTCCTGTACCATTTTAAGTCAGGGAAGGAAGTCCTTTGATAAGATACTACGCAGTAATAAGATTCGATAGTTAATTACAAAAACAATTAATATACCATAAGTGTAATGAACGTAAAGACCAAAATAAATGATTTATATACAACTGACATGAATCTAAATTGGTTTGCTGAATTAACTTTGTGATTTATTAAAAGAATATTAAACATAGCATACGTCACTGACTCAAAAGAACTATATGCGACATTTATATGTTATTTTTACATTTATTGACATATTCTTTTGTTTTAAGAATAATAATTTTAGAAGGATAAGATGGCAATGACAAGGGACAAAGAGACAAACCAATGACCTATACATTAGGGACGACCAGGGGATTAACCTATAACTTTAATATAATTGTTTACATATGATGTCCGTATGTTTATCTGTTAATAACTTTCAATTTCTATTATATTGTGGGGTTGCTTGTTCGTTCATGTTTATACAGTATTTGTTCCAGGTTCTAGAAAGCTATGTGATATATTATACTACAAAATATCAGCATTACTGGCGTTTAAAAAAACTAAGGATTTTCTTATCCCAGGCATAGATTACCTTAGCCATATTTGGCACAATATTTTGGAATGTTTGGTCCTGAATGCTCTTCAACTTCGTACTTGTTTGGCTTTCATGTAATGTTTTTTTTTTTGTTAATTTTTCTTTTCTTGCCATGGCAATATTTGGGTGTTTTTTGGCTTATGAGTTTGATTGTCCCTTTGGTATCTGGTATCTTTCTTTTTTTCTGACATATCTACAGGTTCACATTTTTGTAAAAAATACTGCTATTGAAATTTGTTTTTGCTGATATGCTTTATTACTATGCCTTTTTTGTGCTTCTTTGTTACACATTGTCTTGTTTTTATAGTGATTGAGATTACAAAGCAATGTTGACTATGGCGCTCCTATTTTTGACATGTTTACCTAATATGTCATTTCGTTTTGTTCAGACATTATTCTCATTGTAATGAGACTGTCATTCAAGTTAGAGGTTTAGATAGATATAAAACAAGGTTTATTCCACCATTTTCTACATAAATAAATGCCTGTACCAAGTTAAGATTATGACTGTTGTTGTAAATTCGTTTGACAAGGGACAAAGAGACAAACCGTGGCTATTTATCATCTAGTTATTTTTATACCTTAAGATTAAAACATAAGTCGATCGGGTAAATTAGTTGGCTAACAGTATTGTTTTGTAAGCTTTACGTCGAATATTTGTATGTTCGTCTTTTGTAGTTTTTATTTTCATATTACTTGTTTCTTTCGTTAATTGATTAGTTAAGATAGCCCAATTTTTCTTTTTTTTCTCTTTTTGACGTTGTTTTTAAGTTGGTTATGATAATTGCAAATGATTTGAAAAAAGTAAAATAATAAAAGTATTGATAATTCAAAACGGAAATTCCTTCATAAAATTCGCAAAATCAAAAGCTCAAACACATCTTTCGAATGGAAAACAACTGTCACAGTTCTGTCACGCATTTCCTTATGTTCAACATTGTAGATTAAACCTGGTTTTATAGCTATGATGCACTTTTTGGAGAACATGAAAGAAAATCTACGGAGAGATTTTAAAATGTTTTATGTTTCTTCATCAATCACTTGTCAATTACAATAAATATAGATGGCTTTATTCTTCCAGTTTAATGGATTTAAAGTATTAAAATTCCTATGAAATATTGATTTTAAATAAATTCCGGAAACAAATTTATTTTCTCCAACTGTAATGGTAAAATCAATAGGTAAAATTTCTAACATTAAAATGTCCTCCATCTCTTTAACGAGCTTTAAATAGTAAAAGAGCACAATAAATCATTCTAAAATTCTACACTGGTTAAAGTCATTTGTCTGATTTAACATCCATTTTAAGAAGATTTAGAAATTGCTGACGTAATATTTAAAGACTTTTAACTTTTATACACTGAAAGGTCTGTCGAGTGGTGATTTGGAGGTTGGTCAGTATACTTTAATTCTTTCTAATATTGATGTCTTAGATACGAAGAGTTGTATTTAACATTGTAAGACTCATCATTCAGAGTGTTTATACAAAACGCGCGTCTGGCGAACTAAATTATAATCCTGGTACCTTTGATAACCATTGACATCACTGGGTCGATGCCACTGCTGGTGGACGTTTCGCCACCGAGGGAATCACCAGCCCAGTAGTCAACACTTCGGTGTTGACATAAATATCAATAATGTGGTCATTTTATAAAATTTCCTGTTTACAAAATTTTCGAAAAAAAATAAGATTTTTTTTTATCCCAGGCATATATTACCTCAGCCGTATTTGGCAACTTTGTACTTGTTTGGTTTTTTAAATATTTTGATATGAACGTCACTGATGAGTCTTATGTAGACGAAACGCGCGTCTGGCGTTCTTAATTATAATCCTGGTACATTTGATAACTATTTATATAATGGAAAAGAAAGGGCATGGGTTACTCAATCCAATGCATAAATCCGAACATAATTCTTCAAAAGCAATTTAAGAAACAGCGCTTTTCTTCTGAATCATTTCAACATTCAGTTAAACAAAGAAAGACACAAATGTACACGTTTTAGTCCCTTTTGTTCATAAGCTCTTCATTATTTTAACACGCTTTAAATTCAAATATTCAAATATATATTGAGCATAGATGAAGAGACATTTACTACCGGAATGGGCATCTCGTGATACAGCATCCCAAATAATTCGCTAAATTATATTCGGAAAAGTTCCTGAACAAACATTCTGAAAAGCGATTTGGACGAAATTTATTTATAATACCATAAGGTAAAGATATAAAGGCAAAACTGATAGATATCAACATATGTAAATATGATTCATCAGTAGACATTGTCAAAGAGGGGAGAATGAACCAGAGCGACATTAAAACTCATATTTCGAACATACACTGACAACGTCATGGCTAAAAAAGAAAAAGACAAACAAACAAACAAAAGTATACAAGACACAAAATAGAAAACTTAAGATTACGTAACACGAACATCAACCTAAAACTGGGGGCAATAGCAGGTGCTATGGAAGGGTAAGCATATTCTGCCCCACATGTGGCACCCGCCTTCATGTTATTTGAAACCCGATTAATAGTCTAAATTGGTAGATCAAATTCGTGGAAAGGAAATATCTTTGTAGTTACGACATGATGAGTATATCCGATATCTTCTGTGAAATGGATGTAAAAGAGGGACGAAAGATACCAAAGAGACAGTAGAACTCATAAATTTAAAAATAAACTGACAACGCCATGGCTAAAAATGAAAAAGACAAACAGACAAACAATAGTACACATGACACAGCATAGAAAACTAAAGAATAAACAACACGAACCCTACCAAAAACTAGGGGTATAACAATGGTTTACATTTACAGGAACATATTTCCATGCATTAGTTATACGTTGTTTTACCCATATTTTGATAACTCGTTTTCTAATAACCAATTCTTTATCAAATTTGTAATTTTCGGATGTCATTTTCCTATATGTATAATAAGTATACAAAAGTTCAGTTGTCTATTCTTAATGCAAACATCGACGAAAATTCTACAGATGCGTTCTACAATGCAAATTTACAGTTTCTTCTTTACAATTGTTCGAATGTACATTAAACTTTACTGAGCAATGTGAGATAAACATCATGGTTCTGGGTTTTCCAGATTTAACTGATTTGTTAAAGGTCATACAATCTATTTTTTAAATATTTAAATTACGTCTGCAGCCAACATAACAAAGGTTTCATAATGTTTAGTTTTCTGCAAATTAATGGGAAGCATCATTTGATAATTGTTCTGTTTCCTATATATAGTCGGACATTATACGTTTCAAATTGCCTTTTCAAAAGTTGAATGTTACTAGAATTATGTTATCGTACAATTACAAACCTCATTTCTATTAAATGCATGTTTCCAGACGTTATAATTTGATGAAACGTAATGTAACGGTTTGTAAAAAAAACTTAAATTACCAAATCAAAATATACTTCGAAAGTTTTACATCAGCAAAAAAGTTAATGGTTGCCTGAAAACTTCAAAATGACTACAGTCGTATTGTTTTATGTTTGTGGCCCATCAACTCAAAAAGGAATTAAAAACTCGGTAAACTGATTACCTGAAAGAAAATATATTTTGATATGTGAAGGAACTTTTTTGTGTGATGGAACTTATCCTGTGTTTTAGGGTTTGTCTATTTTGAATTGTCATGGGTGCTAATCAGAAACTCAGATCTAGTCCTATGTAATACATATTGTAAGTTTTGTTTTTTTTTTGGAGGGGGGGGGGGGGGGGGACGTAACCTGCTGTTTGCAGAAAACTTGACCTCCAAATTTGTATTGTAAAAAGAGTTTGAAGGAATCTTCACCTGCGGACTTTGTATATAAAGGGTGTAGGAAACTTATACATTGTATGAGTCTTTTGTAGACGAAACGCGCGTCTGGCGTATATAATAAATTTAGTCCTGGTATTTATGATGAGTTTATTGAACTGGGTTTTTGTATTGAAATACCTATTTGTGGTGCTCTCAAAATCGCATCACACGTTTGGAGTCGTTATAATCAAAACATTAAAATACCAGTGGATTTTTTTTTGAGTGTGGGGTATGCATTGTTTATTTATGAAAGATAAGGAAAAAGAAAACTTGACCTGCGGAATGTGAATTGTAATGCGATAGGTGGGTGCACGAAACTCAAATCTTGACTTGTATAGTTCGTATGATTAAGTGTGTTTTGATCTTGAACTGTGTTTTCATATTGAAATGCCTATATGTGCTGCTCTTAGAATTGCACTAAGTTTTTTTAGTCTAAGTAACCAATGCCCTCTAAAAGTAGTCAAGATGAATCTTGAGTGTAGGGTTTGTTGTGTGTGTTTGTGAAAATGGGGATTAAGGGCCTACAGTAAGCAAAAAGTTGATTAAAATATAATATAATGTATTAGTATTCTCCTGAAAAAAGACAGTTATATCGTAAATCTGATGCAAGGAATTACTGTTATACATTTCATTGCATACTGTTAGATACAATCATGACAATTATATTCATGGACGATTTCACTAAAGTTATATTTGCAATGGAGACATTTTATTCTCAGTGAGGCGTCTGTTATCCAGTTGTGAGACATAAGGTCATAGTTCCATTGAAGAGTTCTGTTGTGTAATTATGTTATATTTGTGATTGTAATTTACTTCATCCGATTATACATGTTATACGAGAAGTATTTTCAGTTCTATCTGTGAATAAAACATTAAGAATGCTTGATCTTTAATGATGATTGTTTTAATCGCCCATTAAAAAGCCCGATTCATAGACTCTTTCTTATTTGGACATTGTGTCTTTCCTGTTAAATTTGATATTTTAATTGAAATATTTTTCAGAGGTTTTCATGCATTACTGCTTTGTTGATGATGATACTTTCACAATCATATAACCTCTTTCTACTTTTGTTAATGTTTCTATAAAAAAATGCATACAGACACAATAACGACCCCCGAATTAGTAATATAACAGAAACAAAACGCAGCACTGGTACTAGTTATAAAGGAGTGAATGTCAAACAGACAGCAATTGAACGACACAAATGACAAAATCCATACAAACGGTATTATAGAGAATTAAAAAAAAAGGAAGAAAGCAAAAAAAAAAAAAAAAAACCCAAATAAACAGGATATTACGGTGGCCAACACAGCACCATTACTGAAGAAAATGTTGACTTTTTATATCAAATACCTCTTGATATTTTCATTCATATATCACATCAATATTGCGGACAATGTTATTTCACTCTTGAATTGGATTCAGGATGTACAGTTACCCCTGTTCTTTATTCCTGTTGTTATTTACTGGTACTCATCAATACCACAATGAGCTGTCTTGAAAGCCATTGAACAAAACTAAAGTCACTGCTTTGTCTGTACATTAGTGCATATACTGTCATAGATGAGTCCGAAAATTTACAGAAAAAACTGTCGTATATAAACTCATTACCCATACTTCCTGTATCCATGCAATGCCATAGTTCAGACCAGCATATTAGAACCAGTAATATTTGGGCATGTAAAACAGTTGTCCTTATAACTGGTCTGTGACCTTTGAAGTTTCTGTCTTATTTCCATACAATTATGTTCTGTCAGACTGAGTTTACTTCTTCATTTATCATGAGATTTGTTATTCAATTAAATTGTCAGTTGATTCCGTACCATTAATTATTGTGTAGATAATACTATAATTATATATACAACAAAGAAACCTAATATCAATCTTTAATGTTCTTATTGGCTACACGAGTTCATTCAATCGGTAACTTTGTGATTTAGTTTTCCTCGGTGAAGTAATTACTTTGTTCTCGTTTGCGAGTTTTAACAACATTTCTGAGTAAAACTGCATATATATGTCTATATACAGTTTATTAGTCTGTTACCATGACCAACTCTTGCACGTTCTATATACAACAAAACGGACTGTTTAATAATCAATAAAATACATACAACCATAGACAAAATCTAATGTTAAACAATTTCGAAAATTTAACGTAACAAATATTGTCCAATTTAACTGAGTATATACCAATACTAAACAAATCTAAAATTTTAATGTTATGGTATTGTCGAAGCTAGCTTATGTGCACACCTGCTTCAAAGTGGTATAACATCAGCTAGCTTTATCAACAATCTTAAGTTTAACCTTCTCTCTGATATTAATTGAAAACGAAGGAAATTTGTGGTTAACATTGGTGTTTAATAGGTGTTTTATTTACATGTTTTAATTTCTTTGTAGTAGAATTTACGACAGTGTTTTGATTGAGTCTATAATCGACGTGATAAATTGAACTAGTAATTGTAAACTTGTCGGCAATCACATAGCAAAACATATGCTCTGTTTTATACACATCGGAATTAATACGCTGCATTCGTGGATGTTCATATATGTCCTCATTTGCAAATGTTTGCATCTTACAACAAAACTACCCAATATGAGACGGAAGATACCAGGGGGAACAGTAAAAATCTAATCGAAAACTGACAATGACATGGCAAAAACTGAAAAACCATCAAAAGACAATTATAAGTTTACAGAACACAACAGAGAAAAACTAAAGACTAAGCATCACGAACCAACCCCAAACCAGGGATGGTTTGAGGTGCTCTGGCAAGGTGAGCACATCCTTTTGTACATGTGTTTACCGTCAAATGCTATTGAACAATGAATGTAATTTGGAAGATACAGAAATATTGCAGCGATAAATGTATTTTCAAAATACATAACATTTATAATACAAGTGTACACAATAGTAACACAATACAAATGTTTATAGTATTTCTTGATTATTCATTTGTGATGTATGTTTATACATTTTTGGGAGCTGGATCCAACTATGGTAACCTATCATTCTGTATTGGTTTCTCTTCCAATCTTGCTAATACTAAGGAGAACTTTCATACAAAGTAGAGGTTAAGCGCGCTATCATACCAGTATTTTTCCGGGTTATTGTCTCTTTGAGTTTTGCCTTATTTCCATTCTCAATTTTATATCCACCATTTCTCTCAAAATAAAGAAAATGACAGTTGCTTTTCTGTTGTGCCTTTGGCTGATAACAAGTTGGTTTTCTGTCGTGCCTTTGACTGATTACATTAAATGTTCTCATGTTATATAGACTGTCCTTGCACTTCGGTATTTTTGTTATTTTTTTTAACATGCAGATAATGTTTAACTCAATTTAAACGAGGCATTAAAATTAACGTTATATTCTGACGTTTTTGCATATTTATTCAATTTTTCAAAAATAATCTGTAACAATTTACGCAAACCTTTCTTTCCTCGATACTAATCGATTTGGTTCATATTTTGTTTTAAAGAGTAGGCGTGTTTGAAGTTGCCTACTTGATAACATTTATATTACAATAATGATGTAACATGCACATCATGTAATAACTGAACACAGATTAAAACTATTCATCATCATCATAGGAGCTGCAACACTTTCTAATAACTATATAACTAATAGATCCTATTACTTATTTAATAGATACAAATTATGTAATCAATCACTATCCGCAAAAAGTGAACAAAACAACAACACTTTTATTAGGTTCAATGCCATTTTACAGAGCATAGGACATGAAGGCTTTAGTATCAATAGAAAAACATAAATGCAGGTTTGAATCGGACATGTTCAGATATAAGAAGATGTGGTATGAGTCCCAATGAGACAAATCTCCAACCCAGCTAGAAATGTAATACCTGGGCTCCATATAAGCTAGAAATTGTAATATCTGGGCTGGGTACATAAACAAATATACACCTTTTTGTATGAGGCTGAGAAACTAGTAAAGGGCAAGGTTCTACCGAACCCTTTCCCAGTTTTATGCCGAGTACAAAAAAGTTTATATTTTTCTGACATTGACCTAATATTGTTTTTATACTGCAACTTAAATTATTACATTGATAGCTATTTAAATTGTAAATTCAATTTCAAACTAATTATCATCCTTCAATGAACCTCAGATTGTAGGAAAAGGGATCCATGATGAAATTAACATAGCTCAGAATATAGCTGTGTTACTATAATTAAAAAATAAACACAACTAGTTGCAATATTAACAGAATTAAGTAATAATACTCAGTTACAAATAAGTGTTATAGTGTACAGATAATTAAGGAATATGCTAACTAGAGTGCTCAAACCTAAACATTTAAAAGCAAACTGGTCTTTTAACAAACAAAGTTACTAGTATACTAAAATTTTCATGACATACTATTTTTTTTCTCTCGTTAGATTGTTTTGTGAAATAAGTCTTATTGGTGTATATATTAGCATGTTTGGAGTTGTATTTCATATGAACCACACAAATAAGGTTAGGTTTTGACAAACTATGTCACTAAAACATAAAAGAAAGTCATATCAACAGGAATACTAATGGCGTAGATAGTTATCAAAGGTACCAGGATTACAATTTACTACGCCAGACACGCGAATCGTCTACATAAGACTAACCAGTGATGCTCATGTCGAAATATTTATAAAGCCAAACAAGCACAAAATTTAAACAAACGATTAAAAATATAGCAAAGCCTTCACGTTTTACAAATTACATCTTATAGTTGAGGAAATATTTTGATAGTTTCTACCTTCGATCATCTCTCGAATTCGAAAAGTATTTCTAGTAAATGCTGAATGGAATAGTTTTTTTAAAGCAAAAATAAGTGTCGTAAATAAATCATGTATAACACATTTTGTAATTATAATGTTATAATGGCCTTAATGATAGCATATATGCATTCCGTCATCTGATGACCTCCTGTTTTGGTCTACCAAGATTTTAAACATCTAATCTTGATTGGAATCCAAGCATTTCAATTTCAAACCTACAAATTTGAATCTTGATTGACCCCTCTGTAATTCTCGGATATTTACACTTAACATTTACGTTTTAAAGTGCCTTTGTTGTCATATTTGTCTTAAACGAATATGTTTTCTTTATACTCATTGTTGGCTATAAGAGAACGTCATCACATGTGTCAATTCTAACACAGAATTAATCAATAGGGAATACAAGTTACATAGTTACATTGGATTTAAAATGTGTTTAATGTTTCGTCTTCCTAAGACACAATTGACCTACTAAAGTTTTAAATTTATATGTTTTAGTTAGTTTGAAGTATAGATTTACTGAGCAGCTTTCAGATGTTTTGGTTTGAGTACCTTAAATGGATTGAGAGTTAGACAAATGCATAGATATTTCATTGACTTGCAAACTGTAAATGAAATATTTCTCCCGGCATTCTAATTTGGGCGCAAGTAAATTTTTTTTGTTCAATTAAAAAAATCATGAAATGAAATTCTTTCCATTGCAAACTTTAATAAAACGTTTCAATGTTTGGCAATCAACTTAAGTACGGCACACCGATTATATATGACAACAATTTTATCAAAAGTTTATGTAATAGAACTTGTCAGCCTCGAAACTGTATATTACAACAATAATTAAAATGAATGACTCAGTTTATATTAAGCATGTTTGTTATTGTTGTACTGCATACTATATAAAATCTGAAGCATGCTATTTCTGTTGTTAATAGCAAAATAATCACAGAAACCACAAGCAGATAATGATGTTATTAAAGATTTTTTTGTCGCATGAAAGATCTCTTATCTGTACAATTATGTCACGCTTATATAATACGACATTTATACCAGATTAATAGGAGGAGTAAAAACTAATTTGGGATTCTAAAATAAAAACATATTGCAATTAAAGTTATTTTTATTTTTAGTTTCTATTTTATTTGACATGTTACATTCCTAGTGATTTCACATGCGGTATTTGGTTACATTTTTGTTTCCGTTTAGTTTGACATGTTAGCAAAACTCATCAAGGATGCCATGCTTATAAATTTGTCCGTCAAATACGATGTATTTCATCTACAAAAGAACGATTAGTGACGCTAGAGTACAATAAGCTTACAGGCTAAATAATGTATGAAGTTGGAAAGCATTGAGGACCAATCTAATCGGAAAGGCTTTTTTCCAAATACAACTATGGTAACATAATAGTCATTTGGTAAAAAAACCTTAGTACTTCAATAAATTCAACATACAAGTTATTAATTAATATTTTCACATCAACAGAAATAAACTAAATGCACCAATTAAGTCAACAGTGGTTTACATTTCTTTGCATATGAAATATCCTATTGTTCGGGCTAAACTGGATGAACGTATACAGCTTAATGAATGATGAAATACACAATTAAAACAACATGTTTATGTAACAAGATAATCGCATGTCATTTTGCGATCATCATTTTATAATTCATTTATCCTGAAAGATAGATATCATTATTACTCATTTTAATGAAGTCATTAAAAAAAGATGGTAAAACCTGAATTTTTCAAAAACAATGGAAACAACATATTCATTAGTGTAAACAAGGAAAATTTTTCATCTTTTCTGTTCTATTCTTTTATTCATCGCCCCAAACGCAAATATATGAACAAAGCATATATTGGAAAAAACGTGTATTGACCAGTGTAGCAATGTTTATTTTAATAAAAAAAAACCAACAACTGTCATCAAATCGGTCTGCAAACAAACTCGAAAGAAACTGCGCGATAAATGTCTTAAATACGTAGCAACAAATCTAAAACAAAAAAGAGAACTTCGTTCATATATTTCTATAAAACAATAGATAAGTAATGTTATTTTAAGATATGCTGAATAGGGTAATTTGGTACAATAATTTAAACAAATGATGAAAAGAATGTCGCAGTTAAAACTCTATTGCACTGAGACTAAGCTACAAATGATCAAAATAAAAAAAAACAAACATATTTATGTTTTTCAGAACTGAACTACTCATTGCAAAGAAAAGTAAAAAATAACGCACATCAGGAGGAAATTGGAAAGTCTCTCATTGTTTGACAAAATCAAAAGCTCAAACACTGAAAAGTAATGAAAACAACTGTCATATTTCTGACTTGACACAGGCATTTTATTATGTATACAATGGTGGATAACACCTGGTTGATAGCTAAAGCTCTCACTTATTTTACATTCGACTAAAATGACAAAAATAACTGGCTTTGTAATATACGAAAGCAATTGGTCCATCTTTGTTTAAATGATTTGTGGTATTAACAAAATTCTTTATGTAAAGATCATATTATGGTTATTAAACAGAGAATTTATGATATTGTCAAACAAGAGTTTAATGCAACTTTAGAAAGTTCATCAAAACGGTTTTTGTATAGATATATGATATTCAATTTTTCTTTGCAGTCATATTTGTGTAAACCCATACCCGAAATTTATAAAAAGTGTATTGTTAAATTTAGATTGTCATCACATAATCTAGCTATAGAGAAGGGAAGGTATTCTAATGTAAAAAGAAACCTTAGAGCCTGTACATTGTGTATTGATGATATTGAGGATGAATTGCATTTTATTTTATCATGTCCATTATATTCGAATTTGCGCGAATGTTTGATAAAACCATACTATTGGCGTAAGCCATCTGTTTATAAACTTTTACAATAATTAAGCACTACTAATGTAAAAGACTTGTGCAACTTAGGGAAATATATATTTAGAGCACTGAGGCTCAGAAATGACTGTTTTCAGTAAGATGATTTGTAATTCATTTGTTACAAATATTTGCTATTTTGGAATTATATTTATATCTATTTATTTTTTTGTGTATTTAATAATTCTGTCCATTTTGTCATGATCGTATATTTTTGTAATCTATATTTAGTATATAGTTTATACTTATGATTTTTACAAAAAACAAATTACTGACACACTACAAGAAAAATTGAATTTCTGTAAGAAATATTAATACACCCCTTTGTTCAATAGTCTTCTATGGAATAAAGTAGATTCTTGTAACGGAACATTTGAGACATCAGATAAACTTAAGACAACTTTAGCATTGTATCAATTATATCCATTTTCTATATTCAAACAAATGCTGATTTTACTGTTTCCACAGACGTATAGAACA
Source organism: Mytilus trossulus (assembly GCF_036588685.1). Classification (NCBI taxonomy): domain Eukaryota; kingdom Metazoa; phylum Mollusca; class Bivalvia; order Mytilida; family Mytilidae; genus Mytilus; species Mytilus trossulus. Next base: position 13,910,348 of record NC_086386.1, read on the forward strand.
ATTCTATATTCAAACATATGCTGATTTTACTGTTTCCACAGACGTATAGAACAATTCTATATTCAAACATATGCTGATTTTACTGTTTCCACAGACGTATAGAACAATTCTATATTCAAACATATGCTGATTTTACTGTTTCCACAGACGAATAGAACAATTCTATATTCAAACATATGCTGATTTTACTGTTTCTACAGACGTATAGAACAATTCTATATTCAAACATATGCTGATTTTACTGTTTCCACAGACGTATAGAACAATTCTATGTTCAAACATATGCTGATTTTACTGTTTCCACAAACGTATAGAACAATTCTATATTCAAACATATGCTGATTTTACTGTTTCCACAGACGTATAGAAAAATTCTATGTTCAAACATATGCTGATTTTACTGTTTCCACAGACGTATAGAACAATTCTATATTCAAACATATGCTGATTTTACTGTTTCCACAGACGGATAGAACAATTCTATATTCAAACATATGCTGATTTTACTGTTTCCACAGACGTATAGAACAATTCTATATTCAAACATATGCTGATTTTACTGTTTCCACAGACGTATAGAACAATTCTATATTCAAACATATGCTGATTTTACTGTTTCCACAGACGGATAACACAATTCTATTTTCAAACATATGCTGATTTTACTGTTTCCACAGACGTATAGAACAATTCTATATTCAAACATATGCTGATTTTACTGTTTCCACAGACGGATAGTACAATTCGCGTGTTATCTCAAACAAGCAGACATAATAATATAACAACTTCACTATAAAGGATGAGAAACTCGTCTGTGTATGGAATTATTTGACTGATTAGTATGTATAATTGTCTAGGTCACATGATTCCTAGGTGCTAACGTCCAAAGTAAGTAGGTTAAATTTATACATTTTCAAACATATCTTACGTTTTAATTTACCAGAAATCTTCATTAACAGTTTTGTTTTAATTGATCTTTTTCATCAATTCCTGTGACGTAAGTTACACGCTATAGAAAAGACATAATAATCTCAGTCATGAAGCTCTTTTAAAAATTATGATTATTGTCTTGGGTTTCGATGTGATCAATATTGTCAGGGTCTTTTGGGACCATTGTTGTAATGATCGTGACAAGCAGTATTATGTATTATCAAAGTTAAACATTTCAAAAGAAAACGATCTTTTTAAATTCAGTACAAAATCGATTTGAATTGGTTTTAGAGAAAAGAAAAAAGTTAGTTCTTGAATATGTACCAAATAAGAAATATGTTTGCCTGTTGATGTTCTTCTGTTTTATAAAAGGTCCATTATTATATTTGAGTTCTGGAAATTATAATAGTAAGATACCTTTTTTGTTTGATTGTATAATTTGAATCCATTGAAAAAAAACCATATTAACAGCATCTGACGTATATTTATGGTCAGGTTTCACAATGAAGTAATAAACATCTCATCCAACAATTAGTTTACAATTACAATGAATATTTATCATTGATTGAAAACTTGCACTAAAAAAATGTACAGTTAATTAATAATGAAGTAAAATGACATGTTGTCGATTCGTTATTATTCCTGATGATATCTATTCAACAGAGTGTTGTAAATAGATACAACATACAAATAACTCAAATTAGTTATTATTTAAATTACACTATAAATCATTTTTATTTGTTTGAAACATATGGTAAATTAAAATGTTAAAATTCAATTAAAATTGCATAATAAATGATTGATAGAAAATTAAAATGTGCAACATTAACTCCGTCAGTGAAAAATTACTGGAATACTTTTAAACTTGAATTAAACTAGGAAATAAACCGCATAAATCTTATGGATACAAACATTAAACATGTTTAGTTGTTATTTACAAGTAACTTTAAGTCTTCCCAATGATGTGATTTATGTAGAAAATCAAAACACAACTAAAAAAAGAACCCCCAAAAGATCAATTAACATAGATGGTAAATAGATTTGAATGTCATATATTAATATATATCATATTAGTCTAAGAAAGTACTTTTAAACATCTACAAAAATAAGAACATCATTAACTACAGAACAAAGAACAATTACAAAATGGCTTGCTTTGTACAATGTACCCTTTTAAAGGATTTCTTGAAAAAATGTGACTGTTTACATGTACTTGTATTGACAATGTTAACTTACATAACAAAACCAGCACAATGATCTAGAATATAAAATGTACAGATTTTCATGCCAATAAAAGGTAAAAATATACGCTGGTTTTTAATTTTTGTTCTGTACCTAGACAATGACTAAAAGATCTTCAGAAAATATAATCAACTAAAAAAGTACACTGTCATATGTATTTGTACGCAAGGCCTTTTTAAACATGTTTAAAAAATAACACAGGTAAAATAATGGTCATAATCTATGATTTTCAATTCTGTTACTGATAATATACAAACTTCACCTTCATATGGTTTACACATTTCCAACTTACTTCAATTCTTTTACTGATAATATACAAACTTCACCTGCATATGGGATACAAATTTCCAACTTACTCAGTACTAGTATTTAAGAGCTTGAAGCGGCTACTCTTTTTTTTGATATTTTTACCTACGAAGTCTGTTTATTTTGTTCACAAATTAGTGTCAATATAATGGAATTTTAAAAGACTGGAAAACAGGTTAGGCGGTTTAGCTAGCCATAAACCAAGGTTAAATTCACCATTTTCTACATAAAGAAAAAACATGAATAAGGGATATGATATTTGTTTTTCATGCCTTTGATGAGCTTTTGAAAAGAGTTTCCATTTTTGAGTTTCTTGTTGTTCGAAATTTTTATAATTTTCTGGACGCAGCTATTCCAAATATACATGTATAGAAAATAAACATTCATCCCTAAGGTTCTTAATTCAATAGCTTCTTTGAAAACCTGTATCAAATGAAGAGAAAACTAAATGTTAATATCATTATGTACATTATCTACAATTGATCTTATACTACCACATAAATCCTCTAAGAAGAATATGAGAAAACCATCAATTTTGTATATTTTAGTCAATCTTTTCCGTCGCAAGCCATTTGAATTCAATTTGGCATCGAAATAAATATAGCTCTGATACTTTACATCCCATAGTTTTTAAGAGAGACTATCAAATTAACAAAAGTTAATCTGAGATATCAGCTGAACAAGTCCCAACTTTGAGAGACTGTTGTGATTATAAAAATAACATGCTTATACTTGTAATTCAGTTTGAATTGTTTTACATTGTCTTATCGGGGCCTTTTATAGCTGACTATGCGGTATGGGCTTTGCTCATTATTCAAGACCGTACGGTGACCTATATGTGCTAATGTCTGTGTCATTTTGATCTTTGGTGGATAGTTGTCTTATTGGCATATTCTTTATATATACTGACTGTCTATGGTGAAAGCTTGAATTTGACCAACGAATGTCACCATCAATTCAAAACCGGTAAAAAGAAACGTTAAATATCTTTCCAACTACGATGCAATGGATAGATGACAAAAGGAAGGACAGTTGTGACGTAGAAGAGTACAACTTTTGTGCTTTCTAACTGTTTGTGAGTCTGACATGTCTCGAATGTATCAAACAAGCTATGGCGATCCAAATTAAATGTATAATTTCGAATGAGTTATTATAACTTTCATTATATATCATCATAATGTCTTTGTTATGAAAAGTTATAATACTAGTAGATGCTTATAATTCTATACGCGTTTTGACAAAATCATCAGTTATGCTCGAATTAAAACAATAAAGACAAAACAAACAAACGAAGTTGAAAAAAAACAACAAATGTGCCAAAAACTTCATTGCCATTATTACTGCTGTATCGGTTATAAATCAGTGAATATAGCTTCATAAAAATCGTCTAGTAACTCCATGTCTATCTTATCCGATATGTTTGTCTGAAGAAACGTATATATTATTACATTGAAATGCTTTTAAGGATCCTTTACTAAATCAAATTCATTTATTTCCCTATTGAATAAAAATCAAGGACATAAAAACTAAAAAGAATTAATGACAAATATGACCTTGGATCAAACTTTCAGACAGAAGTGATTAATTATATAAATATAATAGATCATTTGATAGACTAAGCTGTAAACAGCATTTAAAATGTTATCGTGACCTAAGCATGATACATGACTGCATGTATTTTCCAAATTACCTAAAATTACCTAAATATAGTCAAGAGAGGATTGTGTTCACCACAAATATTTGATTTAAAATTATTCTAGAGGAAAGTCTTTGTACAAATCGTTTGCATTGAGTCCATTACGATATCTATGATTCACCAGACTTTGGTTACTGGCATCTGAAATTTAGAACCATGGTGATAAATTGAGAGCATCCAAACCAGGTTTAGGTTATTACTTACATTTCATAAAACTCATGAAGTGCTATATGAGAAACAATATGCATGCTCTACACACATATAAGAATATTACTGCAACTAAGTTACCTTAAGAGTAATATTCTAATTTGATCAACTAAGTTACCTAATGTAACCCTGAAACTTAACATGTTAAAGACAACGGGCTTGACACATACAGTTTTGAAAAGCTGCACTGAATTAACCTTGCGTTCTTGGCACTTCAGATATCTTAAATATAAAATTTAATAATTTAAGCCCGTTGTGTGCGATAGTATGACTAAATGTAAAATGAAATAAAGTTTGAAAAAATGTCATATTTAACCAAGATCACCATTATGTTGGAACATGTTTGTTTTAGGGGAAATACGCTTTGCTGTTATACAAAGATTAATAATAAACTTCGTAATGAGACTGATTTACCGATATGCAGTTAATTATTCATTGCTTGATGAGTAAACCCTTATGTGATTTAAAGGCATCGATATTTAAGGTTTCCTTTTTAGAACATACTGAAAAAAAACCACACCAAAACTGCGAATAATCTAAGATCCTCCGAAATGGTAAGCAGATCCGGCCCAACATTTGTCAAATCAGTTACCCTCGTTTGATAAGAGTCATATAGAATAGTGGTCCAGAAATGGTAGTTTAACTGCAAGATAAATATGCTGTCTGCAGATGCAATCGTATTGTTATATAAACGTTCCTTATCAACTGAAAAACGTCTTTATTTATCGGGTCTGAAAAATTTAAGCTGGATTCATTTAAATGTTTTAATGCCTATTTCGTGAAATAATTAGTCTGAAAAACGTACGTATCCTTACAATAATATCATTTTATAAGATTTATGTTCTGCCAAAATTCTAATCACCAAACAAAAGCACGGGCCATTTGAATGTAAATTAAGACATCAAATCCTGAGAAAAGACGAGACTACTAAAATTTGATCTTAAATCAATTTATCAGATACAGTTGATTTATTCTAGATATAAATTATTTATATTATAGTCTGTAAACAACATTTATAAATTTGTCGTAACGTTAGTCTGATAAATGTGTCTTCTCCATCAAATTATCAGCAATTAATCAAATATGGTCAACAAGGATATTTTGTACCAGAAAAAAAATCTTGATTGTAAATGATTTTTGAGCTTGGCAAAAGTACAAAGCTTTTACATTCGTCCAATTAATATAAATCAGTTTGACCAGACTGACCGGTGACAATGATATCGAAAGGGCGCTTTTAATGAGATTTTGAGAATTATTCATATTTGCCCACTGATTATAACGCTGTTAAAGTGATGTACATAGTTTTGATTCATTACTTCATTTAATGTATTTAACGTTCGCACAGATTTTGAAAAAAGGAGAATCAAACTATTTAAATTACTGAAAAAAAATGTTTGACAACATAATATATCTAATACTGATGTTGAATCCGTGAAATGCTTTTTTGTAAAGATAAAATCAAGTCATGCACACATGGAAAAAGGGTAAATGAAAAATCTATAACAGAACAAAACATAAAAAAATATTATTACACATATTATTCCCGTGAAATGTGAATCTGGTATATAAAAATTAGGACATGTAGAATGATTGCAAACGAGACAACTTACAAAAATATCCATCAAAATCCATTGGGTTCCATAAACATTTCAAAATGTAATTCGATGGTATTTTACAATTGTAAAAGACATGAATATAGTGCGTAATAAAACTAGAAAAACATAATCTAAATATTTTGATTGCGTATGAATTTGTATGGCTAATACTTTATGCTGAGCAGAAGAAGCTGAACCTTCCGACACCCAATCACGATCGATTTGAAGGTCACGGTTAGCCTTGCGTATTCAAAAAAATTAAACAACTTTCAAGTTTCAGGTTCTTTTTGCGATGTTTTTCTCATGATCAATGAACAAATACATCATCAATTTTGTCGTTCTATCTGAGTTATCTAACTTGATAATCAGATAGGTTGATAACACACTGAACATACTTAATTTGGAGAACGATCCTATAATGCCACTACTGCACTGTAAAGTAGATTAACTAATTCATATCCCAAGAGATCACTTGACCTATTGCTAGCGATAACTGACTTACTACAGTACTTCAAAAACCGTGTCAACCTCCTTTTAGACGTTTGTATCTTAACTTCACAAAATCATTGAACAGCATAAACGCTTAAATATCTATCTACTACTGTAAATTGATATCCATATGTCGGAACATACTAATGAAACCACAGTGTAGTATAACCGGTCTTATCCCACATGGTTGTGCTGTTCTCCGCGTGTGTTGGATAACAAAGGTTACACTGTATACAAAGCTTCATTTCTGAACGAAATAAACAAATTGATTTGGCGTATATTATAATGTAAAGCCAATGAAGGAAGAGTTCAATAAAACAATAAACCCGATTTTAAATATAAACATACCTTAGTGCTTTATGCATATTTTGTTTTAGGACTTTTTGCCTTTTAAAATCATAGGAAAGAGTCATGCATTATGCAATCAGACTAATGATTACTATAAGATTTAGGATGGGAGTGGGAAATGTGTCAAACGGACAGCAACCCAATCAAAGAGTATCAAACAGTTTAAAGCCACTAATGGGTCTCCAACAAAGCGAGAGAATCCCGCACCCGGAGGTAGACTTCTTCTGGCGCCTTAACACAAAAATGTGCAGAGTTCAGCGAAAACGGACGTCACCGTAAACTCCTTAACATATAAATGAACCAAAATTTAAAAAAAACCAAATGAATTGATATCTCTAACTTAGTCAGACTCGTATGTCATTTTTCTGAAAACTATTTTTTCTTGTGTTTGAATAAAATTATCAGTAGAAATAAATGCACAAAAACCATAATAACCAGAAAAGATTTTGTAGACTTATTCCATCAAAAGCATCTGAGTTTTAGATAAAGTTTATGTTGACAGGCTTTTGTTTTCTCTGTTTTATTCAGTGTAAATTGTAATCCTGGTACCTTTGATAACTATTTACACTGGGTCGATGCCACTGTTGGTGGCTGATTCGTCCCCAATACTATCATCAGTCCAGTAGTCAGCATTTCGGTGTTGACATGAATATCAATTAGGTGGTCATTTTTATAAATTTCCTGTTTACAAAACTTTGAATTTTTTGAAAAACTGATGGTTTTCTTATTCCAGGTATGTATTTGGCACATTTTTTTGGAATTTTGGATCATCAATGCTCTTGAACTTCGTACTTGTTTGACTTTATAAATATTTTGATATGAGCGTCACTGGTGAGTCTTATGTAGACAAAACGCGCGTCTGGTGTACTTAATTTTAATCCTGGTACCTTAAGCTTTGATACCTATTCGACGACTGTTTGGTTGTTTATTTTGTCATTGGCTTGTTTTACAATCGCCAGTTTGATTGCTTACTTTGTATTGTTTTGTTTATTCTTTGACTATATATTAAATGCCATCTGGTACTTCCTAACAATGAGATGTTTAAACTAAGTCTGTTTTGATAGTTCTTGTCGAATATTATATGCTGGGGTTGCAATGATTCTATCAAATATCAGAGAACTTCAAACAAAATGACAAAAAACACGTTGACAATTTAACAGAGGAATATAAACACATGTTACATGTGTTAATTAATCAGTAACCTTATACAACTTTATCAACAAACCCGAAAAAAATAACACAAATAAATGCTAAATAAGGATATTTTTCAACAAAGAAAAGAAAAGCGATAGTCCTAAACAACGATATTGGAAAAAGCAAGCAAAGAAATACAATAAACAGGTCAACTGTAATTTGAATAGGGATACTTAACCTGGTTATATAGAATTCATTGTTTGAAATCTAGAGCCAAATAATTATCTTAGTATTGGAAAAGACATTAAAGGGCATATCTGTCTGAATTAGTATCAGATTACAACGGTAAAACGTGACTTTGTGTTATCTATTAGGCTTTCGAAGTCCTTATTAATTAATATTATATGCAATAATGTAGAGAATACATAATGGTAGGAAAAACTGTAACCGAAAAATCAGGAGGATTAAAAGATAACACCCCTCCCCACTTGACAATGGAAGGATCAATACAAGAAATTTGACTGACATTTTAAAAATTCTACTTTTGATTATTAATGAAATGTTTCATAAGAGTGGATAGGAAGATATTTCAAGAAAGGGCATAAGGGGAATAAGGGTGGTATATCCTTTTCAAAATCATAAAGATCGAGAGTGCCAAGGATTGAACACCTACTAATCTTGCTTGGACACTAATTCTGCCAAAAGATTTATTTATCGGTTTGTCTTTTTCGTATAAGCCATGGCGTTGTCAATATATTTTCGCATTAGTTTGACTGTCTCTCTGGTATCTTTCGCCCTTCTTTAAAAATATCTAGCATAGCTTCATGTACATTGTATGCAATTCAATTGGTGTAATGTATCTCCGTAAACCAAAACGTCTGCAGATTTGCCTTTTTTTACAACTGATAATGACTACTACACAGGCAATTTTCATTCACATCAATTTCACGTGAATTTTTAAAATATAGTATTTCAAACAACATCTAAATTTTTAAATTCAAGTAAAATCATAAAAAAATACCAATATTTTTTTGGAAAAGTTCACGTGAAATTCATGTGAAATTTTTCACATGAGAATCGTGTGAATCTCAATTCACGTGAAATTCACATGAAAAGTTTCACGTGAGTTTCATGTATAAGCTCGTTTGAGGTGAATCTCACATGAAATTTTTCACGTGAATTTCATGTGAGATTCATGTGAAATTCACGTGAGTAAATTTTGCCTGTGTAAGACGTTACAAAACTAGATGACACCAAACATTGTAATTTTCTGACTTTAAAATATATGTCTCCATTACTGACAATTGCCTGAATTAAGGAATATGAAACACAATTCTATCAAAAATAAGAAAATGTATTCGAACGAAAAATATATTCAATTGCGTCCTAATAAAATGAAGACTATTCTGTAAAAAAAATTAATTAGATGAAAGTTATAAATTGTTATAAAGTTGTGTATGTGTGAAGTGCTCGTGTGATCATGATCAAACTGCTGTTTACTTTATGTCCTTATTTTAAGTTGATGTACTTTTAATGTTCTTTTACCTTTAAGTAATACAAACTTTAAGTAACCTTTCTTACTATAAGTATTCTGACATTTATATATTAAACAATATTTGAATCTTCTGTTCTCTGTTAACATTTAATTGTAATTCATTTGAATTTTTGTATTTCATAGTACAAGTACTTTTTTTACACGATTTCGTCATTTTCTAAACAGATTTAAAAAATATTAAAACCTGTCAGATTCATGGTGTTTCCATCATTCTGTACCTTCGATTTGGATTTTTTTTCTTTTAAACATAATTGTTTTTATCTATACTAAGCCCAAAAAGTTTGGCAACACTTTTTTCAATTTTTTTTTGTATTGTTTCTGCCAAAAAATATTTTAAGCATCATTGATATAATACTAAGGTCTACCTGTAATTTTAAACAGTCGTACTTTTTTCCGGGTGATAGATTTCGAACCATTTAAGCAAATACATCAATATTAGAAAATATTGCACGTTGTGTCAACCAGGCCTACCCGAAAATGTCCGTCAGAAAGCTCTTGGGACGTTTGATACCGGAATTAGTGTTACCGGCGTCGAGGCTCGATAAGGTGTGCATATGTCAACAGTTTAGAGACTAACAAACTGATATCGACAAATTGCAACTTCACAGGATAGGCCGATATCTGGTAGACCTAAAAAAACTAACACCGAGGGAGGCGCACTACCTTCGCTTAACGTGTACACGTGACAAGTTTATACCGCTTACAAGAGTAGTGCATAGGCTAAGGGCAGCTACTGGGGTGCTTGCCAATCCTTTATTTATGCACGTAGCGCATGGATGAGAAATTGATTTTGAATAATGCTATACTTATTTCCGCATTTGTACCCTACTGCGCTCCATACTAAGAAAGTCATAGTGAATGTGTGCTGTTATGATATTGTAATAAAATAAAACTTTTTTTGGCTTAGTATATAAGATCTTATACATATTGTAATAACAGTAAAGTCATTTTAATTAACGACACAATGTATCAGAATGTTTTTGGGGAAGAATAACATAAGATGAAAAGTCAATGAATAAGAACAAAAATGTTAAAAGAAAAATATTCAGAAAAAAGTCATAGTTAGTGTTTATACAGTGAAAATACTCCTGTTTGCCATAACTAAATTTTTAACATAAAACATGTTGGTATCAAATAACTAGAAAAGTTACTGATATCTTAAACCATAAATAAATAGAATGTTGATCAGTGTCACATTAATTTATTTTCAAGTTATACATTTGTGAAATGGTACTGTGCATTTAATACTGAACAGGATTATATGATTAAAATTTCATTCTTGCGTAATAATGTTGTTAGATTAAATTAGATACACCGTATTCATATCAATGCTTTAGAATACAATACGATCAAATCGTCAAAACAAATAATTCAAAATTATTGAAATCTACCTGATTTGAATTAACAATTATATCGTGATCTTAATTAGTAGTTCGAATAGCGTGTACGTCATTATGAGTGTTCCGTATACATAACCATTGCTTGACGAAATCTTTGTGATATACAAACATTTCCTTTCTTAAGACCACTCAAACAAACACAAACATGCATTCAATCTTGAAATACGTCATGATATGTTTTATTTGATTATTCGTGTTGTAAGTAGTTTCATGTCTATACAAAAGCTGTCAAAGTATACAAGAACTCTAAGCAGCTTTCCAAATATAATTTACCACTGTCCATACATCTGGGTATAAATGATCTGTGTAAACATACATTTTACTTTACATGTAACATGTGTAACTCCTAAAGTAATCGATTAATATTTTGATCCTTAAATGATACCACGTGACATTTTTAACCCATTGGCGTTAATCTTCCAAATGATTAGGAGTGCATACACTTTCTCTCGATTTATGAATACCAAGTAAGTAAAAAGAACTACATTTTTTATTGGTTGAATCTCGTTCAATTGATTACTTAAAAAAAGAGCAGCCTGTTGTTTTATTTAAGATTTATTATGCAGATCTATTATTCAATATGTCTTCTACGGCGGCTCATATTTGGCATTGAACTTAATGAGTTAAAAAGTTATTTTAAACTGTATTCTAATCAGATAAAACATTGGATATGTTCCCATGAGTTGTTGTATCTGTAGCATACCGTTTGGTTTCTCTTTTGAATTATTTTACATTGGCTTTTAGATCCATACACTTATTTTCATATTTTCCATATTTAGAAATATCAAAATTGTTCCCCATATAGAAGTAGTTCTGAGCTATTTACAGTCATGTTTTCAATTGGATCTGTCATCATTTCGAGGATATGTACATTTGCACCTGTCCTAAGTCAGGAATCTGATGTACAGTAGTTGTCGTTTGTTTATGTAATATATACGTGTTTCTCGTTTTTTTTATATAGATTAGACCGTTGGTTTTCCCGTTTGAATGGTTTTACACTAGTAATTTTGGGGCCCTTTATAGCTTGTTGTTCGGTGTCAGCTAAGGCTCCGTGTTGAAGGCCGTACTTTAACCTATAATGGTTTACTTTTTAAATTGTTACTTGGATGGATAGTTGTCTCATTGGCACTCACACCACATCTTCCTATATCTACATAATTTCATCTTTTAAAAGCATTACTTTACAATTCAATGTTTTAATCTAAAAGTTGAAACACAGGGATTAATATTTATAAACTAGGAAACATATAGTGACCAATCGAGACAAATTGTCAATTTTATCAGCTCATCAATCATTATCTTTCATTTTCTGCTAATAGAAAAACCTGTTTCTTAGTAATTTTTTACCTAAAGCTAATGTGATGATTATAGTTCTATTCTTCTGAATTTGAATATTATTTGTGGTGCCTGTTTCTACTAAAATCTTTCCGTCTCATCATGGGAGTGATATTCTTAATACCCACACGAAAACGATTTATTCAAAATTGTTTCAAAAAATTTAAGAAAACGAAACGATCTATTCACATGTTTAAATATACTTTGATTAAAGTCCTAGTTTTAACAAATCACTTCATTCTATTGATGTTAATGCTAACTTAAACATTCCATATATCATGTATTTAACTTCCGTGTCGGAAGATAGTTAATTGTAAACGGTATAGAAATAGACAGATTGAATTTTTTATAGAACCTCTGCTCAAATTATATTTGAAAATGCCATTTTAGAGTAGATATAACTCTGAGCTAGTTATAGATATTGCATAACAATTCATTGCAAATTCATCAAAATGCATCATGATCATTCTGTTTGATTAAACTGTTTTACCTAGGAATATCTCATTTCATAAGTATACCAATTTTACCCTATTCTGAAATATGCTTTTTGACAAAGGGATGACTTTAGATTGATAGCTCTTCTAATTTGTCTGAGGTTTATAGTTCTCTACGGGTATTCAAGCTTTCTCAAAATATAAAGACGGACCACCACGTAACAAGTGCAATAGTATTGAAAGTGATCTGAAACACCAATTAATAAATCAATCCCATCGAAACAATTTACAAGAACTTTTGTCTTTATCAGTTTTTCTTGGTAGCTATGTGTCTAATATAACACATACATGTAGCTGTGTAAATTGCCAATCTTATACGACTGCTGGTACGGTTTTCTCGCCAAGGTTTTACTAGCCCAATAATCAGCACTTCTGTGTGGACATGAATTATCATTGATATGGTCATATTTACAAATTAACTGTTTACATAACTTAAATTTTTTCAAAATACTGAAAATTTTCTACACGAGCTATGGATTTTAAAATAATTTGGCAAACTCTCAGAATGTTTAGTCCTCAATACTCTTCAACTTTATTTGGTATACTTACCTTCTTTTTTTTTATTTCGAGCGTCGTTAAGGAGTCTTTTGTAAACAAAACGCGCTGTCAGTGTACCAAAACTTCATTCTCTAATGATAGCAAATTCATATAGGAATTTGTCTCTCACGGGTCAATACATCAGCTATATCTAGCGTGATGGTATTATACTTTGTAATAAAGCAACACCATTGTAAGTCTACCTTATTTGAATTTATTAGAACAATTGTCTGGGAAAGTGGAACAATTTCATTAATTACATGCCTAAAACTATGGTCCTGTAAAGTGAGATGCCTTTAGAACGAAAAGTGGTAGTTGTGCGTTTTGTATAACGCCATTTGAAATGAAAATCAACACAAATGTAGAAATATATTTCCCTATCAATACTATTACATATACACTTGTCTTAAGATGCAATTAAGAACAGGCATACATGTTACGTTAATGATCGATAGGATATATATAAAATATAACCATTTTGAATAGATGATTTATAAAATATTTTGGGGAATCACAACAGGAAGATTCAAATAATGGTTTAATAGTAAATTTGTAAATTCATTGGCGAAAAGGTAGTCGAAATGGGGTTTTCACTGCAAGTGTACAATGAAAACAAAAATTTACAAATTTCATGCGGCATGGACGCCTGAGGCCGAACATTTGAAAGCCATTAGTGTGCTAGAACCGCCGAAACAGTTTGCAGGTAAAGGACATGAAAATAGTTGGCAATATTGTCTTTTAGTAAACTTTGACCGAGATAGTTGAAACCTTTTAAATATTTTTTTGAATTTCTAAATAGATAATCGATAAAAGCTTTGTAATAAATCATGTCATAGGTTAACACACTATTTGTCTCAATTTCTTCATATCTTCATATGTGAAAATCATCATTGGCTGAACTTATCAGTTATATCTTTGAAATTGATATCATTGTTTCGTACATGTATCCGTTCAAAGATTTGCTTCCTTCGGGTTTAGTTTGTCACCCGGAATTATTTCCTTTTATTTGATTGATGACTTATGAACAGCGGTATACTAATGTTGCCTTTTTTTTTTATATATATTTATGTTTACTTTTTCCATTTGGATTTGTGAAAAGCACATTCTTTTTTCAGAAGGAGATTTAACTCGTCCTAAGTTTTTGTAGAATTTGTGCTTGTATTGGATTTTATATTTCTGCTCTTTTGGAGCGCTCATTGCAAAATAAAATTATTTGTATTTGTATTTGTTAAAGCAGTTCTTGTTATGTTGGTAAAAGATTAATCAGTCTTGGTCAATAGATAACTATATGCATGCGTCAACCAAAAGCTTCACATCTTATTATCCTCGACTAATACATTCCATTTTCAATTTTATATACTGCAGCCCTCTAATGAAATATTCATAATTCATCAAGATTTTACCCACACTGCCCAATGTGTCACGTCAATCTTTTCACGAAGTTTTTCCTACATAATTATTGATTTAATTTGTCGTTTTACTTTATCAAAAACACATAAGCAATTCAGTCACGTCTACCCTCTAATGATGAATACCATGATCACCTTGTCAACTTAACTATTATTGGATAATGACCACTAACTTTGTCATTTTGCCTCTTTAAAAGATTGATCATTCACTTAGGTTTTTTAAATATTATTTTTATTTTTACTATATGGGTTAACTAGATGACATATAAGGAGTAATCTAACCCAATTCATGACACGCAAGGAGTAACCTGACCCAATTATATAGAAAATGACAATTTGATATGACAAAGGTTCCTGCTGGATAGAACAATTTAAATTAATCATCAATTTGTGACAAGTTTTATTCCTTGAATAATATATCGATGAAAAGGATAGGAATCTATTATACCTTTTATGGACCCGTTTGTCATTGAGATTGAGTCCGTTGCAATTTACAACATATTTACAATCTTATGATTAAAGTATTTTCGAAAGGAATTTCGTATAATTTTGAAGATTTTTAAAAACGAAGCACGAAATCTATTTCGTATTTGTAAAATTACCTGAATAATTAGGAAGAAATGGTGAACCTGACCCTGTGTTTTTGTTATTTACTTTTGAAAGTAGTGATAAATAAAATATCTTCTGCCAATTTCAATTTAATTGTTTTGAAAGATAGCAATTTGTTTAAAATGACTAAAAGGGGATATGGGACTTACGTCATTAACACCAGATATGAAGAAATTGTTATCATGTGAACAATTGTTTGTCTGTTTGTTTTTTTTCATTTTTAGCCATTGCGTTGTCAGTTTATTTTAGATTTATGAGTTTGACTGTCTCTTTGGTATCTTTCGTCCCTCTTTTATCTGTGGTAAAGGACTACTTGATAAATTACATATCATAGTAGATTTCATAAGACAGAATGGTGACCTTCCGTTGTCGTGTTTTGTTAACGGGTCGCTGAATCCTTTTCCGTTTTCCTTAAACATATTGTTATATACAACATAAGTAGAAGATAATTCATCCGACAATAATCAAACAACAACCATAAATTTAACAGTACTGGCTTATCCTAGAAAATAAACCAAATATGAATGGCAAAATGTGATAATATAGCTGTAGTAGTCTAAATTATAATTTGAAAAAGAGAAATACTCCCCCAAAAAAAACGAATCAGAAATAAATCCTAAAAAGTCAAATATTGAAAACTGGTCGAATTTATTTCTGTTGTTCTTTACTCGTATTTTCATTAGGAGTATTAAAACGAAAATACCGAATGAAATGCATGAACTGGCGCTAAAGATGTCTTTTAATAATTCAAGTCGATTTTTTAAAAATAAAATCAAGTAAAAACATATGTATTCTTCTGGATTGTTCATCTTCCTGTATATCAATATCTCTGTACATCTAGATTCGTTCCAGGTCAAGGTTTGTTTATGTTACTTGGTCTTTATATTCCTGTTTTAGTTGTTTGGTGTCCCGTTAGATCATAGTGACTGTGTTTTTTGAATTTATAGGTTTTAGTGCACCTTCAAGTTCTCGTCAACCTTGATACACCTTATCGCTATATGGGACAATACCCCTAATGCGCCTTGAAATGAGGAACACAAAGGTCACGTGTAAACAAAAAATCTCTGTGTAGTGATATTTGACACATTTCTATGATAAACAAATGACTGAGCTGAACCATTAGCGTTAATTTAGAAAGTAAGGGAACACAGAATAAATGTGTAAAAACCATGAAGCTATGAAATGTGTTCAAAGTATTAAAATTTCAAAGAACTTATTGTGTTAAAATTGGGATTTTTTACCATGAGGAGCCACATCGCAAAAGGATACTCGGGGTTTGCTAAATTACGGAAAAATGAATCACACTTCGTACCCCGAAAATTCAACCACATATGTAAAAATGTCTCAGCTTCGAAACAAGCCATCATACATATACAAGTTTACGATATGGGCTGAGCAACAGAAGAAAACGTTACCATTATGGCCTATGGAGTAACAATTGCGCATATTTCCCCATCTTGTTCGCCATTACTGAATATCACTCAGGTTCCCGTAAAATGTTGACGTCATAAAACAAAATATCTGACGCCACAATCGAAAAAGTGATTGTTGTATATGTCAAAAGGTCAAGCGGCCGGGTTGGCCGGCCGAGTAGGCTAATAGCGATAAGGTGTATTGTCAGACATGGCTCAGATTTAAAATTGTAGTTGACAATTTACCTCTTGATTTACGATCATATATATACTGTAGACTTTAAAAAAAATTGTTCTTTTCTTCTTTGATATAAGGGTCTGCTAATGTCTTTAAGTAATTTTAAAATCAAAATCATATGTGTTATTTGAATGCTTGATGACTGTGTTCCTTAGCCCTATGTTTTATATGTTGTGTTTCGTATAATTGTCGTTTTGTCGATTTTGTTTTCGTCAATGTGTTAGCTAGTTATTTTACTTTCGTGTATACGTCCCTTTTGTGTATAACGCCTCTCTCATCAATGTTTGTCAGTTATCAAAAAGCAGACGCTTTAATACTATGATGTCGTAGATATTTATATCCAACCATTACTAACAATTTCATTATGTAAAGAACAAAAAGAAACCATACGAAAGTTCACTGACCTATACCTAATCAATAGTTAATAGAAAATGCAAGAGTTGAAACATAACACTTATTAGGTTTGTTTTGTCTGATTTTTAATAATCATCAAAGGATTTGTTTGTTATAATTCTTTACATTATTTCAATTATACAGCTTTTCAGTTTGATTGTGTGTTGGCAAATTACGCATGTTATATGTCTTTGAAAGGTTTCTTGGATTAATATCAGTTGTGAAGTACACTCCAATGTTATAAATTTACGATTAAATAGAATTTCACATCCTGAATAATTCCTTCACATTTTTTTTTAAAGAAAACACATGATATTGAAATAATTGTTGGCGATTCCACTTTTTATCTTATCTGATAATACGTGTTCAATCATAATTTTAATGTTGAACATTTTCGAATTAACTTGACGGTTCATGACGAGTTACACAGTTGATATTTTGGTAATTATTATTCTTACCAGTCGACTTAAACATTGCGAATATATATTTGACCAGGTTGAAAATAAGTCCACAATTCGCATCTGAAGTTTTTGTGCAATATGTTTTAAAGTTCTAAGGTATTTATTTTCAGAAAGTCCTAACAATCTTTTATGTATATTTAGTCCTAGAGGTATGAACTTTTAATGAAGAATATGTCCTTTGGATTTACATTTTTTTTTTAATTTCTTACTCACCAATACAACTGTTTTACTATTTGCTTTTGATTGGTCTGCCAACTTTTATGCGTTCAGAACAACTTATGATTCGCATGTTGAATGAACGCGCATCTGGCGAACAATTTCGTAAGCATAGCATCCTAAACAGTTTGTTTAGATATCATTAATAATCCTAGAAATAGTTTTATAATTTTCAGTTATTATCAAGAGCATAAAGATACGAAGGATACTTATAAAATAAAGAACCAAAATGACGTAAATGCCCTGAACATATCAATTAACTTCCTTTCTCTATGATCAACAGAAACCTTAAAAATAGCTAAAAACTAGGAAATTATTTCTCGAACAACTGACCAAAAATTACTTATATTAATTGTTATAAAATGATGTGGTATATATGATTGCCAATTAGAGAACTTTTCAGTCTTCTGTACTGTTATTCGTCTGTTTGTCTTTTTCTGTTTTAGCTATAGCGTTGTCAGTGTATTTTCAATCTAAGATAAAATTGAGAATGTAAGAGTTTGACTCTATTTCTGGTATCTTTGTCATCTCTTCTACAATTCTCAAATTAAATGCCGTATAGGTCATCGTTATATCCTCAACATTTAGCAAAAACCTATTGGGCAAAGCGAACTGTTTGTTTTACAGCGTATTTTCGTCGCATGAGTATATTGTGTTGGCAAAATGTGTGATTTCTTGTACTTTCAAATATGTGGTATTCATGCTATAATTTTAATTGGCCAATATTTGACGTTCGCACATAATTCAATTGGCGATCTACATTTTATAGTAAATAGAAGTTACTAAAGGGCTACATGTAACTAACGAATGACACCAAGGATGATACATATATAAGATTTTATAATAAGAATTCATTTTTACTGAAACCTCATTTTCTTTGCATCTTTTTGTGAATTTGAATATCTATGAAATATGGCATAAAACATAGAAAATATAGACGAATCTCGGGTGAATACGTAAAACTGATGCACTATGTTCAGGTCCGGGGATAAATCTCTATCCTTTCAAATATAAAAAATTATCCTTTTACTGAACGTATAATACGCAAAAATGAAATAAAATGAAATGATAATTTTACTTTCCAGAAATGGATTATGCATTACTGAATTGATGTTAAATTCTCCATCGTCCTGCTCGTCTGAATTTAAAGTATTTCTACTGTTTAACCCAATTCAAACGAAATGAAATATATTGAGTAATTACCCTGAATTTATATTTAGTATAAATGAATTGGATCTATAAATAAATAATGGCATTGAAAGGGTAGACGAAGATCAAAGCTGTATATAAGATTTCAAAGAATCTCAAAATAGACACATATCACATTTAATATACGTACTTCATAAACGCCTAATTCATAATATCTCATATTTAGAAAAAAACAAAATGTATATGTTCATCAAATATTGAAAAAAATAACAATCAACTCCATATAAATAGACCATTGTTATAGCCCATACTTGATTCTCTAATTTATATGATGAAAACAGATCTTCGCCAATGCAAAATGCACAAACGTATTATATTTGCTTTATGACGTTTGTCCTTAAAAATATAATCATTTACGCACAGAAGACTGGTATACTACAGAGTCTTAATCTTTGTTATAGTAACGTAACCGAAAAAATAACGTATCCCCATTTGAATATTGTTCAATTACTGTTTTTTTATGATTAGTTTGTTGTGTATGAGCTTATTTCGTAAAAAAAACCAACAATGGTTGACGATAGTTAAAAGAAAAAAATATAACTCCTTACACGTTATTTTCTGGATTGCTTTAAAATATTACGCAACTGTAGACATAACATAAGTATTAAGTATGAAAGGACAAAAATGATAAAGCAAAATTTTTGTTTTGCACATCATTGATATGGTTAATTTAACATAACTTTTTTCAGCTCTAGTGATCATGATTGCGGTTGAAAGCATTTCAATAGAGTGATGCAAATTTTTCATGTTTCGACAAATTTTCCCTTAGTTATACAGTTGTGGCGCCTCCTTACTAAGCACGTTATTATGAATGTTTTTACATTACTAATTTCATATTTGAAAAAATACAGAATGCACTTTTAAAAAATTTATTGACGAAACATCGATTGACCCATTTGAAAGAGATGTAATGTACTTTAAAAGAATTAAATGTCAAGTCATAAAACTACCAGACATGAAAATAACTAAAGGAAATGCATTGCACTTACAAAAACACTGGATAAAAGCTGAAACTAAAGTATAATGGTGGGTATAGAATTATCTAACAAATTCAGCCTTTCGTAGGACAAGCTGAAGGTTATAAGCTCCGAATAGCTATTATACTATATAATTGAGTCTAATTGTCTGATGTTTGCCTCAAACAAACTGAAAAACTTCAATTAGTGATTTTAAGTGACATCCATACATTTAAATATAGACAATGACTTAGAAATGGAAAGTTATCTCAACCGAACTACCCTTAAAAACAAGCATAGGCATTTCAATGACGTAAGCACAAAAAAAAAGTTATTAAAGGAAAGAATATCAGTACTTTATTTGGCCTTTTTAACTTTTTTTGATTCGAGAGTCTGGCATATATACAAAATTTAGTCCTGGTATCTATGATGAGTTTATTTAGACGATTGCTTTTACTTTCAATTTCATTTGCGTACGGATGTGATAATCAGTCGTGTCTTTAATACAGGAATCTTTGCCATCATTTTCTGTTTTCTAATTTGGGCTACAAAATACGAACAATACATGTTGAAGTTATTGAAACTCACCCAGTCGTATTAAATTTGCATTAACATTTATTAAAATAATGTCTAAATTAAACAGTTGAGGAGATGTTAAAATATTTCATTTCAGAGGAAAGGGTGAGGTAACCAGAAGAGTCAGTTTGGATAAAAGGGTTAGATCAGTTGAACATAAAAACAAATCTCCTCTTTTCCCGAAACCAGAACCATAACCAAAAAAATGGGGGCGATCTTATGTGCTCTACGAAGGAAGGCAGGTCCTGCTTCACATGTGTCAACCGTCGTGCCGCTCATGTTATTACAAACAAAGTAAATAGCCTAATTCGTATATCACGTTCGGCGACTGTAGTTACGACATTAAGGAATACGGAAGAAATAAGCGAATTTAAACAGAAATAATTGCAATTACTGTTCATGACCATTTTAAAAATAATTTCTTTTTTTTGGGGGGGGGGGGAGTCATTAAAGACACATTGATGTGAACCCATAATCAGTCAAAATCCCCATTAAATAGCCATAATTGCTTACTTTACAGACCAGACGACTATTTATGCCTGAGATCACGACAACTATCGCTGATGAGTTAAGACAAATACATCGTATCCGTCAAATAAGTGCGTTTACACATGTTATGTCGATACTTTTTCTCCATTTTGAGCTGTTTCTATACAAGAAGCACACCATACATAATGATACCCGTAACGTGTGGACATGCGGCAGTGTATCTTATCTTCACATAGATTAATGTATATGCAGTTCTGTTTCCAATCGCGCGCCTCTGATGCGTGTCTTGCGGAACAAATATAAATCTGAGCATGTCAATTCTGGTGGACGTTTCGTTCCCGAGGGCATTACCATTAGAGAATTCCACACATTTGTATGACATAAATTGTGTTATATTTCTTTCAATTTATTGTTTCAAAATGCACTGGATTTTACATTGTTTTTTAACTGAAAACAAAAATTGAAAGTGAATACAAAGTTTATTACTATTTATAAAAAAAAATAAAACATGAATCATGCATGGAAGGCATTAAAAAATGAAGTGGCAAATTTTTAAAACACACCGGAAAACATTAAAAAAAAATTGGCGGTCATGTTACCCATTGACTCCTTTAAGAATATGAAACGAACCGGTCAGTTTTTTAAATTAAAAGTACCAAAGCCGAGTCATTATAATTTCAGTAAAATGTTCCATCTGTGATTGTATGATATGCTTCACTGAGTTAACCATCATGTATGTGTATGCGCAATCATATACATATATACATATTGAATTAAAGTCAACACGTCCGACCTCGCAGATTTTGGAGATCTCCGGATGTTTTGAACTTATTGTGATATTGTTAGTGATTGAAAGAATTGAGCATCGGTAGATATCTTTTGCTCTTAATTGCCATTTGTTTTGCGAATTCGTACCCATAGGTTATTCTTTAAAAATTAAAATCGGTATTTTTTAAACAGCATTTTGGATAGGAATTCTATTGCAAGTCAATAGAAGCCGCTTTGTAAAGTAACATGTCAAAATGAACCAAATTTATGATAGGATCACTGCCTTCTTATTAAAACTCCAAACTTGCTGTAATGGAATCAATAATTCGTTGCAGGAATTCTTTTAGTAATTTTGAAAATTCTTTCTTGTTTTATTGTGTTTTATTACTCTATAATCTGAATACATTACGAATAAGAAATGGGCTAATTTATTTCATTAATCAAATATTGACCCATTTATCAGCTAATGATCCAGGAATAATGAAACTGCATTTAATTATAATCAATTGTTCGTATATATATAAATATAAACACACACGAACATGACATTAATAACAAATATGGAAACAAAGCGTTAAGTGTAAGTAAAGAAAACATATGACGTGGGGGCTTCCATCACAGAACCACAATGTCATTTTATTGTACGGATGATGCTTGCTTGATGTGTATTTTATGTTCGTGTGAACAAGGCATTAAATCAGGGAATCGATCTATTACAAAGAGAAAAACTTCATCAAAATGTCAGAGAAATGCCGGGATTAAAGCATAAATAATCCATCAGCATAAAAACGAAACTTTCAAGCTCCATAAGCTTCTCATGATTGGTAGTAATTCATCACACATTATACCGTACTAACGGTTTTACCAATTCATAAAGATCGAGTTCATAAAACTAAGAATGCATTATGTAATTGATGTAGTTACAGTAATGTGCCGAAGCTATGAATTTTCTAACAGTAGGATTAATTTTGTTTAGCTTCTGTTGCTAATAGTTCTTCTGAGGCTATCAATAGGAACTCGTACATTTCATCATCTGTTCTGAAAAGATTTGTTTGTAAACAAATACTCACACAAAGTGGTCACACCGGTTTCAATAAAATTTTATATCAATCCCCTGGTTAAAAATCTCTTCAAACAAAAATTTACTCTTGGTACTAATTTGAAGATAAAATGGTTAAAGTTTAATGAAATTTAACCCAGAAAAGAAATTACTCTAATATTAGTGTACCTTTTAAACAATAAAAAAACGTTTTCAAATGTAATATTAAAAATGTGTGTTCAGAGGAATATGACAAAATATACTTTAAATAAAGTCTCGAAATTGGATTCCTCATACACAATTTTGTCTTTATGGGAAATTAAAAACTAATTGTCAGTCTGAGGAATATTTAAATTGCAATAATTTTATACATAGGCAGTTACTCTTACATTTTAGGCTCAGTGATCATTCCCTAGGCATTGAAATGGGAAAGTACAGAAACATTCAAAAAGCACAAAGATTATGTAAAAAATGTGAAGTCCTAGATGACGTATTTCATTTTTTTTGTAATGTGAAATTAACATATTATTGCGTTCTAATTTGTTTGCTTAATAAACTGAAACACATTACCAACCCCATCCCTGAACTTGGTTTTCATTGTAGATTCTTTATTAAGCAGTCTGGAGTATTGAGCGCTGAGTACTGAGGGGGTTAGACCCATGTCAGACAAGCTTATGCGATTGTGTGTTTTACACAAATTCATAATTGAACACTGAAAAAAGTTATTTATTGTATTGGATTGTATTGCATTGTATAAAAAATGTATGTTTGTATTGCTTGACCCTTATTGGTGTAATTTTGTAATAAAGTTTATGTATCATGAAATATGTTCTTAAAGGCATTATCGGCGTCTACAAATAAAAGCAGATTGGGGACGTTGTCACTTTCAAAAATGTTCTTTTACAAGTTTTCCTGGTCAGAGCTGAATTTTCTAAGTAAGGAATAAATTCGAATAGTCCATTTTTTTGTAATATTGAATAGTTCGTTTCTATGTATCTTGGCGTTTGTTTTTGTAGCAGTAAAGTGCTTCTGTTCGGGTTTGCCTCCTCTTAAAGGTGACGTGCTTTCCTCAGTTTTGATTCATGACCCCGATTTGTGTCAGTTAAATCGACTTATGACTATTGAACAGTGGTTTAATTTAATTTCCTTAATAAAAGGGGCATCCGTCAAAGAAAACTTTGATAAAAAAATATTGATAGATTTTGATGAAAAAGAATCGCATTCTAATTACCTGGTAAACGAAAGTTTTGACCAAACTAACTTTGATAGATACATGCTTACGTCTTCACTTTAAGTCATCAAAGTTTATGCATGTTCCTTCTCTACACACGCCATTACATTCAACACCTTTGAGATACTATGTATTACCTTAGTTTTGTTTCATTAACTTTGTTATTGATATGATGTATAACTACAGACATTTCTTAAGATATCTTTGACAATTTATTGATTAAAATTATACTTCAGTTATAACATAGCTCTAATGATGGAATTGTATCAGTATCAAACAGAGAGAAAAGTTTGATCAAATGTCAAACGATAGACTTTAAAGGATTGAACATTAATTAATTACGTAAGAAACATGTTTTCTCTCGAGATTAACGGCTCATGTCGACAGTACGTCCACAGAATCACTCATTCACATTTGTTATGTAGCTTGAAGATATGTTAATGTTACCTCAAGTTTAATAGCTTCTGTCGATAAAAATACGGAAATCAAACGTGTTATGATGCTTTTAATATTTCTAATATAACTTCAATTAAAGGTATTGCGCTTTGATAAAATGAGGCGTTTACATAGTAAGAAGACGAAAATTCTGATTGATAAATTAGTGAATAATGTTTAATGTTCTTGATGCAAGACATCTTCTAAATGTCTACTTTTGATGTTGTTACAAAGCGTGTTTATGTTACTATATTATTCATTAAAAGTAAGATCTTAATTGTTGCTCGAAAGGTGATAGAAAAGTATAAGAAAACCCCAAAAGATTTAAAATATATAAAGGTTTAATATACTAGTATATACTACTAGGTTTTTATTAAATTGTTAAATGATATCAAATTTTATATGATTCGTAAGCATCACATTATAGTCTTAATAAAAATGTCTTCCTTTTAAACAAAACACCATTTAAATGACTTCTTTCTAAGCTTCTTGAGAAATATTTACTCAATTAGCACAACTCAAAATCCTCCAAGATGTGTTAAGTCACAATTAAAAGAGACAAAATACTCTATCAGCACATTTCTAAAGCCTTAACTATGTAGTGTGCCTGATCTCAACATCTAGAGACAAGTTTACAATGTAAGCGCATCGTTAAAACCTTTTAGATGCCTTTCGTTTTATTTTCTAGAAACACATATACTCTGTAATCATATCACTTTAGTTTATTTTGTTTTATTATTAACCACTAATATCTAATTTGTCTTTGCTTTCTTATGTATATCTACCCTAACGATGAATTGTGTCTCAGTTAACAATTGTCGTATTTAACCTGTCATCAAACCTTCACATTCATTGGTCTTTATCAATTTTGTTTTCTGTTTTACTAGGGAAATATCTAGCCTGTCATTTATCTAATCCATTGGTCATAACGATGTTTTGTGTCAAAACCTACAAATGTACAGTAGACAAATTTACTCTACCATGAAACCTAATCACCAAAATGTCTAAACGATGTCATTTGTCTCGGCTTGCTATCGAATTACTCAACCTAAGATAAAGCCCTACTAATATATTTTAGTCGACTTAATTTCATGTGTATAGCAGATAACTAGAAACACCTTCAGTTTGCCATATAAAGCTACACATCTATTGGTGGTAGCGAAACGCAGTGCTTTTCAAATTATAAAGGATATGGTTATCCTGTCATAGAAAACTACACATTTATTTGCCATTGTTTCTCAACTTCATTTCTTTATATGTCGATATTATTTTCATACAATAAAGTGGGAATTGCATAAACTGATATCCTTTCCTACTCGTCCTCGTTTCGTTGTGATGCAAATTCGTTGACAAGACCTTTTACTTGGTAATGTCAGAATAGTAAAATTAAAGGCTAATTTCAAATGTGTATTTTTATTGTTTTGACTGGATATTCGTGATGTCTTATATCATCCCATATACTCATTGTTTTCGTCTCTTTTTAAAGAGGCAATAATTAATATTTTGAATATGTCTTTTAAAGTTGGGTGTTACCGCATTTCAAAAGTTAGTAATCATTTAGATGTGTTGAAATAATCATAAGTTTGTTAGCTTCGCAATTAATTTTGTTTACAGGTCCTTTAAAAACAATTATCTTTTAAATGGAGAACAATTGTGCAATGCAGTTTTCACACGGTATAAGAATGGAAAAGAATATTAAGATTTTAACAAAACAAATGTCATTCCAATTAAAACATACATGTTGTCTGGAGCTTCATCGTAAAACACATGTATTTAGGTCACGTGCTATTTTTGAAGGTATGTATATCATCAATTATGAAACCTGTCGAATAATGCCCTGTTATATCAAACCTATCTTTATGGCTTTAAATATAAATATTAAGCAATTAATTTCAACATTGAGACGAAAGCAAGGAATTCTCTTTGAAAATAACATGAATACGAGAAATATCACAATAGAATACAGATAGATATTAACAATAATTGTATAGTAAAATAGGTTCGATTTTATTGATAATTATTTTGAAAAGACGTAATTATTTTTATAAATAGCTACTAAGTAGGATGTTCTATTGTAGAATAAGTGGCGATTCAACTTGCAATCAATTTATTTTAACCTTGATAAGTCCTTCTTTTATCTTTGTGAATAGTCTACAAGACCATCCACAGCGTTATTTGATTGTCATTGATTTTTCTTCAAACAACAATCTTTTCGTTTGAAAATTGTTAAGAGGGCCTTTCATATACAAGATTGTCTCTTTTTAATGCTACTTTAATCGTTATCATCCTCTTGGTGGCTAATTACTATCTTATTACTTTATTTTCATAGCTAGTATTTAACTGTACTGAATAATAGAAAGGCTGGTATGTGTGTACATATAATGGCAGAAGACATAATGTCTGAAAAGAAGAGAGAAAAGAAATCAAAGAGTATTTTTGGTAGATCAACCTGCACAATTTGTAGTTCTTTGAAAGACTGTCTCTTTGAAAAAGAACTTCAACATTTGCCGAAGTTTTTGTTGATATTGATCAATTTGAAGAATTAAACCGCGTTTTGGACTAATATGTGATTTAGAAAAATGAACTGAAATATTTATTTCTTTGTATGCATTTCATATATGAGAATAAAATGATATGTAGTTCACTTTCCATCGTAGTGTATCGTTGAATAAAATTGTCTATTGAAAGTTTGTTTGCAATCAATTTTAAGGATATGTTCTATATTCTATGGTTCTAGATTTTACATCCAAAAAGTACACAAATAAAGACAACATTTTGGATCCTCAAATTTGTACTTGTTTGGCTTTATGACTATTTTGATATGAACGTCACTGATGAGTATTATGTAGACGAAACGCGCGTCGAGCGTACTAAATTATAATCCTGGTACCTTTGATAACTACTTAAATTCATTAAGCAAAACAATTACGTTCATAAACCAAAACCGAAAGAAACATATAAAAAAAGGAAACAAACGTAATAAACAGAAACACTGAACAGCAACAAAAGCAAACACCAACATACATAGAAACGAACTATTTGATAACAACTGCAATATTCCTGACTAGGTATAAGACATTTAAAGAAACATATGGCGTGTTGAACATGGTTCTAAGGCTTTCTAAATGTGACAGTTTACCTTTTATGTCATCTTGTTTTGCTCACGCTTTGATGTCGATATAATGGAATTATATGCCACTGTCATACCAGTGAGATGTTAAGCTAGCTTATCAAACAAGTTTCAATTAACCATTTTCTACATTAGACAATGTCTGTACCAAGTCAGGAAAATGTTTTTCTATTAGTTTGATATTAGTTTAAACAATATTTTATTCCAATAAATTGAATTGGATTGGGCAGTAGGCATGGCCAATGTAAGCCCTCTCCATTCGTTTGATATATTTGACCATTTGATTTTGACAATTGTAAGGGACTGGACTATTCGCATAACGTTTTTCTAGGAGTTCATCATTTTTATGAGTTTTCTTTCTTTTTTTTTTTTTTTTTTAACTATTCAGCTGATTTTAAACAATTCAAAGTTCAGTTGAAGTATACAGGTATATAAAACCTTCAGAACAGTCATAACATAGATTTATTTCAATTTCAGGAATTAAAATATCATGTATAAGTTACAATGATAATTTATACAACATTTATTTTATCAAAGTAAACTATTTTTGTATGTTTTTTTTATTTGATCTTATGAATTATTAGAAGTTGAAGTAATTGATAAGAAACGAAATTATATAAAAACCAGGCCTTCAGTTTAACCTTTTAGGTAAATTGACATCATGCATGGTTCGTGTAGAGTAGATTTGCATTGAATTTCTGATAGCTTTAATTTGCTTGTCTTTTTTCTTGCTCATTATAGGATAATGTTTATCATTTCATATGTTATTGATCTATATTATATTTGATTAAGAGGATAAAGAAACAAGGATTGGTGTCAAATTAAAGTTACAAGAACTGTGATTGTTTTTCATGGTAAGCAACACCCACGGTATACATTGCCTTTCATTATTTTTCGTCGAATTTATTCTACCGTTCTGAGTGTTTTCCGTTGTGTCTTCTAATTGTCTTGTTTTCTGATAAAATTCAATTAATCTAGTCTACTCTTTTATCCCTTTATTTAAGAAACAATACTTCGATCACGGTCATGTAAAGAGATGAAATATCCTTTGTGAATACCAATTAAGGCTAGTCAGGGAACGTCTCAAGGTTTGATAGTCCATATTTTCCTCGGTGAATGAATGACCTTGACTTTTGATGATGTGTTCTCACTGTACTCGACGGATAAAATTCAGACGGTTAGTTTGTTTTGGATATGAAACAAAAAGATCAAAGCAAAATTAAGAAAGTCCGATAAAGTATAAACCAGTGAATTGAGCCATAACTAATAATTTTTACAAAATGTTAAAAATATATCATGTTGATTGCTTTATTCCAATTCTATGTCAATGAGAGATTTGAATAGGACACGATATAGTTTTCAACAATAAGCAGATCTGTTTTAAATATATCAAACTCTCTAGTGTATAAAAATTATTAATAACAATTGTTTTAACTGATCTCCGTTGTTATTTCTTCTATGGTGCTGAAGTGTCAGTGAATTTAAAAAAAAATCAATTGATTTTCATAGATTCTTCTTGCATTGTGCTGTTTTGTCAGTGGATCAAAAACTTTCTAACTGATTTTCCTAATTTGTTCTATTGTGCTGTTTTCACAGTGGATAAAAGATTTTCCGACCGATTTTCATAATTCGTTCTTCTATTGTGCTGGTTTGTCAGTGGATCAAAGATTTTCCAACTGATTTTCACAATTTGTTCTTTCATTGTGATGTTTTGACAGTGGATAAAAGATTTTCCGACTGATTTTCATAATTTGTTCTTCACTCGTGCTGGTTTTTCAGTGGATCAAAGATTTGCCAATAGTTTCATAAATTGTTGTTCTCTTGTGCTGGGTTTTGTCAGTGGATCAAAGATTTGCCAATTGATTTTCATAATTTGTTGTTCTTTTGTGCTGGGTTTTGTCAGTGGATCAAAGATTTTCCAACTGAACTTTATTGTTATTTTTTACATTGTGCTGTTTTGTCAGTGGATCGAATATTATCGAACTGATTTTCATAATTTGTTTTTCTCTTGTGCTGTTTTGTCAGTGGATCGAAGATTTTCATAATTTGTTCTTCATTTGTGCTGTTTTGTCAGTGGATCAAAGATTTTCCAACTGATCTTCATAGTTAGCTGTTTTGTCAGTGGATCGAAGATTATCGAACTGATTTTCATAATTTGTTTTTCTCTTGTGCTGTTTTGTCAGTGGATCGAAGATTTTCATAATTTGTTCTTCATTTGTGCTGTTTTGTCAGTGGATCAAAGATTTTCCAACTGATCTTCATAGTAAGCTGTTTTGTCAGTGGATCGAAGATTATCGAACTGATTTTCATAATTTGTTTTTCTCTTGTGCTGTTTTGTCAGTGGATCGAAGATTTTCATAATTTGTTCTTCATTTGTGCTGTTTTGTCAGTGGATCAAAGATTTTCCAACTGATCTTCATAGTTAGCTGTTTTGTCAGTGGATCGAAGATTATCGAACTGATTTTCATAATTTGTTTTTCTCTTGTGCTGTTTTGTCAGTGGATCGAAGATTTTCATAATTTGTTCTTCATTTGTGCTGTTTTGTCAGTGGATCAAAGATTTTCCAACTGATCTTCATAGTTAGCTGTTTTGTCAGTGGATCGAAGATTATCGAACTGATTTTCATAATTTGTTTTTCTCTTGTGCTGTTTTGTCAGTGGATCGAAGATTTTCATAATTTGTTCTTCATTTGTGCTGTTTTGTCAGTGGATCAAAGATTTTCCAACTGATCTTCATAGTTAATTCTTCTAATTTGCTGTTTCATCAGTATATACTAGATAAATTACGAAGTCATTAAAAACTACAAAAGAACCCAAAACTCTATAGACAAAGTTAACCTGATGATTTCGACATTTGTTAAAGTAGCTAAAGATCATATAGCCCTTATTGATTTTTAAATGTTCAGGTTTGAGGTGTCCAGGATGATTTTACAACTAAGACAGCACTTTGCACACACGAAAAATGAGATATTTGTATATACATATAAATAACTAGCAACTAATATTTGAACATTTAAAACAATTTGAATTGTGCTTTTTATGGGCCGGTTGAGGACCGCCTTTAGGTGCAGGATTTTCTCGCTGCGTTATGGACTCAATAGTGGGCTTCGGCCGTTTTCTACTCTTTCGTAGGGTTATTGAAATATTACCCATTTCTATTATCATTTGCATTCCAATCTTGAAGTAATTCACAAAGAAAAAAGTATGTCAAACATTGGAAATGCTTACCCTCCCGGAGCACCTGATTTCACTCCCGGTTTTTAGTGGAGTTCGTGTTGTTTCTTATTCATTATTTGTAACTGTTGATGTAAATGTCTTTTGGTTTTATGAGTCTTTGTTTACTCCTGGGTTTTGATAGGTATTGTCTTGTACTTATCTCAAAAAGATTCATCTGTCATTTTTATACTTTTTTTATTTGAAAACACGACACACAGTAAGGTCGATGTAAATATCTCTCAATCTGGGAAAGGTTACTAAAGATCGATATTGAAAGAAAACGGTATATTCCATAACAACAAATTAGCTTGTGTTCTCAAGTGAACATATAAAACTGATCAATTTAATTGAAAAATGTCAAATCATATCCATCAGTGTATTGCAGACAGAAATATCATAACTTGCAGTTTCACAGGTTCTGTTAATAAATAGACAGATACATAAACTGTCATTAACATCATTCACAAATTTGAAATATTCGGTTGAATTCAGAGATTTTTGAATGATAACTTATTTCTATTTTTGTTTACCAAACATTGTCATAGATGTTTGGATTTGTATATTGTTCGTATCATTACCAAATTAGAACAACTTGAGTTTCCCCGTCACTTCTATTCACAATGGCCAATAATGTGCCGCTATGTAGACCAACACTGCATGGTCTATAAATGAAGTTAAACATTCAAATACTGATGTGTTACTAGAGGCCCAAATATATAACACATTTATAAACCAACACATTGATTTTGTATTAAATGCTTGAATATTTTGCATTTTTTTTATGACGAGGTGCTATTTTGGTTTGGTGTTTTATCGTGTTTGTAAAACTCATTATATTTACCATTCAAAAGTGCATAACCTGTGCTTCTTGAATACTAGACAGGCTGCAGACAAAGTATGTGTAACGGTTTTGTAAAACCATCGTGAAGGAATCATATTGAACATGATTTCTAACCAGTCATCTATGCCATGCTACGGATGCTGTACAAAAACAGAAGTCGAATATTTGAAATTTAAATAACCTTAACAAAAAAATACAATCACGAAATGCAATGTTTATACTTAAAATGCAAAAATCTCTTGAGAACTGAGTTTTCCTATCACAGGTCTTTTGTGTATAAAGTAAACCCATTTTAATAAGCTGAATCGCCTAAGAGTAATTATATAAGTTAATGGAATAACAGTATGCAATCAATACCTAGATCTGTTCCTTCGATAGTCCATTGAATAGAGACCCATATAAACCATCATTGTATTCCGTCCAACAATCGCTGTTAAATCACTCACTGACAATTAAAATAGCATCCATTAACATATTCACTAAAGTAGTTCGACTATTGACATAATCGGATAAAATGTCCTTCCTTAAAAATAGCATTGTGTTTTAATATTGATTTGTAGGTAGCATGTCCTTTCTAAAAATCTGATTTATAGAAAGTATTTGTCTAGGCAATTCACTACAAAACTTTTGTTACGAAAACGAATTTAATTCTGATGAATATTGACCTCATATCAAAAGAAAGTATCTAATCGTTGTACAAGTATCAAAAAGACCAGCGGTTAAAACAACAAACCACAATCTACTTCACAGAAGCGACCTACAACCCTACTGAAATCGATTAATGGAATGATTGATTGGTGTCAAAAGTCACTTTCAGCCCTATTTGGTATTTCGTCGGGGTCACTTTATATTTGTGAAGGAAGCCGAAGAGACAATGATTCAAAATTCATAGGAGAAAACTCCAGAAGGACATGAAATTTCTTATCAATATGTGTCAGAAAAATGAATTTCAAAATTATCGGCCATTAGTTTTCTTGTTTCACATTTGTCACGCTGAGACCTTTTGTAGCTGATTATGTTTTTTTTCTTTTCATTTAATAATTTAAGATGACCAATGGTTGCATGAAACCTCTTCATTGTGTCTGGCTCTGATGAATGGCAGTTTCGTTGCAAATCATACCACATTTTATAAGTTTCGCAAAATCTTAGTTTTTATTTCTATTTATTGTTGATTAATTGATTGATTACTTCTGAGCGCTTTAGCAGAGAAAAGGCTATATCGTGACCAGATATTGACCATTAATAGACGGAGAAGTATTACAGGTACTATAACTCTATTATTGTAAACCTATAAATTTTGATCAAACCCAGACAACAGATAGACAATCAGCACACAAACGAAAATACATCTGCTTGACATTGAAACTGGGCGGAATCAAATAAACGACATCACTGGTTCTGATACATCACAATGAAAAAGAAAAAAGCAGTCAGACAATCAATTTATTAATTGCTGTGCTTTGTACCAGAAAAGACAAATAGGAAATTAGAACTGAACCCCAGGCAATTGGTTTTCTCGATTTCGGTCGAATTTATTGTCTGACTTATTTTCACAACACATATAGAGAAGAGGATGTGGTATGACTGCCAATGAAACAACTGTCCACAAGAGACCAAAATGACACAAACATTAACAACAGTACTGACTTTATATTTATAGCTAATTCCTTACTTTTAGATACTTGTTTGTTCCCGTTTTTAGCTGCTATTCATTAAATAGATATTTTGCTTGTTGTTTTAAATTGTTACTAGTGTTTTTGATGACTATTGTTTGTATTTGTCTTTTCCCTGTCTCTTTTAGACAGACACAATAAATGTATCTTTCTTAGACAGACACAATACATGTATCTATGTTCTTTCTTAGATAGATACAAGTACATGTATCTATGTTCTTTCTTAAACAGATACAATACATGTATCTATGTTCTATCTTAGACAGACACAATGCATGTATCTATGTACTTTCTTAGACAGATACAATACATGTATCTATGTTCTTTCTTAAACAGATACAATACATGTATCTATGTTCTTTCTTAAACAGATACAATACATGTATCTATATTCTATCTTAGACAGACACAATGCATGTATCTATGTTCTTTCTTAGACAGATACAATACATGTATCTATGTTCTTTCTTAGACAGATACAATACATGTAAATATGTTATTTCTTAAACAGATACAATACATGTATCTATGTTCTTTCTTAGACAGATACAATACATGTATCTATGTTCTATCTTAGACAGATACAATACATGTATCTATCTTCTATCTTAGACAGACACAATACATGTATCTATGTTCTTTCTTAGACAGATACAATACATATATTATATCAAAAAGAAAATGGTTTTTCGTCTTGTCGATGATATGAAGTAGTATGTTGTTGTAGAGTTAGTTGTTCTTTGATGACCTAAACTCTCAACAGAAGAATGACTCTGTGAGAGTTGGTCTTGGAATCTTTCCATTTTTGTGGGGGAACTAGTCATGGACATCTTGGTTGGGAACTAGCTGGGAACAATGCCTTGGATGGTACATGGCATTGCTGCCGCTGTAAAGGCAGTCCGGGCGTTGTTGCCGATGTAGAGGCAGGCCGGGATCGACTGACACCTATAAGTTTCAAAATTCAAACTTTGACGTCTCAAAGCAGAATTTCTACTTATATAGCAATCATTAAATTATTGTTATGCCAACGTGGCTTTCTTTGTCACGATTTGATTAGAAATTATCTACTATGTTTACTGTCCGAAATACGGTCAAATGTTGCATAAGTAAATGTTCCATATACAAAAGAGAGGTCAATTTGACTTTGTTGATAATAAATAATGTTTAAATGCCCAGAGAACTGTTTGCGTTGTCCCACGGTATACATATATTGATAAACAAAATAATTATTTCTTATTTATATAAAATTTAATTAATATTTGTAACGTCAGTTATGTCCAATATTTATGTCAAATATCTGTCACAATACATCACTCTCCTTAGTAATTTTGGACTCCAAAATAAAATAAATAATAAAGAATATTTAAGAGAAATTGTGTAAAATTTTATGTTTAATATATTAATTTGAAAATGGATTTATAACTTTTAATTATTAATGTAAGAAAATAATCAATATCCATATTTAAACCTCAAAACAATATAGAAAACAAGCAATTGAGTGATGAAAAATCAATGGATGTATAAACATATGGCATTTAGAATTTGATGTTAAGCGATAAAAATTCTGAACTTCTTTTTAATATTTTTCTCTTTTTTTTTTTTTTTTTTTCATTTCTTAGATTCCTTAATCATACTATTCAATTGGTGTTTTCTTTTTCCTTTTTTCTTTTTCTTTTTTAATTTAATTGATGTTACAAGTATGATGATAAAATACTATTAATTATTAATTATAAATCGTTGTTATTGAAAGTTTGTTACCCACATGCTTACAAAAGAACGTCTATCTTTACAGTTGATGAAATGTAGTTATAAATATATGAAAAGTGTTTAAACAAAATGTTGCAAAAATATATGAAATATGAAATCTTGAATAAATCTTAAACAGAGTTTGATTTTGCTTATTGCAGTCTCTAATTTACTGTCTTATCATTTTGATGGCGTTCCTACTTTTGAGGTAACCCATTTGTCATTTGATTGTGGCGTCCCTGCTCCTGAGATGACCCATGCATTTATTTTTGATGGCGTTCCTTCTCGTGAGGTAACCCATTATATTTATTATTTGTGGCGTCCCTGCTCCTGAGGTGACCCATGCGCATATTTTGTATGGCGTTCCTTCTTGTGAGGTAACCCATTATATCTATTATTTGTGGCGTCCCTGCTCCTGAGGTGACCCATTAACTACTATTTGTGGCGTTCCTGCTATTCAGGTAGCCTGAGCATTATGCTTGCCTATTTATGTATATATTAAACTATTATAACTTTGATTTTTCCAAAATGTACAGTAAACGGCAACAAGAATTTGACTAACTTGTTCCTAATAGGTAACTTACAAACAAGGATATTTACGTTACGTAACTCTTAATGAAGTTTGAACCTATTCTTAGAGATGACTTATTGCAAATATTAATATTGACATGCGTTTGAAATACAAACATACAGTTCTAATTAACATCATTCTGAAAAGTTATTCAATGGATGATTTAAATGAATAAAATTTTACAACATTTTATGAAAAACATAATTTTAATAATTTTAATATTTAAACAGTCTTTTAGAAAAGTTTATCTTAGAATTTTAAGACATGAAACGCAATAAGATTTGTGAAATGAAAATGAACATATTGTTTCATAGCTAAAAATTTTAAATTAAAAATTTAGATTTAAAAAAAAAGCTTTTGATGTACTCACAGTTTCATGAAAATATATGTTTACAATTCAAATACACAATAATATAGATTTAATATTAATGTTACTGATGTTGATAAATGTTCACGTATTATAATGTTCTTTGATAATCAGCTGATGTCGTTGTTCAATGGTGTACTTTGATTATTCACAGATATATCATCTACTGGAAACATATAGAAATAAATAGTCCGAACGGTATAAAAATAATGTCCAATTGTAAAACTTCCATTCTAATTGTCGAAACACTGTATTAGTTTCTGGCATGCTTTAAGTTTAGATGTTAATGTAGGTGTCAGCGTTGAAAAGGTCGTCCACCATATATTATATCAAAAAGAAGATGGTTTTTCGTCTTGTCGATGATATGAAGTAGTATGTTGTTGTAGAGTTAGTTGTTCTTTGATGACCTAAACTCTCAACAGAAGAATGACTCTGTGAGAGTTGGTCTTGGAATCTTTCCATTTTTGTGGGGGAACTAGTCATGGACATCTTGGTTGGGAACTAGCTGGGAACAATGCCTTGGATGGTACATGGCATTGCTGCCGCTGTAAAGGCAGTCCGGGCGTTGTTGCCGATGTAGAGGCAGGCCGGGATCGACTGACACCTATAAGTTTTCAAAATTCAAACTTTGACGTCTCAAAGCAGAATTTCTACTTATATAGCAATCATTAAATTATTGTTATGCCAACGTGGCTTTCTTTGTCACGATTTGATTAGAAATTATCTACTATGTTTACTGTCCGAAATACGGTCAAATGTTGCATAAGTAAATGTTCCATATACAATAGAGAGGTCAATTTGACTTTGTTGATAATAAATAATGTTTAAATGCCCAGAGAACTGTTTGCGTTGTCCCACGGTATACATATATTGATAAACAAAATAATTATTTCTTATTTA
This sequence comes from Mytilus trossulus, assembly GCF_036588685.1. Classification (NCBI taxonomy): domain Eukaryota; kingdom Metazoa; phylum Mollusca; class Bivalvia; order Mytilida; family Mytilidae; genus Mytilus; species Mytilus trossulus. The sequence goes on from NC_086386.1 coordinate 13,947,500, forward strand.
TATAAAATTTAATTAATATTTGTAACGTCAGTTATGTCCAATATTTATGTCAAATATCTGTCACAATACATGTATATATGTTCTACCCATATTTTGACTATTTTATTTATTGCGACTGTTTATTTAACGCATCATGTAAATTTAACGAAAATTGATGAGACTGTTATTAAAGAGAAAGGGTTAGCGCTATAGAACCAGGTTTAATCCACCATTTTCTACATTTGAAAATGCCTGTACCAAGTCAGGAATATAACAGTTCTTGTCTATTCGTTTTTGATGCGTTTTGTTATTTGATTTTGCCATGTGATTATGGACTTTCCGAATTGATTTTCCTCTGAGTTCAGTATTTTTGTGATTTTACTTTTTAGACAGATACAATACATGTATCTATGTTCTATCTTAGACAGATACAAAAAGAGGGACGAAAGATACCAAAGGGACAGTCAAACAATACATGCATATATGTTTTTCTTAGACAGATACAATACATGTATCTATGTTCTTTCGTACACTAACATTGTCTAATACTTGCACGGTATATCTGCCACTGGACGTACAACAAGTATCAATTCATTCTGGTAGGCGTAAAATTGAGAATTGAAACGGGGATTATGCCAATGAGAAAACAACAAGACGAAGAGGAAAAAAACAGCCCAAACGTACTAATGAGTCTTTTACACAGTGCAAAAATCCGACACCCAGAGGCAGGTTTTAGCTGGCCCCATAACAAACATGTGTACTAGTCCGTCATGTTTTCCCTATCCTATGGCATATTCTTCTCTGACCTGTTCATGATCTATAACACAAGTGTTATAACAACAGAATACACAAATGTTTGAAGCAAATAACTACTCATAAATATATAATCAGATAAAAACCAACGCATACATACAGGTAATATACTCCCGTATAGGATTGAAACTTTTTGTGTTCAGATTTTCCCACGATTAACATTTTGGTAGGATGTTTTTTTTTTTATGAAAAACGTTCATAAATTTCACAGACATTAACACATAACTTCATAATATTAATAAGCACGAGAAATTGTTAAATTGCAGAAGGGTGTTTTAATTAAGACAAATCCAATATGTACACTGTTATTGGAGCACTAAACAAGTACAAGCTCTACGAGATCATTTCCCTAAAGGATGTAATATGCGTTATGAATGATCATCTAAAACATGTGTTTTTTCTTGTCTATTCATACAATATTTTTAAAAACAGGATATTTTACATCAATTTAGAATAAAAGATGTCATGTGCTTCAATTGGCATGGCTTTAATATGAACGAGCAAATGATATTTAGAACAGCCGTATCTTTTAATCATCCTTCAAATCGCATATTAATTGCTCTGAAACAAATTATTTGAATTTCAAATTAGATTTTATGAATGGTTCACTTAATACAAACGGTATTGAATCAATAATAAATAAAGTGAAATTCTGATAGTTTGTGAACGGGATAATTATAACTTTAGTTATTGTTTTTAAAAGTACTAATACTACAATTTAAGTCCGTGTTAGTCTATGCTTAAGAGAGGAATAGGATACTAAGCGGTCAATGAAAAATAGAATTAAAGAAACAATACCAAGGTCAACGGACAGGTTAGTTGACAAATAGAAAGGAAACACTTCATAAAAAATTTCCGGTTTGATCGACAGGTACTGCTAAACTAGTAGCCACAGACGGACGTTTTCAAATATATAATTTAATGTTAAATATTTCAGTCAATTGATCCTGCTTATTTCATTATGTTTTCAAAGTCAGCTGAAGTTAATTCAGTACTCTACCGGCACCACGTTTTTATCAATCAAAATCTGATCAGTCTATCGTCTAAACGCCGATTAAACTATGACAAGCATACACACTGAGCGCTTGACTACATTAAGTTTCATTCAGATTTCACCTGTTAGCCAGGATTTGTTTTTAGAATACACAGAAACGTTAAGAGCTAATATAAATAGCAATAAGAAGATGTGATAAGAGTGCCAATGAGACACTTCTCCATCAAAGTCACAATTTGTAAAAGTAAACCTTTATAGATCAATGTACCGTCTTCAACAAAGAGCCTTCGCTCACACCTTAGCTATAAAGGGCTCAAAAATGGTGTACAACTATTCAAACAGAAAACCCAACGGTCTAATCTATTAAAAAAGGAGAAACGAGAACCACTAATGAAACAAATCAACAAACAACAACTACTGGACATAAAGTTCCTGACATAGGACAGGTACAAATTAACAGGCACCATCTCTCGTCCTAACGTGAAACAATAGTGCACCACCACAACACAGAGAGAGTCAGACACACTACAACACTACTTCAAATGGTTTAACTTAATCAAAACATATATAACCAAATATATGTTAACTACACAAAACGGATAAATTGGATCTATGACACAATGTAAATACATTATCAATAAAAAAGGGGTGAGATGTATAAAAAAATACAAGAAAGACAACTTTATGACAGAAAATTTCAGCTTTACATTTGAGGGTTTCAATCAATATATAATATATAACAAAACAATACATCGTATTAAAAAAAAGAAATGGTATTTGTCAATGAGACAACTATCCACCAAAGACCAAATGCTATAGATGTTAAGTACTATAGGCCATCATATAGCCTTCAACAATGATCAAAACCAATACAAATATACATAAAGTATAGACACAATAAAAACATCTTTTCGATTTTGATAGTTAAAGAATAAATGAAGATATTATTGATACATCAAAGACACTGAGAACATTTTGATATATGTAAACTATTTGTAATACGAGATATATAATTGATAATAGAGACAGCATATGACCACCGTCTTTTTTCTTTGAAATGTCAATGATAATTAACTTTTGATCTGTTCTCATTTCACTAACAAAATGCTTCAAAAGAGATTTGTGAAACTGAGTATGTTTTTCCCATATGTGGACAAATTAAATCCTATCTCACGTAGAAAGAATCAATTTCTAAGAATTCAAAAGATTCTTACCGATTCTATATATCGTGTTATTAAAACTACATCCGCCCAGTGTCGTACATGATACAAAATTACATTATGTATTTGAGACTAATTTGAAATTAATGAAAAACACTCCCTACAGTCCATTAATCTGGACACCGTTCCCTTTTATATCTTACTTTCATACCCACCTAGCTTTAATTATGGAAATTCCAACAATGGGTGCCATACTATAACTTAAAGAGAGATTTCATGACTACTTAATGATGATTGAAATTGTTAAAGAATCTTTGCGTGATATATTTCACACGTTTTACAAGTTATTATTTTCTTGCTTTACGTAAGGCGTCTCTTAAAAAAAGACGATCTTATCCGCTAATAACATATTAGTCAACTTCAACATTTTTGCAATGGAAAAAAACGTTGGGATTTTTAAAAATATTCTGTCTTCTCAAGTTCAAATTGAACCAGGGCGGTGTTGATGCTACAAAAATGCAGTTAAAGCATTAGATAGTATTTGCAGTTAATCGTTGAATTGTTATCATTATAAATTACCCGTTTGGACAATACATTAACGAAAGCTTCCTTGATAATCATCCTTGCTATGGTGCTCTCTTTGAGGTCCACGCTCTTCGTATATAGAGACACCGATTCATTGGGCGACTTCGCTCATTTGTATCTGGCTTTTGATAAGGAAAGCATAGGTAAATTATATACATGCTAACTTTAAGACATCTTAAAAGACATTTTAACTGAAAGGTCAGTTGATTAACAACCAGGATTAAGTTGAAAGGTTTATCGTTTTAAGCAATCAGCAAGAAGTCTTTATGATTGTTGCAACCTATCGGGTTGTTCTGAAACTGTAATTTCCTTTGGTAATGGTCTCTGTCCCTCGAACAGGTGGCTTGTAATAGTCTGGTGACTTTGGTGCTTTGGAGACTAGGTGTTTTACGATTATTGGAAGCAACCGGGTTGTTCTTAAACTCTTATTTTCCTTGGAAGTCGTGTAGTCCTTCGAACAGGAAATCTTGTAATAGTCTGGTGACTTCGGTGCGTTTTCGTAGAAACTAGGTGTCTCGAAGACGGACTATGTATCTCAGAAACAAGGTGTCTCGGAGACTAGGTGTTTCAGAACTAAGTGTCTCAGGAAATTATGGTTTTGAAGCTTGTTCTTATTCTATAGTTTCTGAACGGCTATATTAACTGTTGAGCAAATCGTTGGGAAAACGGAGTCAATGAAAGGACTAGGAATATGTTTTTAGTGTTTAAACTACTTTTTTTATGCAAAGGTAACTTTGTAAATATTAATGTTTCTTAATTATGTTTTAAAGTTCAAAGGTTGGTCCTGTAGTTTGAAGTTGTAGATAGGTTTTGAGTCAATTGAAAGATTGATATTGGAGTAACTTAGATTCTGTGAAAACGGATACGAACAGATCATCATAGTTTATAGGCCAAACACATTTCATTGGTATATCATAATCATTTATTAAAAAAAATCAAAGAATATAGGATAGGTTTTGCCACTCAATGTCACCGAATTTAAAAAAAGGACTTTTTTTATTATAATATTCCTTTCTTCTTAAAGTTTTGTATCTTGAGTGTGTTAGATTATAAGCTTTTAGAAAAGCCTTTCTACGGACAAGTTTGATACATTTTGTCTGATTATATTTTATTTAGGTCAATCAATCCCAGAATATTTATGCATTGAGTTATACTTTAAACAATTCATACAATTAACAACTTTCGAGTTCGTTGCATTTTCGTCAAAACCTTCTGTTTTTATGAACAGCTTTCGTGCGTTTAGGGACATACTCAATTCTGTTACCATGTCGAGCGGGTGATTGAAAAAATATGATGCTAAACTGCATTACTTATTTGGGTAATTAAACTCTCATTATTGCTTATCAGCAAAACTGTTATTAGGTAATAGTGGTTAAGTACCCACGGAACAAACATTATTACTAGTTTATTTTGCATTTGGTGAACTTTAATACTGCAGGGATATAAGCAATCCTTCTATCTGGTTAATAACATCACAAAGGCGTGCCAAATTGACGAATTAGTTCGCTGAAGGACACAAATCGAAATTGGTCTTTTGGGCAATCCCTCTGATCCAAAGTGTTATTTTTTTTAAAATAAGTATTTTGTTTCTTATTTAATGGTACATAACAAAAAGTATAAACAAAATACAAAAATAAATTGTGTAAAAACAAAGCTCATAAAATCTATTGAACCGCTTAAAAGATGTATTATTTTTGAATAATATTAGCTCGTAAATTAAATGCATCAGAAAGTTATGCAGTTTCTAATCGTAGGCGAGAAATTAGAATGTTAATTAAGACTATCTCTTCCGTGCAATGTCCTTTAGAAATACTTTTTATAATAAAACAAAGTTGTTAGTATCAACAATGAAAGTGTGTTAGCTGTTTGATGATGATTACTTGGCATAAATTACGGCTATCTAATGTTGAACATGAACTATAATCCAATCAGATGATGTTCTGAATAACGTAAACTTCAGTTCTCATTCCCCGTCACTTTTCATAATCTTATGGCATTCTATCCAATCAGATGATGTTCTGAATAACGTAAACTTCAGTTCTCATTCCCCGTCAACTTTCATAATCTTATGGCATTCTATCCAATCAGATGATGTTCTGAATATCGTAAACTTCAGTTCTCATTCCCCGCCAACTTTCATAATCTTATGGCATTCTTCCCAATAATATGATGTTCTGAATAAAGTAAACTTCAGTTCTCATTCCCCGTCAACTTTCATAATCTTATGGCATGAAAAAAAAAACGAAAAAGGAGCAAAAGACAAACATCAATATTCAAGACACAACATTAAAGTGGGATATCCAATTATAAACTGAGAATCCTTTTAACTGCTTCATCAAGGTAAGCAGCTCTTGCGCCACGTGAGGAACATGTTGTGTTGTTCATTTGAGTATATAGCCAGCGGAAATTCTTATTTAGTAGATCACACTCGGGGTAAACGAAATGAGGTTGTGTAATATTGTGTTAATATTTTAACCAGTCTTTGAAAAAATCACCTATTTTACAACATGTATTTGCACAAACAAACACTTATATATTTGATTAATTACAAAATAGTTTTGCCGAGCATCAATAAAGTAGGATGCAAAACCATCGAACACAGAGATACCTCAATGCACCACAAAAGTTTGGTATATATAGCAAGAAAGAACACAAAAAACTAAAATGCACAAATCAATCAGCAGCATCGAACACAAAAAATACCTTAACGTACCAATCGAGCAGGATTGGTGCATAATTGAACACAAACATAGTTTTATGTATCAATCCTGCAGGGTAACATCCATCACAATAATACTCCAAAGTACCAATCAAGCGGTGTCGCAATAACATCGAATACAATAATACTTTAACGCCCCAATTAAAGAGGATAACTGCAACCTCGGACGCAACGAAAAAAATTAAAAGCACCAATCGGCAATCCAGCAGGATGACAGCAACATCGACACAAAAATACTTTAAAACAATAATCATGCAGTGTTACAACATAACAGAACACAAAAAATACTTTATTGTACCACAACATCTTGATATAGCAAAATCTAACACGAACATACTTTATAGCACCAACTAGACAGAGTGACATAAATATCAAACACAGGAATACCCTAAAGCAACAACCAGACAGTTTGAAAACAACATCAGACACAAAAACATTTATATTCAATAGGTAGTAGTATTTCAAAAAGTATATGAAATGTTATTCTATATTGATTTATTTTGATTAACAAATTTTATCATATAATAATTTAAAGAAAAAAAACGATCTGCATAATTAAAAGCATTAAATAACATATTAACCTTTGATTGAACTTATAAACTACGAAAGGGAAAGCGGTTTATGTTTCAATAACGGCTCTAACTGCATTAATTAAGAAAATGTCCTTTTTATCTTCATTGTTTATACATATAATGATAGGTTTAAAAAGTAAATACGAAGATATATAGAAAGCAACTACCGAGAAAACGCGACCTTGTACTTATTAAAAGACACAGTTGAATCGTCGAAAAGGTAATTAGGTACTATTAAAGCGATGCAATTTGCCTGCTGATCAATAGAAATTATAATATGTTTGCAATGAATAATTGTTCCAAAAATTCAGGCAAATATTGTCAAAGCCACATACATTCAAAAACATTAAATATTCAGATAAACAAATATTACCTTAATTACGAAAATATGCCTTATAATAGACCTATCTAATTCATATATTTGTTTAGCAAATTGTTTCTGATAAAACAAAGTATTAGCTTCAAGCTGTTATTGGGTTGTTTGTTTAAAGTTAAACTAATTATTTTGCGCAATCTGATAAATGATATAACACATTCAATGCTTAAATGTGTTAAGAATAACGACAAAATGTTATTTTTTTCTTCCTGTTGAATGTGTTGGGTATTTTCTTTAAGCATTAACAACTTCATAGTGTTATTCTGTTTGATTTAACATGGTTTTGAATCGTTTACAAAATATAAACAAATTCCACATTTCTATTATACACCATATATATGTCTTTTTTTTTTTTGGAAGAGGACAAGTCCAGTTTATTGATTTTCTGTTTCATTATCAATGTGTGCACGTGGTGAGTGATCGGGTGTGCGACTCAGTTTTCGTATGTTTATATAAGACTTGATCTTTCCATATTTTTCCAATCTTCAGAAATGGTCACTTTTTTTTCATTTTCGATAATTTGAGAAATCGTTTAAAGAATTAATATGATATTTTGTTTCATTTTATAAAATCGACCAAGTATAATTTGTTTTATATTTTTCCCACGCTATTGATGAAATGCGGACCTTGAGTTTTGTTTTTAACATCCACCAAGATATGTATTATGAACTAGTATATATTATCACTGAACTAGTATATATTTGTGTAGGGGCCAGCTGAAGGACGCCTCTGGGTGCGGGAATTTCTCGCTACATTGAAGACCTGTTGGTGACCTTCTGCTGTTGTTTTTTATTTGGTCGGGTTGTTGTCTCTTTGACACATTTCCCATTTCCATTCTCAATTTTTTTTTTTTTTTTTTTTTTATTCATATACCGGTCCTTTATCATTATGATAGTCAAGCCACTTGCTAGCAGTTTATTTTGATCAACAAAAATGAGAAAAACCTTATGATAAATATGTAACAGTTGAATTATTTAAATAAAAGATAAAGATAATAAAACGCGTAACGTTCTCAATATGATACTGTTGTAATTGAATCTTAAACAGTTCAATACGTATAGTGGAACCAAATGTGTGTACATAATGTTCAAGTGAGGGTTTTAAACACATTTGTCCAATATATTCACTTATATATTGCCACAATGGTATATTTCAAGAATTAATCCATAAGTTCTAAAAACTGAAATGTATTCTGCACAAAACATACTTCAAATTCAATTTATATTATAATACCTTGAAATGTATATGGATGTTTGCATTGCTATCTTTTGTTATCGTTTAATCTTTAATTTTGAAAATGAATTGTTCTTCCATCAAGATCCCTGTTGAACGACAAAATTGTTTTCGTTATTTCCTGCTTCATAGCAATGTATAGGATTTGGAGCTCTTTATCTGGTTAAATGCGTCTGGCATCATAAACTTAAAGTCCTGGTATCTTTATAACCTGGTCCGCCGTTCCATCTATCGCTTTGCACCGAACTGTAACGATAAGTGAACACAACAGGGGTCCAGTTTAGTATCTTTTTTGACTGTTTGGCGATGTAATTAGGTGAGGTTAAGGAATTTGTGTCAGATGTTCGGAATTCTTAGTTAATTCGCTACGATACAGGGTAAAGTATTTTGCCCCATAAACCAAATTTTTCTTTGCATATTAAAATTTAAATAGCTCATACTAGGTTGTTTGTTTACATCTAAGCAAATTTTAGATTCCTTTTCTTTCGATATGATACCGAAATAATACCATTGGAAATATAAGGTAAAAGGATGAATCAGCCTTTCATTGACCTTTATTAAAAAAAACACCCACAAATCGAAAACATTTTGGTTTATTTTGTTCCTTAACTTATGTTCTTTTGAATCAAAAGGAAAAATATCATAAAAAACAGAACTCCACGGAGACTTTAAAACGGAAATTCCTTTAAAATTCAAATGACTACATCAAATGATAAAACACATCAAACGAATGGACAACAACTGTCATATTCCTGACTTGGTAAAAGCGTTTTCAAATGTAGAAAAAGGCGGATCAACTTCAAATTATAGATTTTTTCAATTTTACCTAAGTGCATCATTAAAACCAATCAGTCCTGTTTGATTTTGAATGTATAAAGACATATTGATGTATGAATATTCCGGTGTTGTACAATTTTGACACCCCTTTGTTAATAGTTTGTTTTGAACAAACAACTATGAGAATACACCGTATGATAAAGTTGAAACATTCGAATGCTTGTTTGAATAAGAGTTATAGATAATAAAAAAATACCACGACATTATCGGCTCAATATGAGACTGTTACCATCTTTTTTGTAATCAAAAAACAGTTCGATTCGTATAATGGAACAAAATATGTTTACATTATGCTCAAGTGAGTTTTTTTAAACACATTTGTCAAACAGCTTCACTTTTAAGTGGTCAGACTGGTGTGATACAAGTGTTTATCCATATCTGAAAACAGAAATTTCTATTGCTCTAAATGTACTTAAAAGAATATATATTATACATTGAAATGTATATGGATACTTGGATAGTTACATTTGTTTATCTGTTCTTTTAGAATTAGTATGTTTTGAATTCTTTACGACCTCATCCCAACATCAAAAGTGTGACTGTTTTTACCACATTTTCACCAAAGCCAAGGGCTCCATATCCCTTAAATGGGTCTGGCATTTTACATTATAAGTCCATGCACCTAAAATGACTATGCACCAAAACCAATTAGTTGATGCTCCTGTTTGGTTTTGAAATTATATCAACATCAGAGGTCATCGTGCCTGTGCCGACATAAAGTAGTATTGATACTATCATTTTCTTAACATTGGATAAAAATAAAGCATAAATCGAATAAATGATACGTCTGATATGCCTGAGATGCCGGTCGTTTCTGGCAAATGTGTTTGTCGTTCTTTACTTTATTATTTATACTTATGAGGAATATATGATAACAACTCTTAGTAAGCAATAACTGGACCGGGATAGACACAATGTCAAACAGTTTTAATAAGAGAAGATGAACAGTATGATTAACATATACTGACAAAAAAGAACAAAAAACACATTCACTCAGCCTTTTTTGCTGATGTGTGTGTTTTCGAAATGACTGAAAACATTAGGAACATCCGAATACCGTATTCTCTTATTTAAGGTAAAGTTCCGCCTAATGATAACTGATAGTAAAACAAAACGTCATAAATACATTCCAAGATTGGGGAATGTGCAAAAAGAAGGAAAAAACCACGTCATTTCGTATGATGTCAAATTATTGTTACAACAGTAATAATATCTAAGTTAAAGAAAATACCTGAACAACATTTTGTTTTTCACGTTGCCTGATTTAACACCATGCAAAAAGGTAAAGTCCGAAAGTTTGAGAATGAAATTCATTTCATGAGAGTCACTTTTGGAGCTGGATTTGATAACCTTTTAGTAGAACCTAGGCCACCCTGTTCAAGTTTTTGTGTGATTTGTGTTGTTTTTAAGTACATGTTTGTATTTTTGTCGTTTATCGGATTTTGTCATGACGTTGCCAGTTTAGAACTCGACTTATGAACTTTGAATGTCCCCTGTGTAACTTTGATTTAGGCTGTCTTTTAAATGGCTATGAACATCATCATTAAGGACTTCAACTTTGGCGTATTTCCTTAATAAAATACACAAAATTCCAAGAAAAGAGAATTTAACCGAAATCCACGAATAAACGTTCAACTTGTACTTCAATCAAATTATATGTATTCGATAAAAAGCAAATTGATAGTTTGAAAAATGTTTTGAATCTAGGTAATTTGAAGAAGGTAATTAAATAATTCAGCAGAGCCAATATTAATAAATAGAATACCTCAGAATTATGAGAAATAATATTCTTTTGACAGGTGCATAGAGTAAACACCATATGTACATATGTAAGCAAATAACAATTACAGACGAGCTATAATTACAAAAATGTTTCTAAACTTATTTGCTAGCACACAGAGAAATAAAATAACATTTTACTTCCTTACTATCAACAAACGTATTTACACAAACCCCAGGTAAAACATATTTATTCATAACGAAGCATAATATACAATGTTATCTTTTCTAAGAAAATCAAACAACTAAATTTGTATAGAATATTCTTTTCATGGGTATAGACTCTCTCTAACATGTTATGTTGAAAATTTAAATGGTGTTCTCTTTTGCATTTTTTGTTTGGATGGACAATGGAATTAAACTTCTGAATTCGTGTTTTTTTCTGTTCTTTCGGACTGTATCTTCCTTTATCTATCAGAATAATAATAATATGAATAAATAGAAAAAACAATAAATGTTTATCGGCAATAAAACGATTATATATATAACTAAGTTCATCATCATTAAAACGATAACTACTTTCATTGTCATTAGTTACGCTGTCCGATTTATGCTTGTGATACCGATAGTGTTGCATGATTGTAGAATTAAACATTATTCAAACCAATAACAGCATATATGAAGAACGTAAACTCTTTTTTTGTAAACGAATAATGGAACTTTGATCTTTTGATTTGAAACAATAATGCGCTGGCTTAATGGTCAATCCTGCATATCGTTGCATAAAGACACGTTTAATAAATGCATTTACATATCGCGACTAAGCTAAAATATTTATTAGAATAAGATGCTGTGTCGAAAGTTCCAAGGATACCTATTTCAATCAAAGACATTAGAAGATGTCAATTGGCGTAGATTGACATTTAGAAATGAAAGTCTGGTACATCGAAATCTTTTTTAAAAACGTAACATCAACCATCCCTAAATGAAACTGTCTTGTGCAATGGTATTGTTTCTAATGGTCGTTTTTCAGTTGTTAATTGCAGCGTTGCAGTTTGTCATAATCTCACTTTTCGCAATATCTTTGAATTCACGACTATGAAATAATTCCATAATGACACATAATTCAAGGATCGTATGCCGAATATTTATGTAAGTGGTCTAAGGTGTTGACCATAGTGCTGGCGGTGTTGAAACGATGCACAAAAACAGTGCGAATCCAGTTGAGTGAACACAAAAATATATATATAAACACAATTTTGCAGATCTACATTGTAGGGCTTACTATATATTCAGACATGCATATCTAAATAATACTAAAATGCATAATTTTGCATCCTTTTTTATAATAAAATGGTTAACTTTTAAGTCCTGTTTCGCATCCATTAATAACGAAATAATATTATATATTATCGAAAGACATACATGATGGTTGTAATAAGGTTTGTTAAATGAATATGAAAAAACCCTAGTATAACAGAAATAAAATGAAGGAAGCTAATATAGAAATAATAGCTGTACTGAAGGAAGTGCCCTACTAAGTTGAAGTTGAACAAGTTTGTATCAGTTCAACGGAAGATGTAGATGTTTATCCATAATCGGTGTTAACATTTCATAATCGAGTAAGAAGAAAGATATCAAGGTAACAACCGAGACATAGCAAGTTTTGTAAGAGTTTCAACTATGTTAAGGCCTTCATAACTTTTCATACAAAAAGTAAAATCACAAAAATACTGAACTCAGAGGAAAATCCAATCGGAAAGTCCATATTCACATGGCAAAATCAAATGGCAAAACACATAAAAAATGAATGGACAAGAGCTGTCATATTCCTGACTTGGTACAGGCATTTTCAAATAAAGAAAATGGTGGATTAAACCTGGGTCGAGTTCAATATCATAGCAATATTTATGTAGCAGCTAGTCTATAGCTACACGTTCAATAGAAAAAAATCTACCTAGCACTACGTAGATGCTACGATATTGAACTCAACTCTGGTTAATGACAAATAAGCAGTCAGTAAAGATGTTCATACTCGGGAATAGTATCTACTCGGTAAACTTACAATACAATCTTATCTACTGGTATCTAGAGATTGATGACTGCCAAAACAAGTAAGCTACTATGTTGAGATACAGACACATTTTAAACCAGTTCGTGAAGTTGACCTATTTAGTTTTTTTTATTGTCGATCCTCCGTAAAACCTTTATTTGCGCAGATTTGTGTAAGAAGCATACTCCTGATTCATGACTTCCGTAAAAGGGGTACATCTTTATAAATTAATTAATTCTGTAGGAGGGCTATTGTGGAATAGAATTTTGATATTTCTCGATAATAAGAATACGATCGTATCATATCTACGAACAATATTGGACGTCAAAGAGTTCAATATTTGAACTTGTTTATTAGACAAGATTGAAATCGTATACTATCTCACGATGTTTAACAGCAAACCTCTAATTGAGTATTGTATTGAAATTAATAGTGATTAAAAAAATATAATAAAATTATCCAATACCATGACATAATTACAATATTATTCGTTTGAATCATCAAGATATGTGCCAAAAGTTTAGCAACTGGAATAGTATTTGACACTGAATAAATAAAATCTTTACAACAATTGTTTCTATATAAATACTTTTTTTTAAAATATTGTTCAGCCTTTCAAACCTAATGTAGCGAAGATTCAACATCATATAAAAGTCTATGTGTTTTGACAAAAAAAAAAACTAGACATAAGTAACGAATTATCAAATAGACAAAATTTGCATCCTTGGGATGCAATGATTGTTCTCTACCATAATCCTTGAACTAACAGACAATAAAGATGTCTGCAGAAGTCTGTACCAAGTCAGGAATATGATAATTGTTTGTCGTTCGTTTGATGTATTTTATAATTTTCGTTTTACAACTTGATTATACTTTCGTTTTGAATTTTCCTCGGTGTTCAATATTTCTGTTATTTTTTTTTCACTATACTGTTCTTATATCTATATACGACCTGTGTTTTTGAAATACGTCTGATCATGTCTGCTAAAGTACAAAGGTTGTGGAGCCAAACATGTTAACACATAGACACACACATCTTTCTACAGACATGCTGATGTAATAATCAGTTTGAAACTTCTATATAAGAACAACCAAAATTGCTAACGGTCATTTTCGACAGAATTAAATTAAAGTTTATATCGTTCGATCAAATTCAAATGAAACTGAAACACAAGTTCCGTTAAAAGTACATTGAATATAACTGTAAGTATACATGGTATATTCCCTTAAAATTGGGTTAACCAAAATAAATTATTTTATTTTTTTTAATCTAGTGGATTGAAATTTATATAATTATTCGATCACGCAGCAGAATCTTTAATGAGAAAGTTATAAGAAATAATTTAAAAATATGCGAGAAAATCTCTTTTTGACAGGTGCATTGCGTTAAAACGAGTGTAAGTAAATACTAGTTAATGTTAAGGTAATAGCTAATTAAAATGTAAACTCTTATTTCTATACCCATAAAAAAACTAATCATACTAACTATATTTTAATACCCAGATAAAACAAACTTTCTTTGCAATGAAAAAAATAATTAAATTGAACATTTACTAATAAAATCGAACACCTTGCATTGTTTAGACTCATAACCTTATTCAAAAATAAAGTTCATTATAGTGATAAAAGCAAAATTCCGTTTTTCAATATCGTTTTCTTTGACTTTAACGTATCCTTACTCTTACGGCATGAAGTCTATTCTGTCATGAATAACATAATATTTTAACAGTAGATTTTTTTAACAATTTTTTTTCTAAAACCAAGATAACTCTTAATTATTTTTTTTAGGATATAATCAATACCGCTGGGGAACGATTTATGATAGACACATATGTGTCCTCTGATCAACAGAACAATGACGTCGTACGTAAACAGTCAAATAACAAAAATACAGAACTCCAAAGAAAATTCAAAACGGAAATCTCTTATCAACACGAAGAGGGTCTTAGAAAATAATCAATTCATAACAGGAAGAAAAACGCCCTCACCCTTCATTAAAATCGATCTAAAATGGACTAATAAATTGAATTTCAATGTGCGTATTGTTATGTACTTTTCTACATTGGCTAGAGGTATAGGGGAGGGTTGAGATCTCGTAAAAATGTTTAACCCCCGCCGCAATTTTGCGCCTGTCCCAAGTCAGGAGCCCCTGTCCTTTGTTAGTCTTGTATGATTTTTAATTTTATTTTCTTGTGTATAATTCGGAGTTTAGTATGACGTCCATTGTCACTGAACTAATGTACATTTTTTAAGGGGCCAGCTGAAGGACGCCTCCGTATGCGGGATTTTCTCGCTACATTGAAGACCCTTTGTGGCTTTCGGCTGTTGTCTGCTCTATGGTCGGGTTGTTGTCGCTTTGACACATTCCCCATTTCCTTTCCAAATTTTATTTTAATATTAAAAATGTGATTTCATGATACAAGGCACAATTTTTGATTAATCTAAAGACGTAACAATGAGATTGAAGTAAAAGTATATTTAAAGTTGATGAAAAGTCAACGCCGTGGTATACAGGATAGGTACCAAGATTATTAGTACTCAAGACACGCGTTTCGTCTACATAAGACTCATCAGTGACGCTCATATCAAAATATGTATAATGCCAAACAAGTACATAATTGAAGAGCATTGAGGATCCAAAATTTCAAAACGTTGTGCCAAATACGGCTTAGGTAATCTGTGCCTGGGAAACTTCAAGGTTTTGTATACAGGAAATTTATAAAAATGACCACATTATTGATATTCATGTAAACACCGAAATGTTGACTACTTGGCTGATGATACCCTCGGGGACGAAATGTCCACCAGCAGTGGCATCGACCGATAACATACTTGTTAACTATAAATACAGTTTTCGTAAAAAACACTTAGTTACAATGATCATTGCCCAGAAGCTTTTGTTTTGGAAGTGATATCGTATATTAACAGATTGATTTTATCAACCATGAGGTTTAAACAAAAGTAAAAATGTTTTCCGTATGATTGAAGTCTGAAGCTGGCATGTCAGTTAACTGCTAGTAGTCTGTTGTTATTTATGTATTATTGTCATTTTGTTTATTTTCTTTGGTTGCATCTTCTGACATCAGACTCGGACTTCTCTTGAACTGAATTTTAATGTGCGTATTGTTATGCATTTATTTTTCTACATTGGTTAGAGGTATAGGGGGAGGGTTGAGATCTCACAAACATGTTTAACCCCGCCGCATTTTTGCGCCTGTCCCAAGTCAGGAGCCTCTGGTCTTTGTTAGTCTTGTATTATTTTTTTTTTTTTATTAGTTTCTTGTGTACAATTTGAAAATAAGTATGGCGTTCATTATCACTGAACTAGATATAGGAAGATGTGGTGTGAGTGCCAAGTATATATTTGTTTAGGGGCCAGCTGAAGGACGCCTCCGGGTGCGGGAATTTCTCGCTACATTGAAGACCTGTTGGTGACCTTCTGCTGTTGTTTTTTTATTTGGTCGGGTTGTTGTCTCTTTGACACATTCCCCATTTCCATTCTCAATTTTATTTCCGTATGTTTGATTTCTAAAATTAAAAATCCACATGGCCTTTCTTTGTGTTTCAAAGTTGCTTCGTCCTTTGAAGAGTGCGTAATGTTGACGTCATAATTGGTGTTACAGTTATTTCAGACTTGGTGTATTTTACAGCTTGACATAATTTAAAGAAGCTTTTCCATTGTTGAAAAACTCAAAAGATTTTATATACATATGGCTGTTTTGCTTTGAGTTGGTGTATCATTGATAAGTATCACCTGTAAACTTTTATTAAAATCGCATGAGTGAGCTTGTTAACGAGGTCTTGTATCGGGTATTATAAGTCAAGGGTTAAATCAACGACTAGGTCAATTCAAAGACTAAAAATATGTCAATTTTGGTTCGAGCAAACACTTAGAAGTCAAAAATGTGTCGAACATTATTGTTCTTCAGGCTGACAGTTACATCGTCACCAAATCATATTAATCACTAACATTTCTTAGTTTGTATCCATTAGTTCTATAAAAGAAATAGCATACAGAACAAAAATGTCTAACAAAAATAACGAACTCAAAATGGGAAAGTCCATTCATACAAAATCAAAAGTAATCAATCAACGGAACAGGTAAAAAACAACTGCCATAATCTGGGCATTGAACAGGCATTAACGAAGAAACTGGTGGGTTAAACCATTTTTTTATTGTCAGCCTAACCTCCCACTTGTAAGACAGTAGTTTAGATTTACGTTATAATAATACAAGCTGATGTCACGATTGATCCTTGAATACAATTATTTTGTCGAAAACAGGGCTGCTTTGTTGGACATCATCACGGAAAAGCTTTTTAACTCTGAGAATAATAGCATGGAACTTAAAAACTTACTGATACAAAGTATGTTTAAACTCACAACAAAGAAGACAAGAGCTGCATTAAAATGTCAAATAAAGTCAACAGCATTAACATAAATAACACAAATAGAGGGAGTAAAGTAGATATCCTGTTGTGTTTTATCTGAACAAACCTATTAAAAATATCAATTAAACGGTAAACCGATGTTATATAACAGTAAGTGCATCAGCGTTATTATTTACAAACAATCAAATTCAAGAAGAATATTATAAAAGAAATACTTCAAAATAACCAGCCTTTCTATATATTTTAATATCTATGAAAGTAAAAGGGAGTCTTTAGCACTTAATGCCATAAAAGGTTAAAAGACACCATCTTATATTTCTAATGAATAGTATTGACCTAACACGATTGAGGTTTGAATAGAGAGAAAATAAGACAACAGTTTTTATCAATGTGCGTATCTCATTTATCAATTTTGATGTCAAATCCAAGTAACACATGCAAAGTGGAGGCATATATAACATGAACTAACAAGGGATGAGGGAGCAGCATCCCTTACATCATGTATCTGGTTAAGATTATGCTGTCTTGGGTACAAAATTAGGTGAATTGTATCTCTGACAACTTTTTTATGATTATAACATGAGTATATGGGTGTCTGTATATTATCATTGATGACAAATAATAAACATTTCAACTTTAAATGTCAACGATAATATGACACTACGGTCACGAACAAAGTTTGCTCATACTCATATCAATTTTAGTTTTCCTTTTCCGTTATAAATCCCCCTTGCAGTTTGGTATTTTTTATTTATTTACTTTTTACATCAATCAACCATCTGTTCAATTAAACTTCCATGAAACAACTACTAAGATTTTGTTCTAAGTAGAGAACTACACGAGTGACCTGAAGTCAAAACATGTAACATCGGCAGTCTGTTTCAAGAAACATTGTGATAATTACTATTTAACATGTCAAAGTAGTTGTATTAGAAAACCTAAATAAAGTATAAATCGGAAATTTATTTTACTTTCTTGTATCTAATATAGAGAAACTGAAAACTACTAGTTTTATAAACTAATCCTTTCCTAATATATTGTATTTTGTCATTTAAAAAAACTAGTAACTAGCTTTAAATTTCTGACTTAATTGGTTCATATGCATCATGTTTGTACTTCATTTGCTTTTGCACTGTTTCTTTACAATAGTTATCAAAGGTAGCAGGATTATAATTTAGTACGCCAGACGCGCGTTTCGTCTACATAATACTCATCAGTGACGCTCATATCAAAATATTTATAAAACCAAACAAGTACAACTTTTACGGTAACTATTTTGCATACTCTTTGAGATCAGATTCAGAATAAATCAACGAAAGAATAAGCGACGGGGCATTACCAAATATTATACTTATTTATATGGAATTCAATAATTATTAACAATCCGTTTTAGAACTAAAGCCCCGAAGGCTGTCTACCAAGATCGATTTAGTTTTAACTCCATGAGGAAAAATCATTAGTTTATATATTTTGCTTGATTTTATGTTTTCCTCGGAAATTTCAATATTGAACGGCTTTTCAATAATGATACCTTAATTACAAAATAATAGTGCAAAACGAAGAAAAATGTCGGTGAATAAATAACTGTACCTTTATTCTCTCAAGAAATTATCAAGATGCAGTAACATTGTTGGATAAAAAAAAAACGTCAAACTAAAACCATTTAACCATTAAATTGACAGAACGTACATGATAAAATAATGATTAATGATTAATCCACTATAATCTAAACACACACACGCATAAATGCACTTTTAAAGATTTGACACATTTCGAGCTTTGAACTAGTTTGATGATAACATTGTTTTTTTTCTCGGTTGTTGTTTTAAGTATAATGTATTTTACATCATATGGGACACTCTCCTCTGTCATATATTTTAGGACAGTAAATTACAACCTTATCTATTGTCAAATATTAGTGCTGCATCTTTTGTGTCAATCAAATATTAAAAATGCTTAAGGTTCATCATAACAAATGGACAAATATGGCCGTATTTTCACCTCAAAATCTACTCTGAATACAGACTTACCTGTGTTGTTTTGAAAGGTTTTAGGCCTAGCATCTACTAGATATATAAAAGTTCAATGTTTTTTGTGTTTAAGAAAGATAAAATCTTTCTTGGATTTTGATGGTCATTTTTTTTTCCTTTCTGCAAAAGGTGTAAAAATAAACAAACACCTTAATTACTTTGACTGTGTCCACTCACTAACTCAGATAAACTCTTTAACTCGTCTATAGTTGTAAAGATACCTCTTGTCCATGTCAATTAAGGACAATCAAAACAATACAAACCAAATTTTTACCTGAGGGAGCATCTCAAAGTTGTACCACAACTTAGTTAATTTTCACACCTTTTGCATGAAGGAAAACAATGCCCATCAAAATCCAAAAGAGATTTTATTTTTCTGAAACACAAAATGCATTTAACCTTAATATATCTAGTGGATGCCAGGCATTAAAACTATACTCAGAGAAGTTTTTGACATGTAAATACTGCCATATTTGTCCGTTTGTTATGATGAACCTTACGGATGTGTGCTGCTCACTTTCAAGATAAATAACTTTTCATAAAGCTAGTATAAATTGATAGTGGGTTAATTGAGGAATCAAAAGGCAAACAAATAAAAAAATAAGGGTCAATGTGCTTGTTTTCGAAGACATCTCTATGTATCCAAACGCATCTCCTAGTATTACATATTTATATATATTCTGTTGTATTGTTTATAATTGTTAAGATATTTTGAAGTCGAACAAGCTGCTCGACTCCTTCCGATTGTTACTAGATTGTTTCGGGTATAATGCCAGCTGTTTTCTGCAACATTACATAAACTTTGCTCGGGTTGAATATCTGCACATTTGATAAGTATAGAGACACCTTTTTCTCAGACTTCCAATTTAAGAAACTAATAAACTCATCATAGATTCTAGGACTAAATTTAGTATTTACGCCAGACGCGCGTTTCATCTACAAAAGACTCATCAGTCACGCTCGAATCCAAAAAAGTTAAAAAGGCCAAATAAAGTACGAAGTTCAGTAAAACAAAGTTTTAAGTGAAGGCTATTCAAAGTACTTATATATTATTTTTTTCAGTAAATCATACAGTTTTCCTACAGCATTAGTACTACCAGGGATTGCGAACAAAATGAACATTGACAATTTCCCAGTTAGAACAGATTAAGAGATCTTTTCTTCTCGTGTTCATTGCGTAATATAGAGGATAACTAATATCTCTTATATGAAAATACAAAACATATTACAACACGAAGAGCTTATAAATATTAATATTATAAATAAAGTCAACAGTAGTATACCCCTGTTCAAAACTCATAAAAACAAAATCGGGGTAACAAACTAAAACCGAGGGAAATGCATTAAAAATTAGAGGAGAATAACGACACAACACTAAAAAGTAACACACACAGAAACGGACCACGCTTAAGACAAAATCCCACGAGAATAACATTATAATGCAAGTATAGACACAGCTGGGCAAGTAATAAACTTTACATGAAGGAGGTATATTCCTTGATTTAAACTGTTTTCAAAATGTAAAATGGGCAATGCATTTATGTGTTTGTTTTAAGTGTTGTAATTATTCTACCGAATATCTGGTTAGTTGCAACGGACCTTTATCCAATGATGTGCAGAATCAAGACGATCTGATACTTATCCTAGATCAGTGGTTCCTTTATATCAACGTTAGCATAAGTTTGTGAATTGCAGATCACTGCAATGATATTGATTTAGATTGCTTTTTAATTATGACAGTTTCGCAATATATAAAACAACCTTAAAATGTATGCATCTATGTACTGAATAATCTTTTTATCAAACGTAACTATTTGTGTATGGTTCTAGGATGGTAGTGGTAGTGCAAATCGTTCAGGACAATTAATTCGTGATGGGTACTGAATGTCAGCATTTAAAAAGAAACATGTGTAACAACAAAATTTCTAATTATTCATTAGAATTAAAAAAAAATAAAAAAGAGTAACAAACCTTATCTTACTTCCCATACATTTTTTTCTGGAATATGATTGTTTAAAAGCAACCGCGTGGAGACCATTGTGTATTTTCCATATTGGGATAGTTATCATCAAAGGTACCAGGAATATGATTAAATACGCCAGACGCGCGTTTCGTCTTCATAAGACTCAGTAGTGACGCTCAGATCAACATAAAGTAGAGAGTAGACGGGGCGTAGTTCATTTCACGGTTTGTAGTGATATTATGTCCCTTTATAAAAACTACACTCTTTTTAGGAAAGTACTAAAAAGGTTCCAAGAGAAGAAGAAATTGATGTTGAACCATTGAAGAAATTCACAATACATTTTAAGCTTACAACTCGTTAATGTTGATATTTGTTTTTGTATAAACCAATCAAAGTAGGTTCTCTAAATATTACATGTTAAATTAGTCGGTAAGATATTTTTTTACATAGTGTGCTAGTGACCTTATATGATATATTTGGGGTCAGTAAATTCCATATTGGGATTCGAGTTTCGCTCTCACTTCATATGGAATGTATATCGTTTTAGGTTTTGACCGTACCCCAAACTATTTAAATTAAGTTTTTTTTATCCTTCATTGATATTTTTATGTCGTCCCTTACTTAATGTGAAAATTAACTTATCTATATGTCCTATTGAAAGCATCATAAAATACATTGATAGGTTGCATCTATGAAAACTGTCGAAAATCTAACACTTGAGAAATGACATCGTTCATTTTATAGTTAGTTATCACAGGTACCAGGATTATAATTTAGTACGCCAGCCGCGCGTTCCGTCTACATAAGACTTTTCAGTGACGCTCATTCCAAGATATTAATAAAGCCAAAACAAGAACAACGTTGAAGAGCATTGAGGATTCAAAATTCTAAAACGTTGTGCCAAATACGGCCAAGGTAATCTATGCCTGGGATAAAAATTCCTTAGTTTTTCGTATATTCAAATTTTTGTACAACATTATTGATATTCATGTCAACACCTAGGTTGCTTTAGATTGTTTGATTGTTGGTTGCTTAACGTTCAGTTGTACGACTGTTTTGGAAGTGCTTGATTCACACTCGAAGACATATTTCAAAAGTCTGTGATTTTTTAAAGACAAATGTCTTGTGTATACCTTAATAGTTATCAAAGGTACCAAGATTATAATCTAGTACGCTAGACTCGCGTTTCGTCTACATAAGAATCATCAGTGACGGTCATATCAAAATATTTATAAAGCCAAACAAGTACAAAGTTGAAGAACATTGAGGATTCAAAATTCCAAAAAAGTTGTGCCAAATAAGGCTAGGGTAATCTATGCCTGGGATAAGGAAATCCTTAGTTTTTCGAAAAATTCAAAGATTTGTAAACAGGAATATTATACATATTGATATTCATTTCATCATCGAAGTGTTGACTACTGGGTTGTTGATACCCTCGGTGACGAAACGTCCACCAGCAGTGGCATCGACCCAGTGGCAATACGATGTGTGTACGATGTGTATTTCCTTGCCAATACGATGTGTATAGTTTCGGTTATAACAGCCATGGGTATAAAAACTCCATAGACCAAAATGAAATAAAGTATAGCAACTATATATTGGTCACCGAATGGCACTCAATCATGAGCAAAAACAATACCACATAGTCAGTTTTAAAAGGACCCGAAATAATGTTTTACGGTCATCAGAATGAATATGTTAGCCGTCATGCTGTGTGTATGTGTATACTCTTTAAAAAAAATATGAATACAAACACTTAAATATAAAAATACCAGAAGTTATTGACCGATACGATGTGAATGATATTTTCTAAACTTACAATAATTATGTATACAAAGTTTTAGATTTTAAGATACAAGAAGTTGTTGACCGATACGATGGATATGTGTCTTAACTTACGATTGATATGTTTACAAGGGCTTAGATTTTAAGATATCAGAGTATGTTGACCGATACGATATGTTTATGTATCAACATAAAGGCAACATAGGTAGTAAACAGCTGTTCGGAAGTCATAAATCGAATTAGAGAAAACAAATTCAGATTACAAACTAAAACCGAGTTAAACACACCAACGATAAGATGAAAAATAGAATCACCGAAGAGCAACGAAAATACAAACGACAATGCATCACATATTGAAAAGAACTATAAACTTTCAATAAGCATTTATACAAAGTCTACGATCTAAAGATACCCGAATTGTTTACCTATATATGTGTCTAAACTTACTATAAACATGTTTACAAAGCCATAGATCTCAAGATACTAAAATGTGCTCGCCAATACGATATGTATGTGTCTAAACTTACTATAGACATGTTTACAAAGTCTTAGATCTGAAGATATCAAAATTTGTTGACCGACACGGTGAGTGTTTGCTATAGAGTAAAATTTTAAATGGAAATGGGGAATGTGTCAAAGAATCAACAACACGACCACAGAGCAGACAACAGCCGAAGGTCACCGATGCGTCTTCAATGCAGAGAGAAACATCCGCACCCAGAGGTATCCTTCAGCTAAAGATTACTAGAATGTGTTGACCAACACGGTGAGTGTATGTGTCCTAACTTGCTATAATTATGTATATAGAGTCTTAGATCTGAGAACATCTGTCCTAAGTCAGGAATCTCGGGTCAGAGGTGGTCGTCTGTTTGTGTGGTTCAAAATTGTTTCTCGTTTGTCGTTTTTAATATAGATTAGACAATTGGTTTTCCCGTTTGAATGGTTTTAAAGTAGCAATTTTGAGGACCCTTTATAGTTTGCTGTTCGGTGTTAGTCTAGACTCCGTGTTGAAAACCGTACCTGGACCTATGATGGTTCACGTTTATAAATTGTCTCGTTGGCACTCATACCATATCTTCCTATGTCTAAGAAGTTGCGATGTGGATTTGTCTAAACTTACGATAGACATGTAAACAAAGCCTTAGATCTTATAACACTTATAGTTGTTGACCGATGCGGTGTGTATGCGTCTTAAATTACTAAAGATATATGTTTACAAAGTCTTAGATCTTAATAGTCGTCCAGTCTGTTTTATAGATTAAACCGATTTTGATATTTTTACAAAGTATGACTCCTAAGGCGAGGGCGTTGCATGCCCGTTATGTCATTCAGGTCTCCCTTCTTCTTTTGTAACCTTGATTTGTATCTCTTTAATCGATTTATGAATTGAGTATTCTGTAATTAATTTTCTCCTTATTCTATGCCACTGCTGGTAGAGTTTTAATTCCCAGAGGATATCACCATCCCAGTAGTCATCACTTGTGTGGTTTTGACTTTCAACGTTGACATAAAAGCGCGAGTTTCGGCTTGTCAGAAAACCAGGTTCAACCCACCAGTTTTTCCTTAAAAGTTTCTGTACCAAGTCAGGAAAATGGCAGTTGTTATCTTATAGTTCGTTTCTGTGTATGACGTTTGTTTTGTTGCAATTCAGTGTTTCCGTTGTTTCGTTGTTTTCCTCTCATAGTTGGTGTGTTTCCTTCGGTTTAAGTTTGTTACCCAGATTTGTCTTTATCTTAATAGATTTATGACTTTCGAACAGCGGTATACTACTGTTACCTTTATTTATGGCTATTTGGTCGTCAATGCGCTTTATCTTCGTACTTTATTTGGTCTTTTTAACCTTTTGTTTATTCGAGTGTTACTTATGTAGACCAAACGCGCGTCTGACGCATATTTAAAATTTGAATCCTGGTAACTATGATGAGTTTAATTTTATACACTAGAAAGATTGTCACGTATAATCATCAAAAATTAATAGCAGTCAAGTGATCTTTTTCGTGTTATTAAAAGTTTAATCTATGTAACTTACATAAGTATAACGTTTTAACAGGACACTCTAATCAATAGTAAATTAGACAATATATCGCTCAGACTTCATGCAAATGAAACTAATTTAAGCCGTTCACTACAGGAACTGCAAAAAAATTATTCATACTTTGGTATGATTTATCTATAATACACTTGCTGTGTTAAGAAACTTATACCAGATGATTGACTTTCTTAATGTACACGCATGACAAACATAGAACGCATGTCTTACATATATATCTACATGTATTTGATCACATTAAAAAGATTCAACTCTGTTCCAATGCTACAAAAGGAATCAAAGCAAAGATTTCAAAATACAATTACAAAAAAAGTCAAACAAATAAACGTAAAAACAAGAATACACATCATTTTTTGACAAAGTAAAATAAACTACACATAATTACTAAAACGGAAACCCCTTCTAACCTGGGAAATCTATTCGATGGTTTTAGATGATGAGTCTTACTTATTATGAAACCAAACATATATAAACAAATTAGGTATAGACAATTCACTTGGAAACCCAACATATATAAACGAATTAGGTATAGACAATTCACTTGGAAACCCAACATATATAAACGAATTAGGTATAGACAATTCACTTGGAAACCCAACATATATAAACGAATTAGGTATACACAATTCACTTGGAAACCCAACATATATAAACGAATTAGGTATAGACAATTCACTTGAAAACCCAACATATATAAACGAATTAGGTATAGACAATTTACTTGGAAACCCAACATATATAAACGAATTAGGTATAGACAATTCACTTGGAAACCCAACATATATAAACGAATTAGGTATAGACAATTCACTTGGAAACCCAACATATATAAACGAATTAGGTATAGACAATTTACTTGGAAACCCAACATATATAAACGAATTAGGTATAGACAATTCACTTGAAAACCCAACATATATGAACGAATTAGGTATAGACAATTCAATTGGAAACCAAAAATATATAAACGAATTAGGTATAGACAATTCACTTGGAAACCCGACATATATAAACGAATTAGGTATATACAATTCACTTGGAAACCCAACATATATAAACGAATTAGGTATAGACAATTCACTTGGAAACCCAACATATATAAACGAATTAGGTATAGACAATTCACTTGGAAACCCAACATATATAAACGAATTAGGTATAGACAATTCACTTGGAAACCCAACATATATAAACGAATTAGGTATAGACAATTCACTTGGAAACCCAACATATATAAACGAATTAGGTAAAGACAATTCACTTGGAAACCCAACATATATAAACGAATTAGGTATAGACAATTCACTTGGAAACCCAACATATATAAACGAATTAGGTATAGACAATTCACTTGGAAACCCAACATATATAAACGAATTAGGTAAAGACAATTCACTTGGAAACCCAACATATATAAACGAATTAGGTATAGACAATTCACTTGGAAACCCAACATATATAAACGAATTAGGTATAGACAATTCACTTGGAAACCCAACATATATAAACGTATTAGGTATAGACAATTCACTTGGAAACCCAACATATATAAACGAATTAGGTATAGACAATTCACTTGGAAACCCAACATATATAAACGAATTAGGTATAAACAATTCACTTGGAAACCCAACATATATAAACGAATTAGGTATAGACAATTCACTTGGAAACCCAACATATATAAACGAATTAGGTAAAGACAATTCACTTGGAAACCCAACATATATAAACGAATTAGGTATAGACAATTCACTTGGAAACCTAACATATAACCTCACGACACTTACCAAAGAGGAAATCCTGGATAATCATAGGTCTGTTCTTTGTTCCTTTGGTATTTCGACCAAAGATGAAGAACTGGATCTTCCATCACTGTATTGGATACCTAAACTACATAAGTGTCCGTACAAACAACGGTATATTGCTGGGTCTTCCAAGTGCTCCACGAAACCCCTTTCTAAATTATTAACATCCATTTTATCAGCAATCAAAGACGGGCTTCAAAGTTATTGTGAAACTGCCTATTCTAGAGGTGGCGTGAATCAGATGTGGATATTCCAAATATTAAAAAATTATTAAAAATTTCAAAGATCTTTTAGAGTACATACAATCTAACTCTCTTTCATCTTGTAACAGTATTAAAACATTTGACTTTTCTTCTCTTTACACAAGTATTCCACATTCCAAACTAAAAGACAAATTAAAAGAGTTGGTATTACTTTGCTTCATAAAAAGAATGGCCAACGTAGATACAAGTATCTTGTCTTAGGGAGGGAAAATCCTACTTTGTAAAGAATCATTCTGATTCAAATAAAAAGTTCTCTGAAACCGATATTATCAAGATGCTTGATTTCTTGATTGACAACATATTTGTTACGTTCGGAGGACGTGTTTTTTCAACAGACTTATGAAGAAAGATAAGAAGTTAGCAATATCCTTTAACTCTACTTTCCGCTATATAGATGACGTTCTTTCACTAAACAATTCAAAATTGGGTGACTATGTGGATCGCATCTATCCCATCGAATTGGAGATAAAGGATACTACAGATACAGTTAAGTCGGCTTCATATCTTAACCTACATCTAGAAATTGACAATGAGGGTCGGTTGAAGACAAAACTTTACGACAAAAGAGATGATTTCAGCTTTCCAATTGTGAACTTTCCATTTCTAAGTAGCAACATTCCAGCAGCACCTGCATACGGGGTATATATCTCCCAATTGATACGATATTCCCGTGCTTGCCTTTCCTATCATGATTTTCCTGATAGAGGGTTACTGTTCACAAGGAAGCTATTAAACCAAGAGTTCCAATTGGTGAAGTTGAAATCATCCCTTCGTAAATTTTACGGACGCCATCACGAGTTGGTTGACCGT
This sequence comes from Mytilus trossulus, assembly GCF_036588685.1. Classification (NCBI taxonomy): domain Eukaryota; kingdom Metazoa; phylum Mollusca; class Bivalvia; order Mytilida; family Mytilidae; genus Mytilus; species Mytilus trossulus. The sequence goes on from NC_086386.1 coordinate 13,975,640, forward strand.
TATGGAATAAGCGTTTCACAAATGATATCGGATATGTTCCTTACGTCGTAACTACAATCCCCTTCCCTTTCATGAATTTGACCTACCGAATTAGACTTTTTACCGAATTTGTAATCACATAAGCAACACGACGGGTGCCGCATGTGGAGCAAGATCTGCTTACCCTTCCGGAGCACCTGAGATCACCCCTAGTTTTTGGTGGGGTTCGTGTTGTTTATTCTTTAGTTTTCTATGTTGTGTCACGTGTACTATTGTTTTTCTGTTTTTCTTTTTCATTTTTAGCCATGGCGTTGTCAGTTTGTTTTAGATTTACGAGTTTGACTGTCCCTTTGGTATCTTTGGTCCCTCTTTTATTGCTAGCTTAGCGTTCCATTTTTGCATTCCGTCCAAATCCGATTATTCATTTGATGCAGCATAAAGGACAAATGATCTATTATGTATCATTGTTCAGACAACAAAATCATAAACATACACAATAATTGCTTTGAATATTATCAAATATTCACTAGATTGTTTGTGCTCTAAGAAAAAGACTCAAGTGGAGGGGAGGAGGTTTGAAGCTAAATATGATTGAAAGTGTACGTTAGGTTGTGTACAAATCTAGGTTATATCAAAATGGTAAACTCAATTCAATGTATGTGTTGAATTAGTGCTTAACAATCTACAAAATAAACCAGCCATTATAAGTAGGTAGCATTTGGTAGAAACTGTTCTTTCAAATCAATGGATAATGGTACAAGAACTCCAAGCTATCCGCATACAAAAGAAACAAGACTCCGTGTTGAAGGCCTTTTCTGACCTATAATGGTTTATTTTTATGAATTGTGACTTTTGAGTTGTCTCATTGCCACTCATACCACATTTTCCTTTATCTATTTTCAGCTACTATTGTAGTAATTGATAAGCATGGGCTATTACACAATTCAATATCTGACATTTATTTACTCAACATATCCTGTGTTATCCAATGTTCAAAGTTTGTTGAAACAAAACATTAAAGTCATTTCCAAAGATTAACTCGCTTAAAAGTTGAGCATTATGATATTTTTGTCTCCATTATAATCAATAGATGAATTTTGTTATAGATATCAGAAATGTATAATGTAGATATAGCAAATTAAGTCAATTTGAAGTGAAGGGATTGTACACTACAAAAATTAAGAAATGTTGTATGATACCATCTGAGACAACTTTACACCTGAGACCGAATGTTGGGGATCTAAACAACTAAAGGTCATCGTACGATCGTCGGAAATAATCAAAATGATTGGCCGAAGGTTCTTCAATCAAGGAGCATCGTATCCGTGCACGTCTAGACACCTTATACATCTTAAATTTTGTTGATTGCATGTTTTCGTAATTTTTGTTAAACTATTTTAGTGCTTAACTTTTGGGTTTGGCTTTTAATAAAATGTTTCAATAATTCAATATTGTATTATTTGTGAGTATAATTTCAACCAACACTGAATGAAGCTGTACAGTGGAAAAAGTAACTTTTGACTTGCTGTCCATCTACAAAGCCCTTGTTATAATGTCGGTTTATGACATTCAAACAATAAAATCGTATCAAAGTAAGCATATTTTATTTATGATAATTAAATATCTATACATACGACCTAGTGGTTTAGTATCATACGAACTATAGGTTAACAACAATGAATTATCTAGAAATATCTATTAATGGTCACTAATGAATCTTTAGTGTTGTATGATAATAAAAGTTCAATAGTCTTTCTATATAGAACATTATACCTTCAAAAGAAAAGACACAAATAGACAATACAGAAATATTTCTAAATATATTCCTTCAAATGACATTAACTAAATCTGTTAACTACATCAACTATATAACGTATATATAATGTCACGTGCAACTCGCCATTTTCGAAGCATGAAATGTAAAAAGTCCTTTTCTAGTATTTTAAAGACAACTATTGATGATTTCCTAGAGATTTTTCTTTTTTTATTAATTTGGCTCTGAGAATCGGCTAAAGGAGAAGCTAACTAAACTACATTTCGTTGCAATAACTTTTAAATAAACAAAGTAGAATTCAAAACTGATTAAATATTAACGCGTTGGTTCTCTCGTACGGTGTAAGTTTATTCCACGGGAAGTCAGTTCAATGCAATGGGCTACCACGTCTAAAATCTGTCTTAAGACTTTTTTACATGAAGGACCATGTAAGACAGGACAAATACTTAATTACCATTATAACGGTAACACAAAAACAAAGTGATACACATTTCGTACAAACAATGAAATGAATAAGCAATACCATATCATGAAGTTGTATAAAAGAGGGACGAAAGATCCACAAGGACGAAAGATTCCAGAGGGACAGTCAAACTGATAGATCGAAAGTAAACTTATGACAATGCCATTGCTCACAAAGAAAAACACAGACAGACAAATAATACACAAGGCACTACATAGAAAACTTAAGACTAAGCAACACGAACCCCACCAAAGACTAGGAGTGGGAGGGATCTAAGGTGTTACGGAAGAGTAAATTGGGCGCAGTGAAATAATTCACACATTTCCGACATCAACAGACACAATGATCTGGGCGTTTGACATTTTATTGCGTGTTTAAAAATCAAAAATGTAAATAAAAAAAAGTGTTAATTTCTTTAAGAAATGACTGTAATATTTTTTCTTTCTATGAAGAAATAATATAAAAAATTTGGTGCACACTGAATAACACGCGTAGCGGGTTATTTAAAACTATGAAAAAACGTTGATGACGTCACGGTCACATGACTGAATAATATCTATGGGCTCATAACAAAATAACGTTAGCCAATCAGAAGACGCGTTATATCTAAAATCAAATTGTTAGTTGAGGGATTAAACAAATTATATTTTGTTAAGATATGTTAACTTATGGAAATCAATAAAACGGTCATTTACTTTGTAATCGATATTTGATTTTATGGTCTTGGTGAATGTATTTTTGTTTTGAAAGTAAGGAAAATCATGGATTTGACAGTACTGAACCAAGTGATCTTTACCAGTACAGTTCGAGTTCATTATGATTGCTAACTAAGTACACCAAAGAATTTACTGACAGGTGAGGGACACGTTATCACCAGTTGGAACCGTTATTAGGTGCATCGTCAATGATAATGGTGTAATTTTGAATTTATAAAAATGGATAATTACCACGTGAATCGCTGTTTACATTTACTCGGAAGAAATTGTTCCTATTATCCTATATTTTGATTGGTTAATTTGTTACCTGAATACAGGACGCTCTTATATATTTCTTTGTTTCGGGATTCGCGGTACATTTGAAATTTTTCGTTGCAAATTCTAAAGATAAAGAAATCCTTTTATTTTCTGGAAAACTGCAGTTTTCCATTTACACTAATTGTTTCTAAGCAGTATGTACTCTATTTTATCAGATTTTTATTTAAAGTTATTAAATTTCAGCTTTTTCAATCAGACATAACAATTTAAGCTTAATACATTGTACATATCAATGAATTGTTTAAAGTAAAACGATCTCGGAATATCATTCAGTATATTACAATGTTTACGCGTTTCTCATATGTGAATTTGTAAAAGTTTGTTACCGATTTTTGAATAGTGTATTCTATCATTGAACCAAACTTTCACAGCTTCTATGCATTATCATTATAATCTCCTAGATATCAATAATTTACCAAGTATTTTTATTTTATTTCTTGCAGTTGACCTCTTTGAACAGTAAATGTGAACCTAGTACGCATTCATGCGTATCAGTTTAGATTTTGTTTTAAACTGTACATATTTTAGATACTTCTTTCAATAAATTGTTAAAACAAAACACACTTCAGAGTAAATTTGCCCAATATTCGGGTGAAAGATTGTTATGTCATGTTGGTCTTATATTTTCGGATGGTAAAATGGGTTGTTTTATATATGTTTAATTAATATTTCTAATCCTTTGCATTTCGGTAGATATTTATAGTTTTGGTACCTTTACATGGAAGTATTGAACTGAATGAACTCCATTAAAAATTATATCGAGGGATTCATAGATCATAGATGATAGGCACAATGGAAATAAACTTAGAACTTATCGATTATTTAAACCAAATTTTAATTTTGAGCCTTACTTATTGAAATTACCATATATTCAAAGATGTGTTTTAACAAGATTTAGAATTGGAGCTCACAAACTTGAAATAGAAAAAGGTCGTTATTTTAATATTAAACTAGAAAATAAAATATGCAAACTCTGTAATGAGGAAATAGAAGATGAGATGCATTTTCTTTTAACATGTAAAACTCTGGATAATGTTAGAAATCCCTTTCTAAGCAAAATATATAGTAAAAATAAAAATATTTCAAAACTTGATAACAAATCTCTTTTTATTTGGCTAATGGGAAATGAAGATAAAAACATTTTGATAATAATTTGTCAGTTATTAGAGGTTTTAAATATAAACAGAAATACAATATTAAATTAGATTTTCTCTATATAAAATTATGTATGATCAAATATGCATTTACATAAGTTATTTCTTTTACATTTGATAAATTATTAGTATATACTACGAGGTGTGCTGTCCAATAAAGGGACCAGAGTAACAGACTATTGGTCATATTGTATTATATATGTTTATTATTTACAAATTGCTTACTTCATTTTCTTTAATATTATATCAATCAACTAAATCAAAATCAATCATATTATGTACTTTGTTTAACCTATTTTGAATTTACTTTACATTATGTTTGAAAATTGTATAATAATTATTCTGCTCATTCTGGGCGCCGTGATTGGCTAATAAAATATTTGTTTGTTTGAAAAAAAAAAAAAAAAAAAAAAGTATCAAAAAGTTACAATGATCTGACTGATATCAAGTACAGAAAGGTCATCATTGACAACAACGTATACAATATCCAAAACAATTGCGGACCGTTCAACTTTCTTCTCATTATCGCACTGCCAGACACGTATACACGTCAACATTTATCTCCACATTCCAGACTCAGACAATATGTATGTTAAGTCTTGTTTTCTTATGTTTGTTTTTGAAGATTTGGCGATTTGAGCACCGAGTTTGTACCTCGAGTTTTAATACTTTTTTAATGGAGGCGCGGATTCAGAACTTTTTTAAAGTGGAGGAGTGATTGGGTGGGTGGGCATTGACTGCCCAAGGGGGTCTGCTCCAGTGCTACTTCGGTGATTCCCTATGTAATTAACCAACCCACATGTTAGGGCAGAATAATGTTGAGACCGGAACTGTATAAACAGTTGCAGAATTTAGCTAATGATATTTTAGGAGAGTGATAATAATAGTTGCCGAATTTAGCTAATGATATTTTAGGAGAGTGATACATGTAGTTGTACAAAAATAAAAAAGGCAAGAACTTAAATTCACTGTTAATATGTTTGTAATATGGGATTCGTTTTTGCATTCAATATTCTTTCATTCAAATGAAATTTGAAAGCAACCTTTTAATTAATTTTGTGTGTCGACTTGAATTAAAAGACATATAAGAATTAGATTGGACACGACTGCCAAAGAGACAACTGTCTGTGAAGACATTCGATCAAAGATGTGAACTATTGAACTATTAAAATGACGTATGAATAGATATGAGTTTATACTAATGAACTTTTCATTTCTTTATTGATAGAAAAATATAATAAAATGTTCTGTATATGACGACTTAACTATATATCAATGATACCGATGTTGCTATTTTAGAAAGTTTAAGAGAAATGTTTTGTATTAAATCATTTTGAAGTTTATTATTAGAAATCAGAATATTAATAATTCATTTATCCTATAGCAGAAATCAATATTAGTGGTTTCATTTACATCTTATGTATGTGGTTGAATAAAAACACAGCAGAGTAAGGAATTCGTACATTTCTTATAGTCTGAATTATATTTTTTGCCACAAAAAAATCAACTTATTTGTTTTTGTTCCCCTCCGTGAATTCAAAGAAACCACCTATCAAAACAGTATGGATTTTACAGATTTAAAATTGAAAAAAAACGACCAAAAGGCCAAATTCTACCAACTGGTCATCAATTCAGCGATAAAATCACGCACCCTTAGGCGAGCTTCAACTAGCCCCTTACCAAACATGTGTACTAGTACAGTGAAAAAGAACATCCCGCTTTCATGTTTTAAAACCCCGTTTCATTCTGTATGTGTGTGCAGTGTGGGTGTCTCAAGTCAGGAGTTTGTAATTCAATGGTTATCCTTTGTTGATGTATGTAAACAGATTTGCTTTTTGTTCATTGTTTTGTACATAAATTTGGCCGTTAGATTTCTCGTTTGAATTGTCATTTCGGGGCCTTTTATATCTGACTATGCGGAATTAACTATGCTCATTGTTAAAGGCCGTACGATGACCTATAGTTGTTAATTTCTGTGTCATTTGGGCTTGTAGATAGTTGTCTCAATAAGAAGGAATCCTTAACTTTTCCTTATTAAGCAAGCATTACACATCTTAAACTTCATTCTTAATACATAAGGGATGTTTTTATACACTGTGAAAAGGGAATCATGATTATAAGTAGCACTTTTACTGTCCCATTTTATCTATTAAAGTTAAGGAAAGTTAAGTTAGGTTAAATGTTGCTTTTTTTAAATCACTGAATAACTGTGAAAATGTTGCATCGGAAATGCAGCGATTGTTTTAGTTTTAGAGATTATTAATTTTCTTCAAGTTTTGTGACCACACATATCCTTCCTGTTTCAGATGTGACCTATTGTTGTACATGTACAGTAGCTCTTGATATCAAAATCAACATGGTTAAGGTTTATGACCCCTTCTGTGGCCTGTGAATTACGAAATTTGCAAACTTAGATAATGAATAAAAGAGATTTACCATATTGTCCATATACCATGGGGAAACTGTGTGCAAAGCATTTTTATTTATAATTTAATTGCATTTAATAGAAAAAGAGCATTCGGTGAAAAAAATGAAGAATTTTGAAGAAAATTCACAGACTTTAATACAGAGATTTTTGTTATAAAATTTGAAATATAGTTTGCTCACTTGTTTTACTATGACTAGCTAGCGTTTATTTCTTTACAAAAAGTCCTAAACAAACTTTTAATTCCAAAACACCTCGTGTTGAGTCACTAAAGTCGAGCACACCCTTGAAGGTGTATACTTGAATTGGTTCATATCTATATTTGTTTTAACCAATATCTAAATTTATAAACTAGTTTTAAGGAAATTATTGCTAGCACAGCATGCAATAATCTTATCTATCAAGCGTGGGAGATGATGTGGGGTTTCTATAACATTTCAGTATGTTACCATTAGAATCAACACAAGGGTGCATAATCCTAAATGTTTGGTTTCTACAAAATGGTCAAACCTTTCTGATATCGTTTTAAACATGTTTCCATTCACACCATTTGTCTTTTGTCTTTTAAAATGAGTCCAGGTATTCTCAGCTCAATAGTTAGTTCTTTGGTAAAGAACTTATTCAGGTTACAACTCCCTAGACAAAATTGATGTCGGATAATTTCTTTATTATCTGTGTGTGTGTGTGTGTGTGTGTGTCTTTGATCATATAGCTCCTACATGTCTACGTATAATTACATTCATGGCTTTAACTTGTTGAAAATTATTCATTTTGGTTCATTCGCAAATACACTAGACGTTAATTAAACAACTAACAATCAATCAATCAAGTGATCGTTCATTAGAACATCAGTATGTATGTGAATGTGTTGACATACGCTGTTATAGCTATGACTTACGAATGTTGTTAATAAAATTTTATTTACTAGATATTATTTTTCCAATTCTATATTAATAAGAGAAAGTAAATTGTAATGGTCACGTTTGTAATATACATGATTGCAGAAAAATACATTCTATTTTTGTATTATTATTGTTGCTATTTTTGTTATCCTAATTCTATATTTGTTTATGGTATTGGTATTATACACACGATGATATATTATATTATTAATGTGTTTATCCCACGGATCATTGTATGTACAATAGAAGATACAATACGTACGTTCGAAAGTAAACTGACAATACCATTGCTAACAAAGAAAGAAACAAACAGACAAATAATACACAAGGCACTACATAGAAAACTAAAGGCTAAGCAACATGAACACCACCAAAAACTAGGGGTTGGAGGGATCTCTGGTGCTACGGAAGGGTAAATTGGGCGCAGTGAAATAATTCACACATTTGCCACATCAACAGACACAATGATCTGGGCGTTCGACGTTCTAATGCATGTTTAAAAATCAAAAATGTAAATGAGAAAAAAATGCTTTATTTCTTATTTGAGGGATGGAACAAATTAAATTTCGTTAAGATATGTTAACTCACTGAATTCAGTAAAACGGTCATTTACATTGTAATCGATATTTGATATTATGGTCTTGGTGTATGTATTTTTGTTTTGAAAGTAAGGAAAATGTATATGTATTTGATAGTTCTGAACCGAGTGAACTTCACCAGTACAGTTCGAGTTCATTGTGATTGCTGACAAGTACACCAAGGGACTTACTGACAGGTGAGCGACACGTTATCACCATTTGGAACTGTTATTTGGTGCATCGTCAATGCTAATGTATTCACTCAAAAATTACATAACAAATGCAAATTTTAAAGATAAAGAAATCCTTTTATTTTCAGGAAAACTGCAGTTTTCCATTTACACTAATTGTTTCTATGCAGTATGTCCTCTATTTTATCAGATTTTTAGTTATAAAACTCCAGCTTTTTCAATCAGACATAACAATTCAAGCCTAAAATATACCAATGATTTGTTTAAAGTGAAACGATCTCGAAATACTAGTCAGTATATTACAATGTTTACGCGTTTCTCATATGTGAATTTGTAAAAGTTTGTAACCGATTTTTGAATAGTATATACTAGCATTTAACTTAACTTTCACAGCTACTATGCATTCCCATTATAATCTCCTAGATATCAATAAATTGCCAAGTATTTTCATTTTATTCCTTTCAGTTGACCTCTTTGAAAGGTAAATGCGAACCTAGTACGCATATGCATAATAAATACAGTTTTTTGTTGGCATACTTAAACATATTTCTTACAATTCAGTCATCTTAAATCATACACAAGGTATGTTAAAACTTCGTTAAAACACAGTTCTGTTATTTTAAACATATTTAAAAAGTAGTAAAATTGCAAGACAGTTGTATGCACTATTAACTATTATAGTAAAGTTATAGTTCTGTCCATATTAGTTGTTATTCTGGCTTTGCAAGTTTTATGGAACACCTAAACGATTTTTGATATGATGCATATGATAAACTATCTATAATACTAAAATTAAGAGGTCCAATTTGTCAGCCGTCATCACGTAAAAACGATCAATCAAAGATTTCAACTTTACATATAACTAATAAAGTACAACGCTGCTGATTAAAAATTACACCACTCCAGACCCTTTTGTTTTCCACATAATTAATATTGCCTGTGATTAAGAGGTTCCGGGTCGAATCCGATACCGATACCATTATAATATATTCACCTGTTACCTATTACCTTATCTGTACGTTCCGCATCTGACAGGTGAACCACCATACGCTGTATTTAGGATTTCGCTATATACACGGGTCGTAATCACAGGGTTGACACTACTTAATTCAATCATTGTCACATTGTTCCCGATTGTAGTATTTTAATCAGTAGGACTTTCTAAGATGACAATACGAATAATAAAAATCTGGACTTAAGATAAGGCGTATAGGTACAGCATGTACAGTTTTCAATTTGTTAGCCGGAATGACGTAAAACAGCGAATCAAAGAATTCAACTTTATTTATTACTCATAAAGGACAATACTGTTGATTAAAAAATACTTCTTTCCAGGCCCTTTTGTCTTCCAAATATAATTAATAATATCAATAATTGATAGGTCGACGGGTTCAAACAGAAAGATGTTGAAAGCAGAGAAAACTGTGCATCTTATAATCGGCATTACTTTATCAGATGACAATACCAATACTAAAATAACTTTAAAGGCTTACGCATAGTTATATTCTTTAATTCAGTCACAGACCCGAGATATCACGGGTGTGTTCAAGTATATTATATGTGTGATCATAAAAAAATACAGACTTATTTCCTCTACTGGACTCTGAACTGGCAATGTCCATCTATACACCTCAAGCATATAAACATTTTATAACTTTAAACCTCAGTTTTGTATTAGAAATTAGTACGAACAATCATCCAGGAGAAATACTGTAAAAAACAAATCTTATTCAAGATACAGCAAAGAATATTCAACTGTTCGGTTATATTTTATTTGAAATACCTGTGAAATGGCGCAAATAATTTTATTCTATTTGGCGTTAATGAAATATAACATTGTGGCGCAAATGAAAGATTAGATATTTTTAAAAATTGGAGCAAATACAATGCGCCCATGCATGCGTATCGGTTTGGACTTTGTTTTGAACTGTAAATATTTTAAATAATACTTGCAATGAATTATTAAACCAAAACACAATTCGGCCAATGTACGGGTGAAAGGTTGTTATGTCATGTTGGTCTTATATTTTCGGATGGTAAAATGGGTTGTTTTATATATGTTTAATTAATATTTCTGATCCTTTGCATTTCGGTAGATATGTGTAGTGTTGGCACGTTAACATGGAAGTATTGAACTAAATGAACGCCATTGAAGATTTACTCATCAAACCAATTATATCGAGGGATTCATAGATCATAGATGATAGGCACAATTAGTATCAAAAAGTTACAATGATCTGACTGATATCAAGTACAAAAAGGTCAGCATTGACAACAACGTATACAATATCCAAAACAACCGCGGAACGTTCAACGTTCTACTCATTAATGCACTGTCACACACGTATACACATCCACATGTATCTCCACATTCCAGACTCGGACAAGATGTATGTTTATTTCTTGTTTTCTTGTTTTTGAAGATTTGTCGATTTGAGCACAGAGTTTATACTTCGAGTACCAATACTTTTTTAATGGAGGTGCGGATTCAGAACTTTATATTAGGAGAGGGGTGATGTAGGGTGGGTGGGCATAAACTGACCAAACGGGGCCTGTTCCAGTGCTGATTCGGTGATACCCTTGTAATCAACCTAAATATTCCCACAAAAGGGTGGGCCTGGGCTTCCGAAGTCCCCCTCCCTGATGGATCCGCCTATGCTAGGGCAGGAAAATGTTGAGACCGGAACTGTATTAACAGTTGCAGCATTTAGCTAATGATATTTTAGGAGAGTGAAAGATGTAGTTGTACAAAAATAAAAGAAGGCAAACACTTAAATTTATTATTAATATGTTTGCGATATGAGTCTCCTTTTTGGCATTCAATATTTTTTCATTCACAAATGAAATTTCAAAGCATCCTTTTAATTAATTGTGTGTGTCGACTTGAATTAAAAGACATATAAGAATTAGATTGGACACGACTGCCAAAGAGACAACTATAAAGAACATCAATCAAAGATGTGAACTATTGAACTATTTAAATGACGTATGAATAGATTTGATTTTATACTAATGAACTTTTCATATCTTTATTGATAGAAAAATATAATAAAATGTTCTGTATATGACGACTTAACTATATATCAATGATACCGATGTTTCTATTTTAGAAAGTTTAAGAGATATGTTTGTATTAAATCATTTTGAAGTTTATTATTAGAAATCAGAATATTAATAATTCATTTATCCCATAGCAGAAATCAATATTAGTGGTTTCATTTACATCTTATGTATGTGGTTGAATAAAAACACAGCAGAGTAAGGAATTCGTACATTTCTTATAGTCTGAATTATATATTGTTTTACAAAATAAAAATCAACTAATATGTTTTTGTTCACCTGCGTGTCATTACAGAAACCACCTATCAAAACAATATGGATTTTACAGATTTAAAATTGAAAAAAACGACAAAAAGCCAAAGGCTTTCAACTGGTTACAATACAGCGATAAAATGCCGCAATCTGAGGCGAGCTTCAGCTGGCCTCTAAACAGACATGTGTACTGGTACAGTGAAAAAGAAAATCCCGCATACATTTAACACTGCTACATTCTGTATATGTGTGCAGTGTGAGTGTCTCAAGTTAGGAGCTCGTAATTCAGTTGTTATCGTTTGTTGATGTGTTAAATATTTGTTTTTTTGTTCATTGTTTTGTACATAAATTAGGCCGTTAGATTTCTCGTTTCGTTTTTTTTTATAACTGACAATGCGGAATCGGCTATGCTCATTGTTAAAGGCCGTACGATGACCTATAGTTGTTAATATCTCTGTCATTTGATCTTGTGGAGAACTGTGCCATTAGGAATCATACTACATCTTACTTTTTATATTTACTAATTATAAATACATTCACAAAAGTTCAAATTATTCAGTGAGAGAATATTATCTTTATAGCGGAGAGTGAAGTTAAAACACAGTGCTAGCCTTTATTTAAATCCTAAGAAGCTCATGAACAAAGTAATGCTCATATGAATAAAGGAACTAGCCGACAAGAAAGCAGCCTTAAGCATGCATTTACACATCTTTAACTTCATTCTTAATAAACAAGTGATATTTTTATACACTGTTCAAAAAGGAATCATTATAATAAGTAGCTCTTTTACTGTCCCATTTTATCTATTGAAGTTAAGGAAAGTTAAGTTAGGTTAAATGTTGCTTTTTTGTAAATCACTGAATAACTGTGAAAATGTTGCATCGGAAATGCAGCGATTGTTTTTGTTTTAGAGATTATTAATTTTCTTCAAGTTTTGTTACCACACATATCCTTCCTTTTTCATATGTGATCTATTGTTGTACATGTACAGTAGCTAAGATATCAAAATCAACTTGGTGAAGGTTTATGACCCCTTCTGTAGCCTGTGAATTCCGAAATTTGCAAACTAAGATAATGAATAAAAGAGATTGACCATTTTGTACATATACCATGGGGAAACTTTGTGCAAAGCATTATTATATAATTTAATAGCATTTAATAGAAAAAGAGAATTTGGTGAAAATAAAATCAAGAATTTTGTATAAGATCCACAGACATTAATGCAGAGATTTTTGTTATAAAATTTGAAATATTTACTCACTTGTTTTTCTATCATGACTAGCTAGCGTTTATTTTTAAAGTCCTAAACAACCTTTTAATTACAAAAACACCTCGTGATGAGTTACTAAATTCGAACAAACCCTTGAAGGTGTACTTGTATTGGTCCATATCTATATATTTGTTTTAACCAGTATCTAAATTTATGAACTTGTTTTAAGGAAACTATTGCTAGCACAGCATGCAAAAACCCTATCTTTCAATCATCGAATTGCCAAATATGGGAGTAAAAGGGGAAAGGATGTTGGTTTTCTATAACACTTCCATACGTTTATCATTGAATCAACACAAGAGTACATACATATAATCCTTAATGTTAAGTTTCTACAAAATGATCAAACCTTTCTGATATCGTTTTTCCATTTCACACCCTTTGCCTTCTTTCTTCATTTTAAAATATGTTCAGATATGCTCAGTTCAATAATGAGTTCTTTGGTAAAAAAAACTTATCCAGGTTACAACTGCCTAAGACATAATTGACTGTCGGATAATTTCTTTATTCTGTGTGTGTCTTTGATCATGTAGCTCCTACGTGTTTACGTATCTTCACATTAATGGCTTTAACTTGTTGAAAATTATTAATTTTGGTTCATTCGTAAACACACTGGACGTTAATTAAGCAACTAACAATCAATCAATCAATTAATCGTTCATAAGAACAGCAGTATGTATGTGAATGTATTTCCATACGCTGTTATAGCTATGACTTACGAATGTTATTAATAGAATTTTATTTTCTAGAAATTAATTTTCCAAATCTATATTAATAAGAGAAAGAACACTGTAATGGTCACGTTTGTAATATACATGATTACAGAAATATACATTCTATTATTGTATTATTATTGTTGCTATTTTTGTTATCCTAATTCTATATTTGTTTATGGTATTGGTATTATACACACGATAATATATTATATTATTAATGTGTTTATCCCACGGATCATTGTATGTACAATAGAAGATAGAATACGTACGTCAATATGACAGCAAACTAAACAATAAAACTCAAAGACACGTATTTATACACGTCAATAAAATAACGTTAAGAAGAAATCATTTAATTTTCGAAGTCTCATTCAATAGCAGCATTTAACTGCATAAATAATACTTGAAGTACAGACATGATAGACAAGTGAAACATTTACCACCTTTTGGTGAACTATATCCCAGCCACATTCTGTATGTGTGTGCCTGTCCCAATTCAGGAACCTGTAATTCAGTGTTTTCCGTTTGTTTATGTGTCACAAATTTGCTTTTCGTTCATTTTTTTGTACATAAATAAGGCCGTTAGTTTTCTCGTTTGAATTGTTAGACATTTGTCATTTCGAGGCCTTTTATAGCTGACTATGCGGTATGGGTTTGCTCATTGTTGAAGGCCATACGATGACCCATAGTTGTTAATTTCTGTGTCATTTTGGTCTCTTGTGGAGAGTTGTCTCTTTGGCAATCATCCCATATCTTCTTTTTTTTATAAATGTATAGGATTCACGCTATACCAGATATATTGATGGCGTTCGATCACCAACAAATACTCCTTTGGGATTAATACGTATACAAACCCTATATATACCATGCATATGAATCTCAGAATACTACAGAAACAAGAAAACGTGTCCATGACAAACGCAACTGCTTTATCTTTCCCTTTTGCTTATGAAATCTATTATTCAATGTGTCGATGTGGGTCAGGCATTTTGATTCTCCCTTTTATTCCAACGAAATAGCTACCAATATATTTAAGTTTCAGATGGTTTCACAAAAGTTACAATAAATTAAGATTTTAGGGAATGATACTATTTCATATAGCTAAAACAAAAATCAAACTTACTGTTTAAGTTAAATAGTTGACAAATTTAGTTGTGTTATTTTTTTTAAGGGTCAACTGATTGAAGTGGAGAAGACCAAGGCGAAGTAATATTAGTTGGGCGTTATTTCGAATTCAATTACTGCACATTTTGTATGCCGTAGGAACGCCTTTGGCTGCATCTAAAAATCGGAAATATATAAATATGCTTCCTGTTATACAATCAATTAAAAGATTGAGAAATATGTCTATAAATAAACTCGTAATAGATACCAGTGTTAAAATTTAATATTTGCGCCAGACGCGCGTTTTGTCTACTGAAGACTCATCAAACACGCTCGAATAAATAATTGTTAAAAAGACCAAAGAAAGTATAAAGTTGAAGAGAATTGAGAATAAAAAAATACTAAAAGTGTTGCCAAATACAGCTAACATGTGCGTTTTGGTTTATACGCGCAACAAGTGCAGAGAGCTGTACATCTGAATTCGCGTAACGTCAATAAATCGACGGCGCCTTAATCCCATTGTATATAAAAGCCGGTATTTGTACAAATGTATCTACGACGTACCCATATAAATACTGATACAGATACTCTATATTGCGGTTTCTCGCAGATCCGTCCGCTGAATTTTTAAAAGATTTCACACCAAGCCTAAAAAAGTCAGAGCTGTATTTTGTGTTTAGTTTAAACATATTTTATTTGCTGAATTAAAGCAAAATGGACTAGACACAAGTAAATCATACTTATGAAGTCTTCTCCATAATACAATATAAAGTTACAATAATAGTATAATATAATGGACATGCATATAAAACAAACAGTTTATACAATATAATACTAGCTTTCATAGGTGAACAAAGAGGAGACAAAGTAAAAAAGGAAAAAAGAAAGTTTGAAAAATCGTATACTTCTGTGACGATGACTTGTGGATTGATGACAACGATGACGTCCTGTGTCAGCAATAATAACGCTCTATCAAGGCATAAGAAATCTGTTTGACCTTTTTATGTAATTCTGAACATGTTTGAAAATTTGAATATTTTGTGTCTGCCAACATGTGCTGGTGGAGAAGTCTGTAGGCATTTTCTTTATCAAAAGCCTATCTTTCAGTTCCAAATGGTGAAGTTGAAATCATCCCTTCGTAAATTTAACGGACGCCATCACGGGTTGGTTGACCGTTTCGCAAATGATCTACATCGGATATGTTCCTTACGTCGTAACTACAATCCCCTTCCCTTTCATGAATGTGACCTATCGAATTAGACTACTAGTATTTACCGGATGTGTTATAACATGTGCAACACGACGGGTGTCACATGTGTGTACCCTTCTGGAGCACCTTAGACCCCCCTAGTTTTTGGTGGGGTTCGTGTTGCTTATTCTTTAGTTTTCTATGTTGTGTCATGTGTACAATTGATTGTCTGTTTTTTTCTTTCTCATTTTTAGCCATGGGGTTGTCAGGTTTTTTTTTTCGATTTATGAGTTTGACTATCGCTCTGGTATCTTTCGTACCTCTTTTGAAATGATAATAATAGAATAAAAGCATTACCATCAGTAGTATCTGCATTATTTAAACGGAAAAGACATATTAACATTGTATATCAATTTTAAAAATGAACTAGAGAATTTACAATGACTGTTAATGTCTTGTATGTTTTGAGAAGACCCGAAGAATGTTTTTCTTTGATCGTGACCGGTCGTTCATACGTAGTTTCAGAATAAATGAACTCTGGTGTATAGTTGTCTCATTGGCAATCATACCATATCTCTTTACTTTTATACTTCAGTATTTATGTACTTCAAATAAACTAATACGATATTGTCTATTTCCGGTTATTTACAAAAAGAAACACAAAACCTTTTAATCACGAACCTAAGGGGCGAAGAACAGATTTACAGTTCAGTATTAGAGTTTATGTCTGAAGATATGAAGTATTATCACTGTTTAATCGACCGGTGATAACTATAAGATATTATGAAGGTAAATGAAGATAAAAAAAACCCACAAACTTTAAAAAATAAATCAAGATTTTTACTTCATTTTCAGTCAGTATTTGTTTTACTAATCTTTTTTTTTTTATGTATATAGATATAGGAAGATGTGGTATGAGTGCCAATGAGACAACTCCCCATCCAAATAACAAATTATAAAAGTAAACCATTATAGGTCAAGGTACGGCCTTCAACACGGAGCCTTGTCGTACCGAACAGCAATCTATAAAAGGCCCCAAAAATTATTAATGTAAAACCATTCAAACGGGAAAAACAACGGTATAATCTATAAAAAAAAAGGTTTATATGTTGTTGTTTTTTGGTTTTGTTTTTACATAAATACAGTTTGGAAGAATGACCTTCGTTACATATCGAATTAGGCAGACTCATCATTAGTATTACATGTTATAGTTACATGTATGGACCAATCAAGTCGGTGTATGGGATTTAATCTACACGGCTCGTGTAATCCTACTTAACCCGAACGACGTAGGAGATCGGGTTAAAGGGTCACACGAGCGGTGCAAATTAAATCCAATATACCGATTTGATTGGTGAATAACTGTTTTAACAATGACGCAATCAATTTGTGTTAATTTCTATTAGCTAGCTTAGACTTCAAATAAGACGACAAGTGTACTATACTATGTACTTATATATCAGGTTAATGTACGTATCATCGATGGTATCTAATATAACTCATGGTCTTATAAATTACTAGTATCATAATGCTGAGGTCCTTTGAGATTTGTGGGATCTATAAATCTTGTACAACTAAGAGTAAGGGAAGTTTTTAGGGCTGGAGCCTTTTCATTTTATCAGCTGTCTATATTTGACATAATTCAAAGTTTTATGATAGGTCGTACTGCTGTTTGCGATAGTTTGCATTGCTGAAGCCTTTTCAGTGTTCTCTAATCATAGATTCGGTATAACTAAGGATTTTATAAGAGTTTGTGTCGCCTGAGCCTATACAGTTTTGTCTGCTGTCTACTGTTGGTATAATTTGGGGTAAATAAGAATTAATGAAGCATGCTTTGCGTTTACTCCGTTGTTAACAATCGAAATATGTCTGTGTTTCATGCAAACTCGTATTGTGTTTTGGCTGAATTCGGTCAAACTTCGAGGGAGGGGTATTAAACTAAAAAGATTTGTTTTAGGTCTACGTTCGTCTTAGCGGTTTACTTCTTGTCCCTGCATATGGAGCATATATATCTAAGTTGAAACGATATTCCACGGCTAGCTTTGCTTATCATGATTTCCTCGATAGAGAGTTCCTGTTTATGACACAGCTATATTAAACAAAGAGTTTAAAGTGGCGAAGTTGAAATTAACACTTCGTAAATTACTAACGCCATTACGAGTTGGTTGACCGTTTTGATATATCTGTTTCACAAATGACGACATATATGTTCCTTATGTCGTAACCACCATCTCTTTCTTTTTTCTCTGAATGTGACCCACCGAATTAATTATTCCCAAGTTTGTACTTACATCAACAACACGAAGGGTAATACATGTGGAGCAGGAATTTTTTACCCTTCCGGAGCACCTCATCCCCAGATATAGATTTGCGTTATACAGATTAGTTAAAAAGAAACAGACTATAACATTTGATCTAAGACATCAATTTCTTCCGCGTTTTGATTTTTAAATCAGAAAAAAGAAATCCTTGCGTTACATATGTTTTGTTTACATATCGCAGTGTATTCCTTTCACACACAATATACATCTGAATTCTAAACACAATATTTTATCAGATGTAGAGTACAACGCCGACATATTATTTAAAAACAATTTAACCACAGTAACTATTTGTCGAGTTTGTCGTTTTAAACAAAAAAGTGATTTAGGGAAGTTGAAACAAATCTCTAGAAAGATAATATCTTATTATCATCCGTGTTCTCAGAAGACACCACATCTAACTGAAACAATATAATCTTACTGAGTCCTTATGACAGTCTTTTGAAGGTCAAACTTTTAATACTTCCCCATGGGTTACGTCTAATGATAAACTTAAAAGAAATACAAAACATATTTTGCAATACGGTATACATAAAATGTCACGTTTTTTGTTATTGCCTGACGGTACTTTATTTTTTATTTTTGTGGTTAAATCCTAATAATATAGTAACTCAACAAAATAGCATCTTATGATTAAATTTCACTCAAAGTTACTCAACAATATAGCATCTTTTGACTGGTTTGCTTGTTGCTACTCACAGTTACTCTCATGACTGATATGTTTCTCACAGTTACTCAACAATATATAATGTAGCATCTTTTGACTAATATGTTACTCACAGTTACTCAATAATATGTCATCTTTTGACTAATATCACAGTTACTCAATAATATAGCATCTTTTGACTAATATGTTACTCATAGTTAGTCAATAATATAGCATCTTTTGACTAATATGATACTCATAGTTACTCAATAATATAGGATGTTTTGACTAATATGTTACTCATAGTTACTCAATACTATAGCATCTTTTGACTTATATGTTTTTCAATAATATAGCATCTTTTGACTAATATGTTGCTCATAGTTACTCAACAATATAGCATGTTTTGATTAATATGTTACTCATAGTTACTCAATAATATAGCATCTAATGACTAATATGTTACTCATTACTCAATAATATAGCATCTAATGACTAATATGTTACTCATTACTCAATAATATAGCATCTTTTGACTAATATGTTACTCATAGTTACTAAACAATATAGCATCTTATGTCTGATATGTAACTCACAGTTCCATCTGAAAGACTGATTTAATACCCACTGTAACTTCTTAAAAAACTTTATTTAATATACATTTAATAATGATAAATAAATGAAAAAAACCCAAGATATTTGGTATATGTCACTGAGAAAGTATTCCCTCCACACAGCACCCCCCAGGTCCCCCCCCCCAGTTTTCTCAAAGAATAAGCAATCCTAGATATGCGAAAACGTGAATAAACAATTGTACATCCTTACCAGAGAATGATAATATTTTTTGTCGTGTAATCTATTTATTTGTTTTAACGTGTTGTGATTATATTGTAAGTCAATACTACTACACATTCAATATTATTACCCTTTAACGGGCTATATTTAATTACCTACAGAATCAGATGTTTCCATCATCAATTAAAATCAGCTGTTCCATCGATTGATCACATGATAAAGAAAGGCTTTCCTGTCCGTTGTATATATAAACCAGGTATACAAATATCCAAGAGAACATATTGATTCGGAAACATCATTTTGTAAAAAAGATAAACCACGCATTTAATACTGTATAGGTTTGATTGGGAAAGCAGCAATAAGAAGCTTGTCAATACTGAATTACGATTGGTTGATTTTAGCGTTGTATCCCAGACTACCAAGAAAATATTAGCATATTAAAGACGACCAGTTTGATGCGTTTGTTAACACACTGATCAGTTAAATTGAGATAGTTAACATAACATAAATGCTATCTAAGTAATGCGGTGTGAGGGGAAGGATTAAAAGTATTATAAGTACGGAAAACGAGGCTTGATATTTTAACGGTGAGTGTATATTCCGCTAAAATACATCCGCCAAACGACGACACGCAGTAATACACAAATCAATGTAGTCAGTACATTGACGTTTATTTATATTGCTGATTTTATTGATACAGGAACATTTACTTGTGAATACGGATGATAACACACTGTTTATTTTCTCTTACAAATATGCATTGTAAATATTGAAGAAAGGTTTATTATATTAAACTGAAGACGGATCCAATATGTCGGAAAAGGGAAGTGATTTTCCTGAGCTTGTTGAATTAAATGTTGGTGGTGTATTTTACACAACTTACCTTTCAACATTAACCAAGGAAAAAGATTCATTACTTGGACAAATGTTTAATGGCTCGTCAAAAACTAAAATTGTCAAGGACAGTAAAGGGAAATATTTTATTGACAGGGATGGAGTTCTCTTTCGGTATGTACTTGATTATTTAAGAAACCAGAAACTAACATTACCAGAAAATTTTCATGAAAAAGAAAGACTTAAACAGGAAGCCGACTACTATCAGTTACCAAGCTTAGCAAAGTCAATAACCATATCACTTCCAAAACTTGCTAGCATATCCAATCGCATTCCACCAATCGCTAATAGTAACTCACTCTCTCCTATTTCGGGAGAGAGCAGGGTACCAGCATACATAACTCTGGGATACAGAGGAACTTTTGCATTTGGTCGTGACGGATTGGCTGACGTGAAATTCCGGAAGTTAAGTAGGATTATTGTTTGCGGCAAAGTTTCTGTTTGTCGAGAAGTTTTCAAAGACACTTTAAATGAATCACGTGATCCAGATCGCGGTGTCGAGGACAGATATACTGCGAGATTCTTTCTAAAGCATACATACTTGGAGCAAGCTTTAGATCAACTTGCAGAAGAAGGGTTTAAATTAGTTGGATGTTGTGGATCGGGAACAAACAACGTTGGAGAGGTAAAAGCCGGAATGGACACGGAGGAGGCCCGATGGCAACACTATAACGAATTTATCTTTGAGAGATGTTAAGTCGGGCAACGATATTTGTGATGATCAACGAACCGTGACTTGGAGACAAACGTTGATCCGTGCATATTTGTTGATCAAATAAAATATGACTAGGAAATAACCGTTGATCTGTGTATATGACATGTGACTAGGAGAAAACCTTTGAATCGTGTGTATATGTATCTCTAAAATAATATGTTAACAGCTTCTAGTCCAGTAGTCGTTTATAGGTCATTATTTTTGCAGGTGTAAAATAATTGTTATATTGTCTTTTGGTGTCTTTCATTTCAAGATACAGTAACGGTAAGCTTTTAAAGTACCATCAGATATATATAGTAACTCTATTCATGTTATCAGAAAATACATTTTACACAATTTACGTTATATATTAGCATACTTTATGCAATAAAATATTCACTTTTCATGCAATATTGTTTTCGAAAGTATATTAAGACAGGTCTCTGGTGAAACTGTTGTGTTTAGAATTTTCCTGCCATTATTATGTAACACACATGGCGGTATAATTATTTCTGATTGAGATTCTACAATGGAACTCTCCTGTGACAGAGATAAATAAAGTCATGATTATGCATGACATATAGCTGTGACATTCGAAATCTCTGTGGAGGTCTTATTTAATAGAAAGGAATAATTATCAAACATAGTTAAACAAGGGATTAGTCATTTGTTCAAGCATCCAAATTTGATCAGAGATATGAATAATCATAAAGAAATCCTGCTTTTTATAATTCTGTTTACAGCATTTAAAATGTTAGGACTTTGATGCATGCTACAAATATTTTATCATTTTTTTCAACCTTAACATTAACTTCAAAAAATGTTGTGTCATTTGACAAAGTTTGTAAATATAAATAACGAAGATGTGGTATGATTACCAATGAGGCAACTATCCACAGGAGACCAAATTACACAGAAATTCACAACTATAATAGTTCACAATCCGGCCTTCAACAATAAGCAAATTCCATGAAATATCTTATTGCTGAATACTTTAACAAGATATTTGTTTCTTAAACTATAAACACAAAAACATTTGAAAATGGATCAAGTTATTTTAACAATTTCAATTGGATAATAAAAATGATCTTGTTATAATTATACAATTTAAGATACTTTAGACTGAAATTAAAAGGATAATATATATGTAGCTCCGGAATGGTATCCATACCATGTTATTAGACTGATTATTATAAACCAATACGATTAGACGTATGTGCTATTCTAGTCTATGATAAATTGACAATCCGGATCCGCCAATGCATTATACTGTAGATCTGTTCACTATTTGACTCGTAAGAATTCGGAGAAATATCAATCTAGTTTTGGTTGAGGTGACGAAAGTACTATCTTTACAAATACAAATGCAATGTTCACATATTTTTAACTGTTCAAAAGAAGGATGGACCAATTTATAGTTTATGTGAAAGGGTCATCTCAAATAAATAAAATACGAAGATGTGGTATGATTTCCAATAAGACAGTTATCCACAAAAGTTCTAATGAAGGGAATGTAAGCATTTACAGACAATCGAACGGCCTTCAATAATGAGAAATTCCCACCATTTATAAAAGGCGATGATTAGATAGTCTATGATCATTACAAAACACTTAATAGCGGCTTCATACTATGTCATTGTTTAAAGTTTAAAATAAATGGTACTTGATGATACAAGTACTACATGTACTAGGAAGAAGGTGGAGCCTTAAAATGAATGTTATGATTTCATAATATTATAATCTCGGTCGAGCTTTGGGTCAAATATTTAAAAGTTTTCTAATACACATACCATATAAATTGAAAATCATTATAGATTTATTTGACAGTATTGACCTTCTATTATTTTCGACTTCCTTAAAATTTCATTTTTTTTCGTCCAAATGATATGATCTAAACTTCCTTTTCTTTTCTTTTCTGAAACTCAAATGTAATTTCTGATGATTTTTGCAATACCAGTTCTTACTTTCGTATGATTTAACTTATTGTTTATACTTATAATTCAACATCAAATTGAAAATGAGTAAACAATATCTTCTTCAAAATAAACATTACAACGCAAAATAAAACATTGATAGAGATAATATTTACCGCGATTTCTAAACATGTTTATTCTACATAGATGTTATACCAATAGCTTTTTCTACATAGATGTAATCAAACGAGAACCAACAGTGCTATTTCCATTACACTATTCCTCTATTTCTAAACATGCCTTAGTTTATTCTACATATATGTAACCAAACGAGAACCAACAGTGCTATTTCCATTACACTATTCCTCTATTTCTAAACATGCCTTAGTTTATTCTACATATATGTAACCAAACGAGAACCAACAGTGCTATTTCCATTACACTATTCCTCTATTTCTAAACATGCCTTAGTTTATTCTACATATATGTAATCAAACGAGAACCCCCAATGCCATTGACTGCCATTATTCCTCGTCGTCTTATCTTTACGGTTTGTTTCTCAACAATAACGGTAATCATTCTACCACCGATGATTTTTAAAACAGAAATCGATAGATGCGAGCCTGGCTTTATTGATAACCCGTTTCAGAGAAAAAATTATTGGCATTTTTCACAGTAACTTTGTGATAAATATGAAATCTGAGCAAATCCAATTTCGTGAAAATTGCATTCTCTTTCAAAATCATTAGGTATTTATTCACTGTTTCTATGGGAACCAGAAAATGTTATTACCGTTCTATATGATAAAACAGAAATCATATACTGGTCATTAAACACACTGGGCAACTTAATTGTTATCTAATATAAAAACAAGGCACTAAATTGTGCAAAACCAATTTATATACATACAAAAGAGAGAAATGACACGAACTAGTATGAAACAACACTAAAGCTATCGAATGATTGCTGATACTAAAGGGGAATTCACAGTAGGTCAGCCAAGCGAATGAATACGTGTATAAAAAAGGTACTAAGCCAGAATTGAAATACGAACCATGCTTCTAATATAAAAAAGATTAACTTTGTCTTTAACAAATATTCATTGGTATGTAGTATTGATAATAAATCTAGGAAATATAATTACTGGGACATTGATTTTAACGGAAAAAAGTGTGTTCCATGGGTTTCTGAATAAGAATTACACATAGTGCAGTTCAAAATATTTTATTTTAAAATGCGTAAAAATTTTTCAAACATACCAACCGATTTTTTTATGACAATTTGACATATTTTAGAAATCATGTTTTCTTTTACAAGTGCAATATTTTATTTTAAATTTGAACAATTTATTGTCTAAACTTGTTTTCTTATTTTCAGTCGCTTGAAGGTCGTTTCAATAATATATATACCGTATTCGCTGTTTTATTTAGAATAGGAGGAATTATGCACATGCAATTTGGTAAAAATATATGTATTTTTATGTTATTCTGGGAATTAAAAGGCACCTTTCAAGATATATACAACTGCAAGGTCTATTCAGAATAGAAAGAACTCGACAGAAAAAAACATTCAAAACCAATCTACTAACAAACAAGTAGAGAAAAGACTTTAAACGGTATATACTTTTTTGGACAATTTTGAGCTGAAAAAATGATAACACTTTCTAACCAAAAAGATGGGGGCGTACGTCCTCTACACCCCCGTTAATCCGCCACTGTAGATTAATTATGTTAATCTATTATCCTCTGTGTGTATAATTTTTGTTAAGATTTAAAATCTACATGTATCAAAACAAACAATGAAGGAAAAAGACTTCCGGAAGAAAACTTATTCAATTTCCCAAGGATATATAACATTGTAAAATCAATACATTCTTCCGTATACGTTGTAAACATACACATTTTTATTATAAAATGAGATTTAAGATACGTCCGGTTTCACTGGATACACAAATATCTTCTATTCATAGTTCGTATTACATTGTTTTTATTAAATTTTCATGTAATATTGACGAATTTTAAACACTAAGTTTGATAACTACTTGACATGCTAGATCAAACAAACCATGCTAGCTAGAGATACAATACATGGAGGTATTATGTGCATTTAGATTGCTATAAAAGTCTAACCACAGTTTTGAAGATCGATGAATTCTTCAAACAATAAATTAATTTCAGATCCAATTTCTTTTTCTAGATCGAATGTAATTATTGTGTAAAATTTAAACACTGAAAAAGTACAGATTTTGAAAATTCAGTTTAAAATTAACATTTTGTTCAATCGTTAAACTCGTGCGTATTAAACGATTTCAAGTATTGATATACAATTCAATAAAGAAACAGTTATATAAACAGTTGTATGGGTTTCGTTCATTGTTGAAGGGTGGCCTATTGTTGTCAACTTCTATGTCCTTTGGTCTCTTGTTGAGAGTTGTCTCATTGGCAATCATACCACGTCTTCTTATTTTGATTATTCTATATTTATGATTTTATGTACATCACATAGTTAGTCCAAGAATTACATCTTCTATTTTATCTGCTTTATATGAAAAAAGAGGAGCCGGTTAACTCCTTGAAACTATATACATTTGTATCCGTATGACTATTTCCTATCACGGATTTTTACAATAAAACATAGTAGTACAAGTAAAAGATTTCTAAGAAGACTACTTCGCTGTTTTATTCTTTGTAGTGGTTTATGTGGTTGTTTAAGTATGGGAAATTTGGTATTTATGTCCTTTATGCATATAAGTGTGGTATTACAAACCCGTCATATTCAGGCCGTATTTGGGTATACTGTATTTTTTCAGTGAATACGTTCTATATAGAAACCGTTCAAAGGTTCAAACAATTCGCACAAAAATGTAAACGGAATATATCGATCTTTTTAAAATCCTCCTTTAGATTAAAAAAAAATGTGGTGTCATACTAGACGTACCACTTGAATTTGAAATTTATAATCTTTCAATCCAAAGTTATATATGGACCATAACATTAATTCATTAATAAAAGCACGAGATCAGATCTGTTATGTTTGCTTCAGTTTACTAAAAAATTAACACTGTTGTTGTTTTTTCTAGAATTTAGTATCGAATTTTGAAAATTTTGTAATAGTTATTTTTGACGCAAATTGACTATGTATTTACGTTTGGATATCCTCATGCATGTATTACTACAAAGCCTTGGTACAAACTAGTTATTATACGCAACCTCAACATTCTAGATCACTTTAACAACATGTTCTGGTGCAAAATATGAGGGTTTCATGTGGTTATTAATATATATATTACCTGCTTTTGGTTTGTTTTTGTATATTTGTTTTATTATGGCATAGTTCTTCAGTATATTTGGCATTGACATAGTGTTTCTTAAGTGTTGCTGTTTATGTATTTATAGTCAGATGAGCACTTAGAAACCTGTTCATCTTTGTCCCCTCAATACGATTCGACACTTTATAGCAAGAAAAATCATTGAAGGCCAAGGTTTACATCGAATGATATTGGATCGAAACCTCTTTGCATTTACTGCAAATACTACACAGTAGTAAAATATCATGAGAAACTACAGAAGTCCAAGGAAAATTCAGAACGGAAAGTCCTTTAACAATAACAAAATCAAAACCTCAAACGCACCAAACGAATGGAAACAGCTGATCTACATGTATTTTACAGACATTTCCTTATCTAGAAAATGGTAGATTAAACCTGGTTTTAAAGCTAAGTAAACCTCTATCACTAGTATGAAAGTCGCATACTATTCCATTATTATGACAACATTATATTGCAATTTTCTCCGTACATTATATCTTCTATTGTCAAGGATTTGTTTCCAATTCTTTATCGTATTCTAGCCAGCAAGTCTTTTCCAGATCATATGGCAACCAATGAGTACCGATATTTGTTACGTTATTATTAGAAGATGGTGTAAAGTTCGTATGAAACGCGAAAAAAAAATCCTTGTTTTATTGCAAATCGAATCAGCAATACGACGGGTGAAACATATGGAACAGGGTTTGCTCCCCATTAGGAGCACCTGAAATCAACCCTAGGTTTTATATGGTGTTTGTGTTGCTGAGCTTTCTGTGTTGTGTTTTGGTTGTCTTTATCTTTTTCAGTAATGGCGTTTTAATTTTTGGCCTATGAGTTCGAATGTTAATTTTTTAGTTCTTTTTTAACAATAATAACACTGTATAAAGTATTAACAGTATTAAGGTAAGATATCCGTTTTAACAACTGTCAGATGATCAGATATTAGGACAAATGATGTTTATCAATAACTTAATTTTGGGAAGTAATATTGCAAAATGATCTAGTTCAGACTGAACATTAAATACAAAAAAAAAAGTTGATAATTTTATTTTATAATTTGGACAATTTCCAAATTCCAATTTCGCAAATTATATAAACATTGTCTCCACTTAAACATTGTATGATGTTGTCAATGACCTCTAAATGACTTTATGTTTTCATTTTGTTGAATTGAGCTGTTGTCCATGTGCTAATATTTCAGGATAAGCAGATGTACACAAATGTATGTTTGTACCCCAACGTACTGAGATACCAGCAGATCATGAATATTCCACGTGATTTGATTTTTACAGAATGTAATGTTTTCTAAGTGCTTAGTGGACCAGTACTAAAGCACTATCGTATCACCTGATTTCTTTTTTACAAATTATTTTGTGGCTTGTATGTCTCTCCGTCGTCTTTCGTTTGTCGTCATGGTGATGTCAGTTTTTTTCGACTGATGAGTTTTAAATATTGCCTTGGTAACTTATGCCTCATTTTTCAATGCCCCTTTTGTGCATTCTGTCCCGTTTCGAATGGGTATCTTTTGCCTCGATTGATCACAGTAGATAGTCTTGCTATCATAGCATGACATTTCTTTTTAAAGGAAAACAACCAAGGTTTTTATTCATGCCATGAACAAGCACCTGTCCCCTGCATAGTCTTACATCGTGTAAGATATATCATCGACATACATACGGAGAGGTAATTCTATCTGCTGTAAATTTGGCCTGTGGTTTCTTATAACAGTTGTAACAGGCGATATGTAAATCTTGCTTCACGTCCATTTATTTTCTTGTTCATTTTGTTCATTCGCCATGGTAATGATCAATTATATTAAGAGTAAATGGTAACAATTTCCAAATTGGAAACGTTTCTGTTGAATTTGTGAAAATTGATATCATATATAGGACACTTGGGGATCCTGTTCTCGGTTCTTAGATTGGTCATTGCATTTATTAATTACTAAAAAGCCTATCATGAATATAGCCTAGCGCTACTTTGTAATTGACATTTTACGTCGTGACTGATTTTAAGGATGTGAAAATTACACCCAACTTAATTCATCAGTGTATATTATACATTTAATCAGATATTAAAAAACCATCAATACTGCTAAAAATCACATTTGCAAATTCTTTGATTTTCTGATAAGTTCAGAAGTAAGTCTGAGACTTAGAATTTCTGTCAATGGATGTTTAAAAGCAGAATCATGTTCTGGACTGACTAATTCTTTTACATTTTATATAACACAGTATGATTGAATTGATTTGAATCCAGCTTACAGAGGGTGGATAACGTGACAGCTTTGAAGACGTTTTAAAGCATGAAAATGTTTTACAAAATGATGCCTACTGCACTCATATATATTGCCCTTTTAAGCTCCAAAGCAAATGAATTCCTTCAATAAATGATTTTGTCTTTTGAGAGTCGGAGATTTTATAATGTGATTTGATCACATAAACGTAGACTTTTAAAGTGTTGAGGATTAAATGAATATATACATTTTATCTAATGAATTTTATTTTGATTTGGTTTATTGGTGAGAATCTCGATAGTTTGAAAATAAATAGATTTTAGTGACGTGTATGAACACTTTGAAGCATAGGTTAACGATACATAAGCTATAGAAATATTTTATACACTCCCTGGAACATATCCATCTTTTTCCATATTGTTTTTTTATTTTGTTTTTACAAAATGCATTTTTTTATCAAGAAGCAAAAGTTAAAAGAAAGATTTAATCTTTGAAGTAGATTTTCAATACAATTGAAAAATGATCAAATTGAAATAAAAAACAATATTTATTTTCATCAACGAAAAAGATATTAGTACATTTTTGTACTTTTGTGCATTTTCGTTTTATGTTAAAAATTGCTGTAGTGAGCAAGCTCCTTTGAAACAACAAACCAATATTTGTTTAGATTTTTTATTGTACACTCCACTTTCATCCTTTACATATAAGTTGTATAAGGAGTTTGATGAAATATATAAAGAAATAGTTTTATTACTTATAAAACAGAAGATGTGGTATGATTGTCAATGAGACAACTCTCCTCAAGAGACTAACATGACACATACATCAACAACTGAGCAAACCCATACCGTATAGTCAGTTGCATTATTTCTATGTTAGAAAATCAAAATATGCATGAAATATAAAAATTAAAGATAACTGTATTTATTATTGCTACATATCATATAGCCTACTAGAGAGGGAGGAAATCATTATACTGCCCCCCAAAAATAGAGGATTCACTGAATAAGAACATATATGCAGAAGAAAAATATGTCAAAAAAGGGACATAAAAGAATTACAAACTCCTTCTGAGGTCAAATTTGAGTGAGTTGGAATCTTAAATGTAAACATATTATATAATTATCAACAAAGACCAGATATGTGTAAAGTGTTGAACATCCACTGAGTCTTTGTAACAAAACACTACACATTAAGAGAAACTAAAGAAAGGAAGAAACACTACAAATAAAGCAAAACTAAAGTTGCATAAAAGAAGAAAGGACGAAAGCAATAAATGTAGTCAGGTTCTAAATGGTCATATACTTTACAAAATCTAGACGATCAAACTGCACGTAGTACTGATTTTTTTTTTAAGTAGTGTATATTAAATCTCTACCCCAAACGACCTATTTACATTATTGTTGGTGACCATTACAAAGTTATAAATTTACGGGGATCAGTGTATGACTATTCTTAATATTTTTTAAAGTTCTCTGTATCCAGTGTTATTTAAAAGAAAAATATAGAAAACAAATTCTTCAATTGTTCTGTTTCACAAGATAATGTCAATAACTATTCATGAGGCGGAAGAAATACTTTTTTAACTTCCCTGATCATGTTTACAACACACGAATGTAACATACATTTTATACATGTACTGTACTTTCTCAACTCTCTTGAAGTGGAATATACCTTATACATGTACACCTATAAATGCACGTAACATCTAGTACGACACACGAAACAACATACTGCACTTTCTCAACTCTCTTGAAGTGGAATATACCTTATAAACTTATATATGCACATAATCTCTTTTATGACACACGAAACAACATACTGCACTTGCTCAACTCTCTTGAAGTGGAATATACCTAACACACCTATATACATGTGTGCACTTAACATGTTTTACGACACACACCCATAGCATTCTGCACTTTCTAAACCATCTTGAAGTGGAATATACCTTATACACTAATATATGCACTTAACATCGTTCACGACACACGAATATAGCATTCTGCACTTTCTAAACCATCTTAAAGTGGATGATATACCTTATACACTAATATATGCACTAAACATCGTTTACGACACACGAGAATAGCATTCTGCACTTTCTAAACCATTTTGAAGGGGAATATACCTTATACACTAATATATTCACTGAACACCGTTCACGACACACGAACACAGCATTCTGCACTTTCTAAACCATCTTGAAGTGGAATATACCTTATACACTAATCTATGCACTAAACATCGTTCACGACACACGAACATAGCATTCTGCACTTTCTAAACCATTTCGAAGTGGAATATACCTAACACACCCATATACATGTATGCATTTAACATGTTTTACGACACACACCCATAGCATTCTGCACTTTCTAAACCATCTTGAAGTGGAATATACCTTATACACTAATATATGCACTGAACATCGTTCTCGGCACACGAACATAACATTCTGCACTTTCTAAACCATCTTGAAGTGGAATATACCTTATACACTAACATATGCACTATACATCGTTCACGACACACGAACATAGCATTCTGCACTTTCTAAACCATTTGAAGTGGAATATACCTTGTTCACCTATATATGCACTATACATCGTTCACGACACACGAACATGACAATCTTCACTTTCTTAAACATCTTGGAGTTGAGGATACTTATACAGTTAAATATGCACTAAACATCGTTCATGACACACGAAAATAACATACTGCACTTTTTAAACCCTTTTCAAGTGGAATGTTTTCTACACCTATATATGCACTTAACATTGTTCATCATAGAGTACCTAAATTTAAATTTTGCACTCAGTAAGTTTGTGGATAACTCGTTTCGATTATAGTAACCTGTTATTCCAAATAAATAATGTAGTTTGTCCACCAGCTTTTGATCCTTAGATCATTCTAAAGTGTATAATGATGGATTTCCGATATGGTACTCCAGAATCCTTTAGGCGACAGGTTACGGTTAATAATAATGGAATTTTGAAAAACGATCGTACATTTCGAATAAATATCATTATCCATGCAGCTATCATCATTTACATGATCAAAATCAAAGATAAAAGAACAGTCTGTAATTCTGCACTTTTAACAACTGGTTTGATACGGTTTGTTTAGGAAATAACCATTAAATTAAAAAAAAAATCAAATCAAATCAAATCAAAATTGCTTGAACAATCGACTTCTTAACCTAAATTTTAACGAAAGATATGTGATTTAAAGACTAGTTTCACTGTGGTAATAACAAAATAAAACACCACATTCAAATCAAATATAAATGTGGAGTGATCACTTTAAAATACTAATAATGGAATATCTGGTTACAATGTTTGTTTTTTGAACAAATGAATATATTACAAGTCTCCGTAAGATTGATGATCCCATCTTCTAAAACTTTTATATCCTTGGAACTATTTACAACTATCTATATTGTATAGACATCTGTTGAAGACCAATATCTGATCTATTGATAATTAAGTCGTTTGGGTTGACATATGCCTCACGTCTAATTCTATTAGTATTGCAATATACCAGTCAGTATATCCAGTAAGAAGAAAGATAAAAGAAGATGTGTATGAGTGCCAATGTCCAATTCACAATTGATAAAAGTAAACCATTATAGGTCAAAGTACGGTCTTCAACACAGAGCCTTGGCTTAAAACGATCAGCATGCTATAACGGGATCCAAAAAGTGTTAAACAATTCAAGCTTGAAAGCCTACATGTACGTCAATTTAGTAATAAAAGAAGAATATTTCCTTTTGCAATCATAAACAAGTTTTATTGCTAATTTTTGTGGAGCATAATGGCATTTTGATATCTATTGAAAATTAATAAAAAAATCTTTTACAACCAATAAAAGCTGTATTCTCCGAACAGGAAATATACAACATTTCGTGTACTCTTTTACAGATAATTGACATTACGACAAACAACCCATACGTGACAAAGTTGTCTTTGTTTGAATAAATATAGGAAGTCATTATGGTTATTGAATTAGCTGTGATGCATTTAAAGGCGTTTCATTAATAAGTCAAAGAAAATGAGACATTACAATAGTCATTGACACGACTACTTACAAAGATCATAGGAACTCAAAGAAAAAAAAATAAAGGTGAACGTCATCTGCGATGAGTACAATCAGGTTAAACCAATTTAGTTACATCTTAAAAGATTAAAATCCATTGAAACACAAAATAAAATTTTCGATAATTTTAGTGAATTTCATTTAATATTGTACCTGTATCAGTGACCATTCTGATGCGTGACCACGTATCCACGTATCCCCAAATATTATAAATATGTTGTTGAAAGTTGATTTCCTTCTTTTTCTAATTGAGTCTGTCTGTCCGTCTTTCCTACATTTTCGGTCTATGATTACCTTTTGCTATCTTCGCAATCTTGTCTGATCAAGTACACCATTATGTTAACAATATTTTGTTTATTTAAAGACATTTAATCACCATATCAAACTCATCTATAATACATTTACTTCGACAAGAGGTACGGAATCAGCAAAATCAACGTCACTATATTGTTGTGTAAATATACATCATCATACTCAAAAATAAACTTTATAGATAAAACCTATGCATAAATCCAAAATGATTATCCTCTAAAAACTAAGATTGTGTATCTTTCCTTGGTGTAAATTGAGTATTCCAATCTACTTCTACAATGTCTTGTTGAGAAATAATAATTAATTTTACCTGGGAAACTGCTATGGGGAATTGTTATTAAAACCTAGTCATCGCATTATTATCAAGCTTTATATCCAACAAGATATAAATCCCTGTAGACGGACTGTAAGGTAAACGCAAATCTTCTTAAAACTATACGAGAAGTATGCCGTAATAAACTTAGAAAACAAAAGTAACCTCAGAATAATAAAGGATGATAGTAGCAGGCTTATCACATTTGATAGTTATAATCAATTAGATAATCAATTAGAAATCAATGAGTAATCAATTAGTAATCAGTTAAACAGTCAATTAAATAATCAATTATTAATCAATTAAACAAAATCAATTACTAATCAATTACATAATCAATTAAACAATCAATTAATAATCAATTAAATAATCGATTAATACTTAATTAAATAATCAATTAAATAATCAATTAATAAACAATTAAAGAAATAATTAAAATATATAACTTTGTTTTAGACGAGAACTGTTTCTTAAAAAAACATAGATTTAAGGCTTAACATAGGATTTGTATGTTTCACTCTACCAAAGAGTAAACCACTGGAAAGCATGTCTTATGTCAGTGGGTTGTTTTCTCCATAACGTATACCACACATCCTATTTATCCATATAGAGTCGGAGCGATATTTTGATATAACGTACAGTATATTTAGTATATGTTTTGAAAGCCTTTAACGTTTACGACTTTGCGTCGACACGTGGAACATGGCATTCAGTTTTATACAATAACCCTTTGGTAAATATAATTTCGATAATACCCGTTTACATTATTAAAGAATAAAACAAAATTTAAATTAGGACTTGTAAACGGGAAAAAAGATGACCAAAGATATGTCTTTAATGTGTACAACGTATCTTGTTATTAATTGTTGAAAAAAAGTTTTTTGAGGTGAAAGCTAAAATCATCATTCGGTTTTCTCTTGCTGCATGTATTGTTTGTTGTTGTATCTTTATCAAATTCCCCGTTTCCATTCTCTATTCTTTATTTAGTAAAATATTATACTGACGCGTCATGTGATTGGGCTTTTAATGACACAATGGCGTTGTTAAAAAGCTTGAAGACAAAGACAGCAATTTTTGTTGTGTCTCTGTAACGTAATAAATAGAAACACCAAACCCATGTGAAATATTTAACAAAAAAACTAATAAATTAGGTCAAGGATAAGTTATTAATGTGGTTTTTGATCAACCGAAAATATGTTTTGACAGGAAACATTTAACATTCCTTATGTACATTGAAGTCTCTCATGTTGGTCAAACAGTCAAGATTCAAGATTCAAAGTTTTATTTAGAGTCGATATTCAATAAACTACATAACACAAGCTTTAGTGAGCTTTTCAAATCGACTTAAAAACAAAATACAATACACACTCACAATACAATACACACATACAAAAAAGTCATGAAAACAACACAATTCTAACATATAATGCATAGTAAGATACCATAATGACATATATAAGTTAAAAGCATATAGTACACTTAAAATATAGCACAAGTTAATAATAAGATTGCACAAATTAGATAGTTACACAAAAAATAAAAATAAAACAGGTTTAAACACTAAATGCATGCACTGCACTGGCATGAGCTGTTACTTGGATCCCATGTCTGTACCAATTTTTTGAATTGGTCAAAAGATGTTTCCACTCGACAATGGTTTGGTAGCTCATTCCAGATTTGTGCAGCATTATAGCGAAACGATCTTAAGCCATACTTAGTAGTTCGAACTCTTGGGAGTACTGCTGTTTCCTGTGATCTTAAATCATACTTATTAATTTTTATATCAATTAAATCATGAAGGTAGCTCGGACTTTTTTGGTGAATTATTTTAAATGTTTCTATTGCAATTATTTTATTCTTCTTATTTTTAAAGATGGTAATTTAGATTTTTCTAGTAATTTTTCGTAATGAATATCATAATCTTCATAAATGAATCTAAGAGCTCTTTCTTGAATTTTTTCCATTTTAAAAGATTTTTTTTCACTACAGTAGTGCCAAATTACTGGACAATAGTTAAAGTTCGAAAGTATGAATGAGTAGTATGCTGTTAACCTACCTAGCCTGTTTAAATATTTACCCATACGTTTTAGAATATTTAATTGTCTTGATGCCTTTTTACATATTTCAGAAATATGATTGTTAAAATTTAAGTCCGAATCTATAGTTATTCCAAGAAGTTTAACATTTTCCTCACAAGAAATTTTGTTTCCATTTAAATTAAATATTAAATTATGTTTATTTGTTTTTTTCCCAATGGCTATAGCCTGGAATTTGTCAGGATTAGCCTTCATTAAATTTGAAGAAAACCAGTTTATTAGATTTAAACTATCAGTTTCTAAGCTTTCAACAACTTTATCTAAATTATGATCACTGTATGATACAGTGTTGTCATCAGCATAATTATAAATGGTACTTTTTTGTACAAAATGAAATATGCCATTTATGAAGACATTGAAAAGAACTGGACCAAGAATTGACCCTTGTGGTACGCCTTTAAACATACGATCCCATTCGCTGTAAGATCTTCCAATTTTAATTCGTTGTTTTCTGTCTAAATAACTTTTTAATAATTTTAGAGAATTTTAAGACAGACCGTATGCTTCCAATTTAAGTAAAAGTAAATCGTGAGGTAAACAATCAAATGCTTTAGATAGATCCATCAAAATTGCAGCAATGAATTTGTTCTCGTCCAGAGCTTTTTTCCAGTCTTCTATTATTTTAATAAGTGCAGTTTGGCAACCAAAACCTGACCTAAATGCCGAAAGAAGAGGATGAAAATGTTTATTTAAGAATTCCATTAGTTGGTCATGTACAGCTCTTTCATAAATTTTTAGAAATACATGGCAACACACTTACAGGTCTATAATTTTCTTTATCAAGAGAGTTATTCTTTTTAAAAAGTGGGATTTGATATTACTGGCTGTGCCAATTTTAGAATTTTTGGTGAAATATTGTCATATCCAGTGGCTTTTCTTATATTTAATCTATTTATTTGTTTACTCACAAACTCTTCTGTTACAGGTGTAAAATTCAACTCATTATAATCATTTTTATTTTCTTCAATTTTTATTATACTTGGATGATTTCTGTCTATTTTAATGTTTTTATCTCCTATATCTTTAGCCACATTTATGAAAAATTTATTGAAAATTTCTGATACCTCTTTAGGATCACTGAGAATTTTATCATTTTCATATAAAATTATGTTATTGTTTGATTTGATATTTTTATTTGATAGAAATGGTTTAATAGTGGAATAAAATGTTGTTGACTTTGGACCACCAGCAGTTCTTTCATAAAAATAAGTTTTAATTGAGCTCTTTTTTATTTTTGTCACAGTATTTCTCTGTTTTCTGTACAACTCCCAGTTGGCATCACTTTTATTTTTAAGAAATCTGTTATGGTACATTCTTTTTTTGTAGATTGCGCTTCTTAGATCTTTATTCATAAAGGGTGCAGGTGCTACTATTGATCTTCTTTTTGTCATTGGTATATGCTTGTCAATGATGTTAACAAATTCAGATTGAAAATTTGAATACGCTTCATTGACATCATCAACTGACAGCAAATTATCAAAATTTACACAATTTAGTTCATGTACAATTTTTTCCTGGTCAAAACTTTTAAAACTCCTGTAATTTATAAATTCCTTTTTAATTTTAGGCACAAAACCTTTTAGTTGAAACGAAATTATGTTGTGATAATCACTGAGCCCACAATTAAAATTAGATATATTTTGACAAAAATTTGATTTGTTTGTCAGGATAACATCAAGTAAAGTTGGTAATGCATTTTTTGTAAAACATGTAGCTTTTTTAACTATGTTTGTAAAATCAAAAACATCACACATATTTATTAGAGGTATACATTTTTCTGCATCTAAACAATTGTAATTTAAATCACCAATAATAATAACATTGTCATATTTTTCAGATATTTTATCAAATGTTTTATTAAAGTCTTCAATAAATAAATTATCATTGAGGGATGGGGGTCTGTAAAGAGTGTTGATTATAATTGATATCACAAAGTATACTTATACTAAATAAGTTTATCTTAGTAACGAAAAATATTAAGCGCATATAGACATTTTTAATACACATCCATACGACAAACTAGGAAATATCGGTTTATAAAAGCTTGAAAACAAAGAAAGTGATGACTTTTCATATTTACAGTATGATGAAAGTTTTATTTAAAAAAAATCACATTTTCCGAAATTGTGCTTAGCAGGCTGATATCTGTTTTTACAGAGGGAGACATGGCTTCTTTTCCTAACATGGGAACTTGTTCCGTCACTAAGATTGAAGACATCTGAATTGGAGAAAAGGGAATAGCAAAGCTACTAAAACAGCTAAATAGCAAATACAGCTAGTGTTCCAGACAAAATATCATGGATAATATTAAAGTAAACATCAGATGAAATATCACCCTATCTGAAATAAATGTTTGAAAGATCGTTATGTATACCTAGAACAGGTCCCTCTCGATTGGACAACTGCAAATGTAACAACACTTTTCAAGAAAATGAGAAAATTGAAATTAATTAGTTACAAACCGGTATCACTTACATCAGTCCTGTGTAAAGCATTAATGGAGCACATACTTCTTAAACACATCATGAAACAAGAAGACTGTAATGATATCCTTGCAGATTTCAAACTATAAAAAAGAAGATATGGTATGATTGCCAACTATCCACAAAAGACCAAAATAACACAAACATTAACAACTATAGGTCACCGTACGGCCTTCAACATTGAGCAAAGCCCATACCATAGGCTTTCTGGAAAGATCATGCAAAACAAAGTGTATACTCCAGTTGCAGACATAAGCAGATCTAGATATTCAGATAACAGGCAACCGAAGGACTTTTTAATACTTGACTTTAGCAAAGCTTTTTGGCACCAGACCCCACAACATACTAATAAACCAGACTACTATGGAGTCTGAAGTCTAGGTTGATCACTAGGCAGCATAAAGGACTAGAAGACGGGGACGAATTAGCATCTGTAAAGTAAACTCTTGTTGACCACAAGACACAGTGCTTGGGCCGTTTATGTTCATCCTTGTTTATCATATGACATATAAAGGTATTCACATAAAATCCTAAATAAAAATATTTGAAGATGATAACCTAAAATACGAAGCTGTACAATCAATGAAACAAATGGTAATATATATTTCTTCTAACCAAATTCTTTGTTCTACGTAAAACAATTCGACGGCAACTAATAATCAACCTATATGAAATGGAGGGACAAATCATTGGAACAGTCAACCATAATTCGTACCTAGGAGTTGAGCTATACTACACTGTCTTATGGAATGACCACATCGGAAATATCACTACAAAGACGCTTTATACACGGAATATTGCTAAATGTCCAATGAATATAAAGCGTCAGAAATACAGAACCATTGTAAGTGTCAGGGACCTATATCTTCAAAGTCACAAAAAACTTAAAATGATCCAATGGAGAGCAATCAGATTCATCAGACATGACTATTTTCGAGACACAGGAATATAAACATCTTTATAAGAGGCCTAGTACAACAATTTCAGGAGGGACGAACAATATGGCGTCTTCTCCTTTTCAAAGTAATCTATTAACTTATTGCAATCGCAATTCCAAAAAACTTGATGACACCAACAAGAATGACGCGTCAACTCCATCAAAGACGATTTTTCAGATTAGGATTAAATTCTGAACAAGGGAACATAGCTTCTTCGTAAGAACCACCACAAATACGAATGAACTACATGTACATTGTACTGCCTAGTTTATTGAACATTGATGACTATGAGGCATTGAAGACTCACCAATAACACACAGATAACCGTAAATCAACACACATTTGCACTTGCACATGTATTGAAATAAAAAATAAACACCTGTACAAGTAATGTTAAAAGAGCATATTTAAAAATACACCATAACTTTACTTTATTTCAACATATGAGTCAATCGACTGTTTGATAACTATATACAGATTACCCATTCAGATCAAGAGGAAACATTTATTAACTACTTACAAGTATTACCGCATGACTTTCCGAAACCTTATCACATGTCATTTTGACATCACGTTGCAGTTAATGGTAAATACACCACAATGATAGGTTTTCAGTATAAAAAAAAAAAACAAATATAAGGAAAGTAGATAAAATATTATTAAAAATGCAAATCAAACTTTTCGTTTTTGCATATCAGACAATAAATCGGCTATCCATCATGATATCATCCCTCGGGCCTTTAGGCTCTGACCCTGATAAAGTATTTTTTGCCGATAAATGGTCTGATATATAAATATGAAATTACTTATCTGGTGTGATGAAGAGATATAAATAGTAAATGCGTCAAAAACAAAGACTGTATTATGAGCCTGCTGGCATTGAAAACACTATGTCGTTAACATCCTTTGAAAAAACTGAAAGTCTATCAATATAGAAATCATTCGAAAATAAATCCGAGATTCTTTGTCGTGATCTATTCAATTATGTTTTAAAACTGACTTATCATGACTGTTTATTACTCGTCAACTATTTGAACTAAAATGCATTGCTGTGTCTAAATATAAACTTCTCACACTAGAAGTAAATCATTTTGCTTTGATAATAAATAAAATATAAAGAATTTTAGCATGATGAGAGAAGCGAAGGTCAAGATGGTGGAGATGTATGGTCATAATTAATTGATTTTAGTAAAATGAGCCGTTGCAAATAAGTTGTATTCAAATAGTAGCAGCATCAGAATCTATGTCATGACAAAGTGTCGCTATATAAGTTTATTACTATTTATTTTCAATCAAGGTTAGACAAAGTTCAAAACTGCATTGGTTCTAACTATGAAAGTCATAACAGTTTCTGCAAACATAGCTGTTATATCGCCGTCAGGTAAAAATTGTCACATTTAACAAACGACTGACCAGGTCAGAATTGTTTGTTTGTTTGTCTTGAATGTTTTGCGATTTGCGTGTTCCAAAGATTTGGTGTCTGCCTACATGAAGATATTCCAGCATGCATAATAAAAATTATTCTTACATATCATTTTTAGTAAAGGACTCAGACAGTTATGCTTATTTATTATTCGAGTGTGACTTAATACAGTTAATGAGTTATGCTCACATTTTTTAAAGTTAAGAATTGAGACTGTTAGGGCAATAGTTTTGTTTTCAGCTATGAACTGAGACATTTATGCTCTGAAACTGTTATGCTAATAGTTTTGTTTTCAGTTATAAATTGAGACAGTTGCGTAAATAGTTTTGGTTTCAGCTATGAACTGATACATTTATGCTTTGAAACTGTTATGCTAATAGTTTTGTTTTCAGTTATAAATTGAGTCTACAGTTGCGTAAATAGTTTTGCTTTCAGCTATAAATTGTGTCAGTGTTGCTTACAGTTATTATACCAAATAAAACACTACCACCATTTCATTCCTCAGTTATACATAAACATTGATGATTTGCATGTAAATTCAGTTATATCAGCCTGTAAAGAATAACCTTCAATCTTTCATGTGATAATTAGATTTCCTTGCTATGGTACATTGTCATGTTAATATTGAAAGGGGAAGATGATGTTAGTTTACCTGAGGAATTATCAAGGGGAATGTTTATTGTCGTATAATTATATCAACAGTATTCAGGGAAACAATACCATTCTCAAGAGACGAACCACAAATTAATGCGTATCTTATATTCTATGCAACATTCGGGGTTGCCGTGATGTCAATTGTTACATTTCAATAGATACAGTGGAGATCAGTTCTAACCTCTCATAAGAACTGTCAGGAGAACTGTCATAGAACTGTTCTAACCTGTCCTAGAACAGTTCTACCTAGAACAGTTCTACCCTAGAACTGTTCTAAGTAGAACTGTCAGAATCAGTTCTTTGTAGAACTGACTAAATCAGTTCTAGGTAGAACTGTCAGGATCAGTTCTATGGTAGAACTGTCAGAATCAGTTCTAGGTAGAACTGTCCAAATCAGTTCTAACCGTAGAACTGTCAGCAGAACTGACTAAATCAGTCAGGACTGTAGAACAGTTCTAAATGACGTCACTGCAGTTAGGGCACTTTAGAATTTAGAACTTAAATAAATTACTTCCAATTACTTTGCTATATAATAGCAGATTTTCTATATTTTTTACTGATCAAACGTTACATGTACAAATATCGTAGTAAATAGGAGGTTATCCAACTCATCGGAGAAATATTTTTATAAGATTGCATAGGAAACATCATTGTTTACGTTTCTTCGTTCCCCGTTTTTAACAGTCTCTACATAAATATAACTCTGCATTTAATTCATGGAATTTTAATCGTAATTTACCATTTTTGTTTGCCTTGGATTTACATTCATTTAAGATTCTGTTTTGACAAATGTTCAAACGAAAATTGTATAGTGGATGAATTATGGGATATTAATGAAAAAAGTGTTGTATTATAACGTAAAAAAACTATATACATTTTTACACCTCATTGTACACCATCTCGTCAATATAGCCAGACTTATCCATAACGATTATAAATGATACCTGGGAGTCTGGAACTCAGAAAAATATACTCATCTGAACATGAATGAAGCATTTGCCACTGGACGTTCGGCTACAAACAAAATCATGTATTTTTCTTTGCCTTCTTCGATTTGCATGATTTGTCCTCAAATTATATTTATAATAACAGTATATTATTCCAAGAAGAGAACTCCCCATACATGTACTTTTTATTTTAAAATAAAGTATACGAATCAGTCATGTGAGTGTTTGATGATGCCGTAAAATAGTTTTGTTTAAAAAAAACCCATCACAATCTAACTGACTTACAAAGTCACTTTAGCAGTTTAGTGACGGTTCATTATTATGGAAACAGAGGGAAATAACGGCGCGCTAAATTTAAGATATGGTATAAATACACCTTATCTCTATTTGTCTGCCATTACTGGATATCACACAGGTTCCCGTAGAAAATTGACATCATAAAGCAAAATATCTGACGCCACAACGGAAAAGTGATTGTTGTATGCTTCAAAAGTTCAAGAGGCCGGGTCAGCTAGGATTGGCAATATAGGTGTATTGTGTTCCAAGTTGGTGTCATTTTTATCATACAATCCGTCCTGACATAGAAATATTATTGGTTTACAATGAGGCCATATATATTTACATGATAAGTGTAAATAAGTTCAGTTTTGATTGATGTGGTCAAATAATTTTGTTAAAACGACTCAGTCTGATACATGTATATTGAAACTACTGAAATTTGTTTGCAATTCAATATTTTGAATAAAAAGAGGACTTGCAGAAAATTGCTGGTACTCTAAATTGAAGTGAAAAATTTTGTTTAGCCAATGTGTTACAATATTGCTGTCATTTGAATATAAATACAATCCATCGTGATATGTAACTACATGTATAAGTGATTTATTGTGCGGCTTTATATATATATATTAAGATTTACATTATAAAGTGTACATATGGTCAGTTTTGGTTGATGCTGTCACATATGGTCAGTTTTGGTTGATGTGGTCAAATATGGTCAGTTTTCATGGTTTTGGTTGATGCGGACAAATAATTTTGTTATATCCATGAGTCAGTCTGAGATATCAAAACTACTGAAATTAGTTTAGGATTCAAAATTTTGATTGAAAAGAGGACATGCTGGCACTTTAAACTGATGCGAGCATAATTGTGTTTTCCAATGTTGCTTTCCTTTATATTGAACAATCCATCCTGATACATGTATAAAAAATATAAGCACGCGCAATATAAAATTCTACTTGGAACAATATTCCCCAATATGGCATGCAATAACCCTATAATATAGATCATTTGTATTATAATGATTATACACTCCATCCTTACATAAAAATATTACAGATATACTATGCGACTATAAGAGTTGTATAAAAAAGAGCAAATATGGTCAGTTTTTGTTGATGTGGTCAAATATGGTCAGTTTTGGTTGATGCTGTCAAATATGGTCAGTTTTTATTGATACAGACAAATAATTTTGTTACATGAGTCAGTCTGAGGTATGAAAATTACTGAATTTTTTTTCTGATGCTATATTTTGAATAAAAATAGGAAATGCTGGCACCCTCAATTAATGCGAGAAAAAAAATTGTGGTCATTGATTTCCAATATTGCAGTTATTTATATACTGCAGTCCCTCTCGAACTAAAATCATAACTGAATTGCTGTGCAGCTATATAGATTTACATAATAAAAAGCAAATATGGTAAGTTTTGGTTGATGCAGTCAAAAGATTTTATTACAAGAATCAGTCTGAAGTATAAAAACTACTGATATTTGTGATTATTCAATATTTTGAATAAAACAAGAACATGCTCATTGGAGGATCAAGGGGAGGGGTCCAGGGGCAAATAATGGCAGTTTCGATTGATGTGGTCAAAAGATTTTTGTTAAACAGGTCGTCCGAGGTATGAAAACTACTCGTAAACAGATATTATATTGGTTAATGAGGTCCGCTAATTTTGTTATGTGATAACTAGCCATCCTGACTCCCGGAATAACAAATGTAAAACAATTCAAATAATAATGCCCCCCACTAATACATGTAATACTAACAGCCTAATTTATGTACAAAAAATGAAAGAAAAACAAATAATTTATGTATATATAAAAGAGAATGTGGTATGATTGTCAATGAAACAACTATCCACAAAAGACCAAAATGACACAGACATTAACAATTTTAGGTCACCGTACGACCATCAACAGTGAGCAAAGCCCATACCGCATAGTAGGTTTAAAAGGCACGATAAGACAATGTAAAGCGATTCAAATGAGGTAACTAACGGCCTACACATCAACAAAAGAAAATCACTGAATGAGGCAGCAGTCATTTGATTTTCTGGGGGCGGGTGCTATGGATTTTTTTTCTGGACAAACTTTTTTCTTCGCCTTGGGGGAAAAATATTTTTTGGCGACAAGTTGACAACAATTTTTTTCTTTCAATTTTAGCATTACATATAGTAGAATCTGAGGGTGAAACAAGCAATTTGTTTTCTCAGGGTTGAAAAAAAAAATTCTCCGAAAACAGAAAACAAACTTCTTTTTCCCAAAAAATCCATAGCCCCCCCCCCCCCCCCCCGAAAATCAAATGGTTTAGGCCTTACATGCTCCTGACTTGAAACAGGCACATATATGCAGAATATGGCGGGGTGAACAGGTTAAGCATGAC
This sequence comes from Mytilus trossulus, assembly GCF_036588685.1. Taxonomy (NCBI): domain Eukaryota; kingdom Metazoa; phylum Mollusca; class Bivalvia; order Mytilida; family Mytilidae; genus Mytilus; species Mytilus trossulus. Next base: position 14,020,466 of record NC_086386.1, read on the forward strand.
TTTTTTTTGTTCTCTTGCCGATTATAAATCTGAAATAAAACCGACAAAATAGCAAAACTACATAAATCGCTTTTTTACCCAAGCCTTTCTATAATTAAGGCAAAGAGTTCTTTAAACTTATAAATCAACTCTAGCCGTAGGATTTTAAATCAATTTTACCCGTAGAATTTATAATTTTATTTTTAGCCCTAGAATTTATAAATCAATTCTGGCCGTAGAATTTATAAAAATCAATTCTAGCCGTAGAATTAGAAATCAATTCTAACCGCAGAACTGTTCTAAATATGTGGTCAGTTCTAGCTAGAACTGTCTAAAACTGTTCTAGGGTAGAACTGTCAGGATCAGTTCTAGGTAGAACTGTCCAAATCAGTTACTAGGTAGAACTGACCAAATCAGTTCTAGCTAGAACAGTTCTAACCTAGAACTGACTAAAAGGTGTCAGACTGACAGTTCTACGTACTGTTCTAGAACAGTTCTCCTGACAGATTTAATGAGAGGTTAGAAGTGATCTCCACTGTATTGTATGCAGTAATAATTTAACTCAGTGTTTGGGTACTGACTTGATTTATAGTATATTTTCCCCCTTTGGTTAATCAATAATCATTGAGTTACTAAGTTTAAAATATTATGTGTAGGTCTGTTTATGTCATATACATCTCAACGCATCTTCGAATTTATATATTCCTAACTCTCAAACGTTTACTTTATAGCGTTCCTGGTGAAGGTCAATCCGGAAGTTTACTTTATTATGTTCCTGGTGAAGGTCAATCCGAAAGTATACTTTCTTACGTTCCAGGTGAAGGTCAAGCCGAAAGTTTACTCTATGGCGTTCCTGATGAAGGTCAATCCGAAAGTTTACTTTATGGCGTTCCTGATGAAGGTCAATCGGAATATGTGCTTTGGCGACAATAAATCAAATGTGTGTTTGCAATTGTAAGAAATGCATGACTACTAATGATATTATATTTCTTCCTTGTTCAGTAGGAAGCAATTAAATTTATACATACTCGAAGGCGTGTTGAAGACCGTACTTTGACCTATAATGGTTGACTTTTAAAAATTGTGACTAGAATGGAGAGCTGTCTCATTGACACGCATACCACATGTTTTATATCTTTTGATTGTTTAATAAGATGGTCTGAGAAGGTTATTTCCAGACTGATCTTAACGAGGGAGTAAATACCTACTGTGAAGACGTAAAATATGAAATTAATTTTGTAAGTTTAATTTCATTTACAAAATACACCAGTTACAAAAGTCGTCATACTTTAAGGCAAAATTATTTGATCATAAGTATCTTATAATAAAAAAACAAAGCGGATAGAAAATCAAGGATAAGACATGTTACGTTCTATTTCATGTTGATTCTGATGAAGAGTTGTCAGTAATGGCAATCACACTCATGATTTCATCTTATTCTTATATGTACTGTTAAATACCGATCAAAGCTTAAAACTTTACGGAATGGAATAATCAGAGTTACTATGTGCCATGCTTTGCACATATTTTATCTGTCCAAAGATTTTTATAACTTTTTATAAATTTCTTAGAGTAATACCGGCTTGAGAACATTCACAACGCAATTTTCTATAAAATTAGTATTTCAAAGGGATGGAACTTAACAAAAAATAGTTGAATAGTCCAAGACATTGATATAAACCTTCGATATAAATCTGATACAAATCTGTCAAGAATTGTACTAATGATAGCGCAGAAAATGCATTTTCCCATATATTTAGTATCTCAAAAAGACATATTTGAAATACAATCGATCAGTACTTATTCTTGAATTTGTCCGAGACATTGCTGATATAAAACTTTGAGATAAATTTTACTTATTATAATAATGCTATATCCCATCAGCGCATCGCGTGCGGAACATTACAAAACATGTATGCGAACGGCTACAGACCAAATTCTATTTCAATGTTTCAAATCTTTTAAGAAAAATAATCTAATATGACGACTTATTGCCAAATAAAAACAACCCTCGTGAATAGTTGCATCACGACAGACACATGAGCATCATTGGAATATTTCCTTAGTAAGGTACTTCACCTTTATTGTTTAAAGTTTCCTTTATCTCTTATTCTGTAAATATCATTATAATTCATAAGTAGATTGCACCAGGAAGTCCTTTGTGTTTCAGTTCTCCTATTATAATACGACCCTATGTTTTCTCTATTGATTCCTTACACATACGTATGCAGGACACGTAGTAATGTGTATACTGATGCGCCAATTAGACAGATATCAGTATAAGTACATATATGAAGCATTGGTGCACAGTTCAATAAAAGATTTAATTAAATACTTGTGATTGTCTGTTGACGATGAATGATAAGACTTGTATAACGTCCTTGTAAGGTCAGAACAATGGCGGAGGAAATTAGCCTGTACCCTCATCAATACGAGTCAATCAAAAACAGTATCATTTTAACATTGTTTGGTTAGTATTTCAAAATGGCAAACCAAAGTTAAATAACAAGAATGTCTGCTAGCTACCACCAGTAAATACAAGATATGCATATAGCGTTACTTTGACAGTAAATCGATTGACTATTGGTATAAGAAATGTAATTAGGACTGATTTTATAGTAGGAAATAATTGTATTCAGTCATTTACATATCAATGAGGAAAAAAGAATAAGATATCCTCTTAAAATGGATGTTTCTAAATAAAAGGAAATTTGTTGTGGAAGAAGTCCTGAAAAAGTAAAGCTTTCGTTTCTTTTTATTTGGTTCGTGTTCTTTTTCATGCAGAGTTCTGTTGGCAGTGTTTTGTGAGCATTTTTTTGTCGTTTGTATTTTTTCCCTTGGCTATTGTGTTTTCTTCGTCTTGTGCTTTTCAATTCCCCTTGTATCAACTTTACTGATAGTTTATATACAATAAATTTAACATATTTTCCCTTGAATATCTAAAATATTACTCCGACACGGTTGACTACTAGTTTTTGGTGGGGTTCGTGTTGTTTATTCTTTAGTTTTCTATGTTGTGTCATGTGTACTATTGTTTTCTGTTTGTCTTTCTCATTTTTAGCCATGGCGTTGTCAGTTTGTTTTAGATTTACGAGTTTGACTGTCCCTTTGGTATCTTTCGTCCCTCTTTGACTAAGTCTCATGAAGGATGTTTTTCTCACAGTTTTTCATCCTTCTTCGATCGCACATAGTTAATCAGTCTCTCAACTATTAATCTATTTATTATATTTCTATAATAATGTTATCTAAAACTGCCATAATCTGTAATCATGCATGCTATTTACAAAACAAGGAGGAAGCAATTTCCAGAGCAAGGTCAAAGAAGGTTGAATTCAATGGCGTAGTCGAGAAGAGGTTTGTGAGTTAGTCTGGCCACGTTATTCATGGTAAATGTTAAAAGAACTTTAAAAATGTTTTAATTAGATAATAATTTCCACTTGATATGACAAAAACTACAATGCTAAACAAAGACAAACTTTATAAATAACAATATTTGTTGTTTTCCTTTTATATAGATATTCTTGAAGAATGACACATCAACACTTATTCCAATGCATAAATATAGAAAAGAAACCATAACGAAGCTTTATACTTAAAAAATGTTGTTTGGCCTTATACATGAACAGACGTATTGAAAATAAGAGAGTCAGATTTGTTAGGTTATATAATATAATTATAATTGAGACGACACTGTTTGGTTCTTCTTTTATTACCAGCCTTTGCAGTCAACCTTTTAGATTTCTGAATTACTTGATATAACTAATCAACATAGTGTAAAGGAGTAACATGATGAAAATCACACGTGGAGCAATAAAAGTGTACCCTTCTGGAGCTGAGACCAGCCCCGATTGCTTGAACAGGCAACGAAATTTTGCTGGGTCTTCCACTTGCTCATTGAAACCTCTTTTTTAATGATTAACATCCATTTTACCACATATCAATATAAGGGATTCAAAGTAATTGTAAAATACATATTATGGAGGTGGTGTGAATCAGATGTAGATACTAAAATAGTCCAAAAATATTTTAAAATACATATCATCTTATTTGACTCTTTCATCTTCCAATAGTATTCCAACAATTCCAAACTTAAGACAAATTGAAAGAGTTGGTTCTGATTAGTTTAAAAAAAAGAAAAGAATATCTAACGTAGATGAAAATAGTTTGTCTTAGGGATGATACATCGTACTTTGTAAAAAAACCATTCTGAATCAAGCACAAAATTTTATGAAAACGACATTATCAACATGCTTGATTTCTTGATAGAGAACATATTTGTTACGTTTGGGATGACGTGTCTTTCAAACAATCGGCATTTTCATAGGAAACCGATGTGCTCCTCTTATATCCGACGTGTTCCTTTCTTCACATGAGGTAGAATTCATACAAGAACTTTATAGAAAAACATAGAAGAAGTATCCTTAAATTCACTCTCCGCTATAAAGATGTTCTCTCACTGGATAATTTAAATTAGGTAAATATGTTGAACGCACTATCCCATTGCACTTTTGAGATCGAATACAATAGATACAGTTACTTCTGCTTCATATCTTGATTTACATCTAGATATTGACAATGAGGGTCGGTTGAAAAGAACATTACACAGAAGAGATAGTTTCAGCTACCTAATTGTGAACTTTTTATTTCTATATAACCACCTTCCGTCAGCATAAGACATACGGGATATACATGTATCTCCCAGTTGATAAGATATTCAAGGGCTTTTATTCCCAATCATGATTGTCTTGGTTGTCTTGATAGTTATAGGAAGATGTGGTGTGAGTGCCACTGAGGCAACTCTCCATCCAAATAACAATTTAAAAAAGTAAAAGGTACGGGCTTAAACACGGAGCTACATGTATATAGAGGATTTATGCACACACAGAAGTCATTAAGCAAAAAATTCCAAATGATTGAAATCATACCTTCAGCATCGATGTTGAGCCTATTTCTGATTGCTATTATTCATCTAAATGTTACAACGAGGCCTTCAACATGAAACTAAAACGTGTAAAATTTGCAAAAGTAAATCAAAGTTGAATGCACAGAAATATGAGCAACGAAGAACTGAATAACATTTGTATCTTATGAACATATTTATAACTCTTGCACAGTTTTACAATGTTTTAAGTAAAGTAGATATACTCTTTTAATTATCAAATACCATTAGATTCGGATAAACTTTTGACCCTACGATTGAAACCAACACGTGGAAACTTGTTCTTATCTCCAATTCTAAACCTAAAGCAAGATGGCAATTGGAAATATGACATATAGTTTTATAATTAAATATTTATCACTTCGTCTATACTTAATGAAATGTGAAGAATAATGTAGAATCAATAATAAAATAGATATATATTTTAATTAAAGGTATTGCTTTATTGGCACAAGATTGATTAAAGAAACAGTGATAAATAAGAACTGTCAACCCGTGCTCGATTTAAACATCCTTACAGAAAATCGAAATCATTGAAATAAAAAATAATTATCATTTTCTTTGCACTATTTTTTCCGATTTCTGTGTGGAAAAAAACCAGAACTCATTTGGAACAAAGTATCGGTATGTACAAGTTGATATCAAGGTGAGCATTGGGGGCGTGATATGAGACAACTATACACAAGAAATATGAAATCCTAAGATTTGAACCAGCATGTCAAAAATTTATGTTTAATCGGTTTATTAAAGGTGTTCATCTACTAAAGTTGTTATGACGTTTGAACGAACAAATGCAAAAGTATAAAAACTTGGTACATATACAATACATCATGGTAAAATACAGGTTAACAACTAGAGATCTATAAAGATTTACAGGAGACGATTTTTTTAATACAGTACAATCATGCCATTCTTCATTATATTCAAAATATACATTTTCGATATTTCGTATTAAACACTGTTTTAAAATAGCACCATATCACAAATAATCCATATCAAGTACATTATAAAGATATTTTCACTCTAAAATACCTCTTTTGTATATAAGTATAGAAGAAGCGCTTCAAAAATATAATCATTCTTCATTATCGTCAAACTTATAGAAGACACAGATTGCGACAGACAAATTATCTAGAAGCTCTCAAGTGTTGTTCCTTTGGTTTTTGAGTGACTTTACAAGGAAAATAACTCCAACAAGATCCCCAACACAATTTTGCTCACTTCGACTTATATGTAGATCTACTTTTTTTATTTTTTTTGCAGTTTATAGTATATATTAATCTATAAAGATACATGTATTAAGACAATTTCCAGTAATTGCAAAATGTGTTCACTCGAGAATCTATTATTAGGCTTGAAATTTTTTTTTGAACACCGTCCAATAAAAAATTGGGTAGGAGCTTAAAGGGAATTGGTGTGGGGTTATTCACACAACATTTTGTTCTGTGGTTTAAGAAAACATGTTTATGTATTTTTCATCAATAGATCTCCCGTTGTTGGCCATCTTGGATGACAAAGTTACAAAACTTGGCAAATACCATAAGAGAGTCCTACCATGTTTGGTTTCGTTCTGTTCGGTGGTTCTCTAAAAGAAAAAAATGTAAGTTATTCTCATATGATCATTTTTGAACTATGTCCCCGCTGGCGGGCTATCTTGGAGTATTGCCTACACAGATACAACACTTTGTCTGAATCACATAAGGAATATTTATGCCACATTTGGTTTCATGCCATTCAAAGGTTCTCTAAAAGAAGACGATATGGGCTTTGTTCATTGTTGAAGGCCGTACGGTTACCTATAGTTGTTAATTTCTGTGTTATTTTGGTCTCTTGTGGAGAGTGATCTCATTGGCAATCATACCACAACTTTTTTTTTATAAATAAAATTGAGAATGGAAAAGGGGAATGAGTCAAAAAGACAACAACCCGACCAAATAAAGAAACAATAGCAGAAGGTCACCAACAGGTCTTCAATGTAGCGAGAAATTCCCGCACCCGGAGGCGTCCTTCAGCTGGCCCCTAGAGAAATTTATACTAGTTCAGTGATAATGAACGGCATACTTATTTCCAAATTGTACACAAGAAACCAAAATTAAAATCATACAAGACTAACAAAGGCCAGAGGCTCCTGACTTGGGACAGGCGCAAAAATGCAGCGGGGTTAAACATGTTTGTGAGATCTCCCTCCCCTATACCTCTAGCCAATGTAGAAAAGTAAAAGCATAACATTATTTTTGGTCTGCAAGTCTTCTTTATGGATTTGATTTTTGATTTTTGGTGTTTTAACGCCACTTTTAACCACCATTTTAAGGCTTTTTCGTTGCGGACAGTTTGTATTGGTGGAGGAAGCCGGAGTTCCCGGAGAAAGCCATCGGTTTCGATAGGAATCTTCTTTATTGAACACTTTGTGTAAAATCGACTGATTCTAGAGCAATTATTCATATCAGTCTAGAGTTTATCCTTAAAGAAATGAACATGTATTTCTGTGGCTATTGTCATCCGTTATCATGGTAATGTCATCGTAACATTTACTCAGTGTCGCTATAGGATAGTAGTAATGATTTCCTTACGGAAATTTGACCATACAATCAAAATGATTAAATAGGGATGCTTACAAATGGTTTCCAAATCCATTTTCTCTATTAATTAAATGTGGAAAATCGTTACTCTAATGGTAGATTATCTATTAACCGCGGGATTCTCATACAATTACATTGCTTGAGATGTAACCACTGATAATATATGTTACGACGAGCAATCAATACTGCAATTTGTTATTTTTTTATATGTCTATTGACAACTTTCAAATATGTTTTAATTAAAACAGTCACGTCTTCGTTAGAAGTGCATGCAGCTGAAGTTAGGTCGATACAGCTGTAGAACTCATTTTGAAATACCATGGCATTGAGTATATTTCTATAAGTAGAAATTAACCAGTACTGGTAACCTTGCATAATTATTTTGTTGTATACTTTATGTTTATAACTAAACTATTTCTTTTTAAAATGAAAGATGATGTGTTAACTTCAGATTGTGGCTAGGGTAATCGGACGCAATTAAAATAACAAATTGAGCCAATGCAACTACATTCCAGGCGCATATTAATAGAGCTTTCTTACAAATTGACGAAAGGTACGAACGAACGTAAAGGGAGCACGTATACTGACCGACTTTAAAAACGCAACACTAGATTATTTTTGTGTTATCTTTTAATGAATGTGTCCCCGTCAAAAGCGATGACTGCATGTTACAAACGCCAAAATAATTGTCAGAAAGGTCAACAAATTCTGTCTGACATGATTTGGGTTCTGTTTTACACCTTCTGGTTTTGCATTTGTTCAACCCATTAATTGGTTTTGGCAATTATGCGGTTGGAACTTAGTGGCTTTTAAGGTTTTCCTCCAGTCGATTTTTTGGCAATTCAGTTGATGGGAAACATTTATGGCATGAATCTGTACTCAATGGCACTCGGCAATTTGATTAGCAGTTGACGTTGCAGCCGTAAACATGTCTGGCAAATGACGTTGCGTAATCAAATTTTGTTGTCTCTAAACGTTTATCTGTTCATTGATGGTCAGCAACACATCTTGTCTACTTGTATCGTTGTCGGAAAGACAATAAGACGAGTTTCTGAAGTCATACAGTATGGTTGCAGCATGTTTATGTTTTAACGTTTGCAGTATTCTTAAGGGGTAATTTAGTTTTTTGTTTCTCAGACTCGGCAAAATTGAGATGCAACATTTTAAAACTGGTTTAAAGGTTAGGGTTAGGGTTAGGGTTAGGGTTAACCGAGGCAAAGGATTGAAAGAACTGTTTCACAAAGCAAAACAACTGAAACAATCTTTCATGGGTCCACAATTTCGCTTTAAGAAATTGAGATGCAACATTTTTAAACTGGTTTAAATGAGGCAAAGGATTGAAAGAACTGTTTCACAAAGCAAAACAACTGAAACAATCTTTCATGGGTCCACAATTTCGCTTTAAGAAATTCGTGCGACTTCAAAAATTCGGTATGTTCACTAACCACAGGTAGTCAGATTTTGATTTTTTGTACGGAGAAAGAAGTATGATAAGCATGCAAAGTAGTTGTAAGAAAATCAAGCAAGATTTGGTAAAAAAAGTCAACAAAATGAGTGTTGCGTTTCTAAAGCCGTTCAGTATATTTCATTTCAACAGTTAAAAGAGTCTTTGTAAACAGCATTCTTTTCTAAATCTAGTTTATTTAAAAAAAAAAATAATATCGAAAATAATACACGATTTTAATATAATCAAGGTCCATCAAACAGAGAAAAATAGTGTCAAATTCACTTACGTCCGATACGTTACTTGCGTCAACCACGAGTACACACATTTCTGCGGGAATTTTTTATTAGCACGAGTTTCACGATTAACATTTCAATGACATTATTGAAGTACGTTAGTCTAAAATTAACGACAAGATTCACATTTATTTTGATTTGTTACAGTACACTTTCAGCAAATTGTTCAAGTGGAATATCCATATGTTCTAAAAAAAAAAAATGATGCTACAATGTTTTTAAAAAGTAATGTTGAATAAATCTAGTAAAAAAGACTTTCTATATCAAGAAAATAAATCTACAATTTTGCACCATATATATTATGGATTTTATAATGACGATTTAACAGTACACATGTTTAGAAGATAGACGCGAAGTTGTCACTTATCGTCCAGTGGCTAATATTTCATGAATGTTCAGGACTATAGGCAAAACGCAGTTATACGCTAAAATAACCGTTCGATTGCTCCGGTGTATCATATATACACATTAAGGGGGGATGAATATTACCAGGGTAGAGGCGATGATTCAAAAGTTATGAAACGAGCACCAGCATATGGCATAGTATGAAGATCATCTTTTTTTCTTCATTTTCATTTTATTATTTTGAGCGTTGCAAATTTTGAATCAAGGAAGTATTTGTGTTTCTGTTAGGGAAGAAGACAATGTTTGCTTTCACATTTTGTAAGTTAAACAGTGCAACAATATTGAAGAGTGTGGGAGGGATTTAGTCTTCCAGGGGCATTTTTTTCGTCTGACTTCTCTATATTTAGAATATTTTGTAGTGTTATCTCCTCCGACCAAGTGGTATAAATAACCATATTCAAACCTATCGTACGTCCCGAAATCCTATATATATATCTCATGAAAAATCCAATTTGTTAAGTGTCGTTGCATGCACGATAATTGTCCGAAGTTCCACGACTATTATTTAAATAGGTCAAAATAAAGGATCCCTAAAACGAGTCTTACGTATGATTCGTCAAGCATACGTACCTTTCGTCAATTTGTAAGAAATCTCTAATATTATAACTGTTCTGTGGGACAATGTGTTTATAACAAAAATACCAAACTTAACAACGGAAAGTCCGTATAATCAAATGACAAAATCAAATGCTAAAACACATCAAACGAATGGAAAACAACATATTCCTGACTTTGTACAGACATTCTCAAATGTAGAGAATGGCGGATTGAACCTGGTTTCATGGCGCTAAACCTCTCACGTGTATGCCAGTCGCATCAAATTCCGTTATATTTATAACGATGCGTGAACAAAACAACAAATTTATATATATTACAAAAACACACAAAAACAGAAATATAAAATTTAACAACCACATGCATTGCTACTTATATATGCATTATAAATCAATCCAAATGACTGCAGGGCGAGGTTCACATCAATTCGAGTAGGACGCGTGTTTGATGTTCCTGAATGTTACGTCACACATAATAGTTTTGTCGTTCAACGTTTTTCAATATTATAATAAAACAATAACATCAAGACATTATAGTAGAACCAAAACGTATATGGTGGGATGTGAAAAGTACAAAACCAAGTGTAAATGGTATTAAAAACTGTTACAATAAAAAAAAAACCCACAAGGACAGAGGGGCAAAAGATATCAGAGCGACATTCAAAATGATGTGTCGAAAATAGACCACTCCCAGGCTGAAAAATTAAAAGACCAATAGATAAACAATTATAGTGCAAAACACACAACATAGAAAACGAAAAACTGGGGGTGATCACAGGTGCTATGGAAGGATGAGCAAATGCTGCTCCACATGTGCACCGCAACAATCTCACCAAAACAATTGCTCTTTAAAATAAAATGTATTTTTAAGATATTAAAACCTAAGGAACATGTCTTACCATAATGCATACGATATAAATCTATCAAATTGATACATCAATTTGATACACCATACAGCATGTTTGTTAATTGAGATCAAAATGGTAAAACATGCTACACAGTGGAACAAGAGGTCAGTATGCTAGAGTTTCTTACTGACAATATCTTTGTTTAATTGGTGGTAGACTTTTTCTAACAATTGTTGCTGTCATTCTTTTTGAAACGAACTATAGGTGTTGTGTGATGTTTGTCTTCTAGAGTAATCAGTGCAATACAGGACCATATGTTCGCTGCAGCAACTTCCTTAATGAAGCAGAATAATTCCGTATAAATTAGTATCATTACAGACTAAACATTTCCAGTCGCCATCACAAATTAACAGTTCAATTTATTACAATCGGATTAACATACAGATCATATTTCCGAGCTGTGCATACCATGGTCTGATGGAACTTAGTTGTACTTTCTGTTTTGGTGACTATTTTATCAGGCAAAGTTAAGTAGCAAAAATACCAAACTTCCAGGAAAATATCAAAATGGAAAACTCTTTATCACTTGACAAATCAAAAGCTCAAACACATCAAACGAAAGGAAAACAATTGTTATATTTCTTATTTGGTACATGCATTTGCTTATGTAGAAAAATGGTGGATAAATATCCCCATGTTCTGTATTCGTCAATTCAACATTTCAACACAACAAGAGATAAAATTGACAATGGAAATGGGGAATGTGTCAAAGAGAAAACAACGAGAATGGAAATGGGGAATGTGTCAAAGAGAAAACAACGAGAATGGAAATGGGGAATGTGTCAAAGAGAAAACAACGAGAATGGAAATGGGGAATGTGTCAAAGAGAAAACAACGAGAATGGAAATGGGGAATGTGTCAAAGAGAAAACAACCAGACCAAAAAAAACCAACAGCAGAAGGTCACCAACAGGTCTTCAATGTAGCGAGAAATCCCCGCACCCGGAGGCGTCCTTCAGCTGGCCCCTAAATCCATATAAGTCTATAAAAAAGAAGACTGAGTTGTCAAGTCATAGACACATGATCTGTATACTAGTAGATAGATGATATATTTACCCACGTTATCAGAATTTTAGAATAATGGTTGCCTAAAAAAGAATAACAAAGAAAGTCATATTTTTTTTTTAGTTTTACGTTTGATGTTCTTCCATAAATACATCAATGGAAATTTTACTTGTTAATCTGTATAAAAGATGGAAAAGAAGATATGTAAAATTTGATACCTTCTTCACAAAATTATAATAAAAAGAGAGATGCTTTAAATTTTGGGTTTAGGTCTCAGTACCACAATAAGGCCCTAACAAATGAACAACATTTGATAATAGAATTAAATGAAAATGCAGTAAACAAGAGCTTGTTGGAGCAACATTTTTTTTTATTAGAGATACCAGGACTATTTTTACACAAGCAAACCAATGTTACCAGATAATGTTGCAATTTGCATAATAAGATCATCAATTAGTTTGAATAAACATTATGCATAGATACCTACAATTAATTTTGCTGTTATACATTCATATTGGTTTCCTATCATTTCATCACATAGTCGTTACATTGTTATAATGTATGTTTCACCTTATTTATCTCTTTCAAAATAACCCTAACTGATCATTTATGGATATTCTTTCATACGAGATCATTGATAATTAAGCTAATGTACAGACTTATCCGTTCGGAAATTAAATATGGTTATGATTGATGGTCTTTATGGTTATATTGATTAATAATTACGGGTGTGCTCCGAAGTAATTACATACAAGACATCATCAAACTAATGATAAATGACTTTAGTGATAAGGAAGCAATGGAAAATAATAAAAAGTACAAGACGACACAAAATATGACTTAACGATCAATGGGTAAAAGCCCGAGGGACTCCGAGTTTGACATGTTAAATTTTCTGCAACATTTCAATTTCAACGACAATTTTCACCTTTGGGTTTTTCAAAACGGAATCGCTTGAGATATAATAATTTACCCGTTGTCATATATATACAATAACAACAAAAGGCAATGAAATGAAATAATAGTATGGAATGATTAATAATGACTAGAAAAAACACAATAAACAACAAGGACTAGCCATGTACATCTTTATCAACAAGGGTTTTGTTAAAATATATCTGTTAAACATATACAAAAACTTTTTATTATGCAGAACGTAAAACCTATTCTTCTATACTATGGTTGATAACTATGGCCATTTATAACAATAGTTAGTTAAAAAAAGTTAATCTGAAATTTTGTAAACGTATACTCACTGTAAGTCTTTTACACTTAACTCCATGATTTGTTGCGAGTTAGGCAGATATTCTATGACTTTTGATATTAACAAGATATTTTTTTTATCATGTATGATATTAGACATATTAGTTAAACGAAAGAGAAAAGGTATCTTCGATTATAAATAGAGAAAAATATTAAATGGAATTCAAAACAAACTTCCAATCAACTTCTCTGCAAAGCATACAAAATATCCTAAACAAATGTGAAGTTTTCTCTTAGTAGACATATCAATTTTTGGGTTATGTTACTTAAGGAATAACAGTACTGTAGTTGAAGAGTTGCCACCGTCAATTTTGGATTTGACGGTCGCAAATGCAGTTTTACTGGCGACGCGTAGCGGAGACAGTAAAACGGAGATTTGCGACCGTCAAATCAAAATTGACGGTGGCAACTCTTCAACTACAGTACTGTTATTCCGATTCTAATGCTTTACAAACAGAAAAAATACGATAAAACTTGAAAAAATGTCTAAATTTGTCAAATAAAAAAAAAATCCGCGAAACTTCATGAATGATTTTGGCACAAAGACGTCATGGCTAAACGTGACGTCATACAAATGAAAACTTACAAACTGGAGGTTATTACGTTACCTGTACGCTGAAAATTCGGATAAAATTAGATTAAAACGTCAAATTCGAGGTAGGTGTTGTTTTATTTTCGATTATATAGTAGTAATTGAACATTTGTTGATTCATCAATTCAAAATGGCGGGTCTCTCCTTAGTTACGCCTGGTCAACTGTAGATTTGACGGCAACTTTTAGCCATTGAAAAAAATTGTTACATCCAAATTGCATTAAATAAAGGCAACAGTAGTATACCGCTGTTCAAAACTCATAAATCCATGGACAAAAAACAAAAACGGGGTAACAAACCAAAACCGAGCGAAACGCATTAAATATAAGAGGAGAACAACGACATAACACCGAAATGCAACACACACAGAAACGGACCAAGCATTAGACAAAACACCACGAGAATAACAAATATAACATGAAAACCATATACATGAATTTGGGATAGACAAGTACCGTGACACGTCTTATCTCAAAAATAAGAGGAAACACAAACGACTCAACGTAAAAATGCAACACACAGAGAAACGAACAATAATATAACAATGACCATCTTCCTGACTTGGTACAGGACACTTTTAAAGGGGAATAAAAGTGGTGGGTTGAATCTGGTTTTATGGCATGCCAAACCTCGCACTTTAATGGCAAAGTTAAATATAACATTGAAATGACAACATAATATTACATTTCTTATATTTAAAATAGTAAATGGCTTAACTACTAGTATGCGGTAAAATAAAAGATGCACCAGATGCACAGTTTGACAACTAATATCCCTCAAGTAATACTAGAGGCTGAATATTTGTAAAACACCAAAATCTGATCAAAACTAAGAGAACAATAAGAAAAATCAAAACTGGACCTATGTTAGAAGATCAATTAAACTCAAACACTCGTTTATATATTTAGGAACCTCTGCATAATGTTTGAGTTACCGATTGTTAACAGAACCACTCATAATAGAAACATGTTTTGATGACAGCATAATTTGTTTGATGTACTGAGCGACAAAAAAACATATTTACATTTTGTAAAGTTAAAATGATAAATCAGAAACGAACATTATAATGTGGGAGGTAGTTTAATACCGTTAAGAGAAAATCGAACCGTCTTTTATGTGTAGATAGTGGTGTTGGTGATGCATACCATAATCTACTTAATAAGAAAACTTTAACAAAAGCAATTAACGAAAACTGTAATTTGAAATATATAAAACATGTTATATTCTTCAGTTCTGGGAACCCGTGAATACATGTAAACAATCAAAGCCTAGAAATTTGTTTAAGTTTATTAGGGTGAAATGGATTCTCTCAATTAGCATTCGGTCTCATTTCCCTCTCTTACTGCTTTCTTCCAAATATATGTATTTCTATTGTATGTTATTTCCTCGAAAGATCTACCTTGAATTATATTTTATAACGTCTATTTTTTCTATGTAACAATAAATCAACAGTGATGTATTAAATTAATGTATATAGATATAAAAATGTAAACAGATAATATGAAAGCCGAACATATAGAGTACTTATGGTTTATAGAAGTCTCAAATATGTACACTAGAGTTAATTCAATGTTACCAAACGTGTAACAAACCCTTGAAAAATGATAAAATGACATGCATGACTATGAGAAATAGAAATCGTGTGATCCGTAAAACTAAAATTCTAAAGTATAAACGGCAAAATTAAGCCGAGATTTAGTTACCAAAACACACTAAGACAAATTCTAAACAAACAATAAATAATGTTTTGTTTTAGAACATACTCACCCTTCTCGACCAATGAAGAGTTCGTTTCCCCCCTCTAATTTTCATAGTACATGGTCTGCAATAACTAAGTGTACAATCCCCTGAGGCATTTTTCATTGGGAAAGAGCCTACTGATAAAAGTTTAATAACAAAACATTTTGAATTTAATAAATTTTCTTGCATTTTCGAATAGTACACATATATAGATTAAACAAAAACATTTTTGGTAAGGATGTAGGTAAAATGATACTTATTTAATTTAAATATCTGACATTTGAGGGATTTTTTTCTTCAAGAAAACAATGCCAGACTGCTGATATATAAAGAAAGCAAAGATTTGTTTCCCAGAGAAACACAAATACATGTAAATTTATCACTAAAAAGTAAGCATTTAATGTTGAATGGTCTGAATTTAAATATTTATAGCGTTTTATATTCATAAACAATGTCAAATTTCAAAAAGGGGATTTATATAACATTGTGTAGCTTTTTAAATAAAAAAAGATCTCAAGATATATACATGTAAGTATTAAATTTTATCTTCAGCAAAAGAAAAACAGTTTATCTATTCGGTCCTCACATCCATTGCAGAAATGATGAATACCTATGTTTTACATTTAGTTCATTATAAAAACTCTTATTTAGGTTTGAATTTTATCGTTATCAAAGGTACCAGTATTATAATTTAATACGCCAGACCCGCGTTCCGTCTACATAAGACTCACCAGTGACACTCATATCAAAACAGTTATAAAGCCAAACAAAAACAAAATTTAATGGGAAAGGATAATTTTGTAAGGTCACTCGAAAGTGTGAATATGTTCTAAATTAGTTAAACAATACTTGGACCTTGGAGATACAGTATCTATTGATTATGTGCCGGCATTGTAAGCGGGTTTCAGAAAAATAAGATAATGCATCCATGAAGTGATCAAAAGAAGATACGAATCTCATTCTTATATTGAATACGTCAACATATGTTTAAGCATCAGCTGATCAACGGCTGAATTAAGCTCATTAAACGTCTTTAATCAGTTAATAATATTTCATTTATAGTCAGTAAAGACAATAATAGAATTCAACAAAATGTATCAACTTGAAAGTAGATTCTTCAATAATAGACGATCTAAGTCTAATATATAGACTGTATAAATTACAGAAAAAAATACGTCGTTGATAACAAAAGTATGATTATATTTAACAGTAATGAATTCGAAGTGATGACCAATTTATGAAACATTTCGAATATAATTATGATTCATATAAAACATGGATGTGGCATGATTGCCAATGAGACAACTCTAAAAAGACAAAAGGATGATCAAGGGAACAAATCAAGTTCACAATTACCAGTACTATGAGGAATATATATACAAGGCAATGCCATGAAAAAAGGAGGAACGATTGAAAAGATAATACCAACCTTCTTACTTGTAGTAGACATTAAAGATAAATATGGCAAACAGAAACTATGACACATGAAATGCAGGCGCAGATTTTAGATAGGAACAAAATAAAGAATTTGATTGCTTTAAAAATACAAGTTTGTCTCTTAACCTAGATGGAACAGACACATACAGATTGTGGCGGTATATAAATGTGTATGGGCGATCAACCCTTCCAATATAGTGCAGCGGCGAAATCTGAAAAGACGCTTAGTTAAGGAGTTTAATGCACCCAAAGAACACACACCTGGATTTTTTTTAAAATGAAAGAATACATGTTAAACTTGTATTGTAAACATGCCGTAAGAAAATCGTATGGTCGAATTTCCGTAAAAATGGCTTTTTAGAGCGTTATGTAGTGTATTAAAAAAAATTCACTGATACACTAAAATGTAAATTATTATTACAAATCACAGTATTACGGCTATTTTTTAATTTTATAATGTAAGAATATATAACTGACGATAAAACTAGTCAATGATTGTTTTAAAAATATTTACAATCAACATTTTAAAAATCGTTTTACTTCATAAGTTGTGGTTAACACGATTTTTACCGGTTTCCGTTAATAACAGGATAATTATAAAACACGTCATTTGTGTTTATTTGGCATAAATATACACTTCGATATTTACTTTATACAAAACAACTTTCGTTTGGAACATTTCTTATTCGATTTACAAGAAATTTTTAATTTGAATATAACACATCAATCTGTTACACAATTTATCTAATTCCGGAATTACCGTCCGGGACGTTTATTTTTGTTTAATCCTCACTCCATATAGTTCTATCACTGTACAAGCCAAATGTCGATTACATTTCACATTGAAATTGTTTAATTAATATCAGTTTTAGGGTTTATATTTGTCTTTACACTAGTTTTATATTTGCTTTGTTGTTGATTTCATTGTTTTTTTTTTTGTTATTTTGAATACCCAGAGTGGTCATATATTGTTTTTTTGTTTTGTTATCATTGTTTACATTTTGTTAAGTAATCGCTTAAAAGATATTCCTGATCTGTTGTGAAAATTTTCCGGATAATATCACAGTTCGGTAGTCATTTAAAACTTACCCCAACAAGTGCCAAGAGAGGGAAGTCTTCCTTAGATTGGCTAGAATGCATTATTTGTCAGATTAAAAGCCCGGAAAACTTATACATTTTCACTGACAAAGGCAAAGTTAGTTTCATTGAAGCTTCTAAACTACGGAAAGATAAGATCTATTTGAAGATTGCAGAAAAGTTGTCTTCTATTGATCATTTTTTTTCGGAAAATGTTGATGTTAAATACCATAGATCTTGTTGTAAATCTTACACCAGTAAGCAGAATCTATCTTCTAATAAACATAAAATTATGGAAACGGAGGAGAATATAGGTGGAGCTAGCATTTGTTCACCTGCTGCAAGCACATCTAGAATCACAACTCGATCAGAGTGGTATTCCTGTATTTTTTGTAAGAACAAAACTTACAAAAAAGATGCTAGATATAAACTTGAAAAAAGTGGAATCAGAAGACAGAATTAAGAATATACTTGAGTCAGCTTGAAAATATTCGGATCATGAAATTGAGTCAACGGTTTTACATGAAAATTTTACTGAAAATGCCCTTTATCATTCGGCCTGTATAACTAAATATCTACTGAAAACACCCTAAAAAGAAAAAGCAGAATCTTCTGACCAAGATACTGCAGTTTTGAAGCTGGTATCAGAAATTTATTCAGACCTGATGGTAAAGCATAAGACTTTTATGATACCACTTTGCTTGAGAAATTTCGTGTCTTGCTTCCACAGGACTATGCCGACAAATACACAACATATGCATTGCAAAATAGGTTAATGAATTATTAGGGCGATGCAATTGTTATACAACCACAACAAGGCCAGGGTAAATCAAATATCATGTTCAGCAGCTCTATATCTATCGGTGACGCAATCGAAGCTGCAAGTCAGCTAAAATTTGAACTCAAAATAGCACAGTTAGATTTGGAAATTGGAAGTTCCAAAAATACAACAAGTGAAGAACAGATTTTACACACCGCTGCCAATATTTTAAGGCGTGATATACATAGCATTGATCTAAGCAATGATTATTACCCAACACCTTCTGAATGTTCTCTGCCGTTGTCAATTCAATCAATGCCCCCCAACCTGACCAAATTTATTTGTTGGTTAACAGATGAAACGTCTTTTCTGGCCGTTACAAACCAAAATCATACTACCGTAGAAAAAATGCGCTTACAGAAAGCATAGTTTCAATGAGTACTAATGTTATCATTCCATTTCAAATTGGTCTTGCATTACAATTGTATCACGAATTTGGATCAAAACAATTAGTGGAAACATTAAATGCTCATGGGTTTTGCAGTTCGTATGATGAGGTAAGGCGTTACCTAACAAACTTATCAAGTCATGAAATTGATAGGATCAAATATTGCGTGTAATCCAAACGGTATTGTACCACTGTCGTCCAATGGTTGTCTTATCCAGGAAGGATCAGATAACATTGACATAAACACGGAAACAGTGGATGGCAAGGATACTTTCCATTCTATGGCTAGGGCTGTTTTCCAACTGCAGACTTAAATGACAGATTCGAGCGCTGTACATGCTGAACAGGTTAAAGTTAAACGAGGACAGGAAAAATCTTTACCAGTCGACGAGCAGACAATGCCACTTATAAAGTTTCTTGGTGAAATCACTTTGCAATATATGAAAGAAAATAGTTGTCTAATGGATGGACAAAAACTACCTTGCTGGATCATTTCCCAATCCAGAAATAGTGAAAATAATAAGTCCAAAAGGTATATCAGATTGCAGTGAATTGTCAAGTACACAAGAAGAGGCAGATACACATATTATTCTGCATGCATTGAAAGCTGACAAACTGTACAGGGAAAACGGTGTAAACGGTCGCATTATTGTAAAGTCTCCGGATACGGACGTGCTAGTACTTTTAGTACATTATTTCCCACAGATAACTCATATATCTGAATTGTGGTTTCCAACAGGTATGATCACTAGCATTAAGGATTTTCGGCGTTATATTCCTGTTCACGAGCTGTGTGGGTCGTTAAATTCAGTTTGTGTAAAATCCTACCAGCTGCACATGCTATTACAGGATGTGATACTACATCGTCTTTATTTGGCATAGGCAAGAAATTCATGCTAAAGGCACTAAAAGAAGCGCCTGTTGATTTCAAAGACTTGTCCCAGATATCTTTATTAGATATAAAAGATTCAGTAGCCGTCAGTCGGAAACTCATAACTAGGCTTTATGATCCTAAAGGAAAGTCCAAACGCTGCCATAATAATCTGAACAGTTTCTGGGTGAAATTAGCCACATGTAAAGATTCTAGCTTGGTCCGACTCCCTCCTTGTGAAGCATCTTTCAAACAGCACGTCCTTAGGTCTTCTTTCCAATCAAAAAATCGGAATGACTTCACATATCGCCAAGTCTGCTATTGGATCGCCTCTACAGTTTGGTTGGAAAGTAGGAAAGTGTGGTATTGAACCTGTCTTGTTTGATGGTCAAATGTCATCTGACTTCCATCAAGATTTGGTGTGCACATGCAAAGGAAAATCAGTTTGCAGTAAAAGTTGTGTGTGTTTTGAACATAATTTGTCCTGTACTGAACTTTGTCAATGTCAAGCATCAGACCTTTGTAAAACCATCAATACACACGTGGAAGATATAGATGATGATGATGATGCTTGATTACCTGACCTTTTTACGTCTTAATAATGCTAATTTAAACATACACTTGTTTTACTTTTATTTTTGTCCACTATTTCTGTTGATTTAATATACGTTTAGTTAACTTTGACACTGAAGCTATTTCCGTTTATTATGGAAGGACGATCGGGCATTCCGAATGTTAAAAAACGTCAAAAAACGTTAATAAGATGCTAACATATTTTATAAACCTTATATGAATACATTTAGATTTTACAGCAAAAATATATATGGCAGCCTTTATTTGAAAAAAAAATGTAAAAATTTACAAAAATAACCATCCTAACCATTGAAACTGAAATCAATGAAATTATCTTTTATCCCTCCTTTACCTGACTTTAACCTTTTGTATAGTAGCAAGTCATCTTCAGGCTTCATTTTTATGGAAAAAAAATATTACCAAAGTTCAAAGTCATCCTTGTATGGAAACTAATTGAAGTCATAATTAAACAAAATGTATCGTATAACGAAAAACGTCAATTTTCACGTTAAAAATGACGTGTTTAGAAAAAAAAATGGTATTCACAACAGGTTCCATATATGTTGAATGAAATATTGTCCCCTGATTGTTTAATATGTTTTATGTTCCTAAATTTAGCCCAAAATAGACAGTAAAGACAACATTTTGTAATATTCAATTGTTGACCTTTGACCCCAATTATGCAAAATTCCGACCACTTCTCATGCTTACGGCATCATTAATATTAAAGTTAACAATTTTATCTTTTCAATGATATATAATTTAGCTGTGTGTTCGGTGGGTGCATTAAAAAAAATATTTTTGGATTCTACCGCTGGTCTAATAACCTGGAATTGGATTGTAACAGTAAATCATAACTAAAAAGCTGTTAACATTAGTTGGAAATTTCTTGTTCTGACCGATTGAAATTAAACTTTTAAAAATCTTTATCTTTTTAATTAGCTTTCTGCTTCCCCATATTTTGGCCTCGAGCATCACTGGAGAGACATTCATGGTCAAAATGCGCATCTGGTGCAGAAAATAAATAACGTCGCGAAATTAGTTCTTAAACGGCACTACAGACAAGATATGTACGGACGAGTTTGGAAATACAACCTGAGACAAAATTGTAAAAAAAAACGAAAAGGAAAATTGACAATAGGTAAGGGAAAATCATTTCTTGTACAGATTGTGATTGCTATATCATATATATAAATATATATGTAAATTAACTAGGGAAAAAATACATGGCAAATCAGGGAATAATAATTTGAAACGACAAAATACCATTCAGAAAAAGTTACTATTTTTGTTGTGACTTATAGGTACCAGTATTATAATTTAGTAAGCTTATTAAAAGTATAAAAAGAACAAATCACAAAAATACTGAACTCAGAGGAAAATCTAATTGGAAAGTCCATAATCACATGGCAAAACGACTGGACAAGAACTGTCCTGTTCCTGACTTTGTACAGGCATTTTTAAATGTTGAAAATGGTGGATTAAACCTGGTTTTATAGCGCTAAACCTCTCACTTTGATAACAGTCTCATCAAATTCCGTTATATTTACAATGATGCTTCATTGACTCAAACAGAGTTTTATAAGTCCTACATTTAAAAGATCTTTGTATGAAGAACCACTGAATGGATCGAAATAAATCTTTTACCCTGTTCTGATAAAATGTATTCTTTGTTGAGCGGGGGAAACACTTGCAGTTATATAAATTACATGCATCTAAAATGTTTTAGATTTACTTTCAT
Organism: Mytilus trossulus; assembly: GCF_036588685.1. Taxonomy (NCBI): domain Eukaryota; kingdom Metazoa; phylum Mollusca; class Bivalvia; order Mytilida; family Mytilidae; genus Mytilus; species Mytilus trossulus. The sequence continues at coordinate 14,043,076 of NC_086386.1, forward strand.
CTGGAACGCTCAAAGCTAGATATTCGAAAGCCAAGGTGTAGAAACAATTAAAGAGCTATATGGCAAAACAAACCCTTATAAAATAGTCATAGTCAACTCAGACCAACTTTGCCTGAGAATGTAAATGTACAAGTAAGGCATGCTTGTAATAAAAATCTAGCTCAATTCGACCAATGGATTTATTCTAATGGTTCAAATTAAATATTAAAGGTGCATGAATATGACTGTAATTATTCTGTTATAATTCTTTTGCAACTTGAAATCCTGGATTGCTTGATTTTAGAATATAAAGTTATATCCGTGTTGTGCTTCACACTGTATGCATAAGATACATATTTTAACCAACGTCTAAAAAAATTGTTTGTTACCTCGACCATTATAAATGTAGACACAATATGCAGGCTTGCTTTCACAAGTCACTTGTACAGTTAACACATTTTTTTTATGTTAGTTAATTCAAATCAAAAACTTGGTATAGATCTATATTCTGCATTTAAACAAATGAGTTTTGTTATTCAATGTGACCCATATTAAAGATGATATTCAGCTTTACAAAGTTCGTGGAATATCGTGTGAAAATATTTATAGAAAACAAGTAAATGTTATGCCTGACTAATCACATTATTACAATTGAGGGACAAGTTCTAGACAATTGGCTCTGAAATGAACACAGACGATTTTCATTTGTGTTCGGTATAATATGTTCGACATGTACAATATGGTCCTTCAATTTCAAAAATACTAAAGTGTAGTAGTGTAACGTCAAATAAAAAGTATCCATCCTGACACAACGATAAAGCACCAACTCCAGTATCCACTAGCAACCTTTTTTTGAAGGTCATTATTATGACTACCCAGATTCGTATTTTTCAGAGACAAGAGATGAAGAACCTAAGGCAAATATGCTTGCTTGTTGAAAAATTAGAACTTGGTAATCCTGCATATACATTTACCATTTAACGTTATAGATTTTAGATTTTTTTTTTATTTAGATATCAACTCAGCAGTTTTATTTTTATAGCAAGTTCATCAACCGGTCACATCGCTCTTATGTAGTAAGTTCAAACAGATAGTATATCAATGGTACATTATATGATACTCTGCAGTTATGGCTTAAGATATAATTAATAGAAATAGACGCAGGTTAAAGCAAAATATCCAGTCATTAAATAAATAATAATTTCGATGATGTATGTTTTATTTTGTAGAATGCAAGAATGATAATTTTCGAATTGGAATGACTAATCAACACAGAACAGATTGCAGATAAGGGAACTACCATTTAACTTTAATAAAAAGGGGGGTATGGTTTTTTTTGAAAAAAATTTAATTTGAGTGATAGCGTCTAAAAAATTTTGACATGTAAAAAAACCATTCTCCTCCTCCTTGATTTTTAAAGGTTTCTCTCAAAGTAAAGCTTTACATGCCGTGAATAAGAATACTATTTAGCGATAAGAGTATACTTATATAGTTGTCGTTGAAAACTAATCTTGTGTAGCTTGATAGAATAGTGTATCGAACAATATTTTGGCCTTGTATATGCATATTATATTTTCCAATATACTTCCAGCAATGATGTCATCTTCACAGGTTTCTTTGCCAATATATTCATCAGCTCAAGGACTAACCCAAAATAAACCTTATTTTGATACATTTGCCTGTCATGCAAAATATAATCGAAACATTTGTTAAACAATTTCAAAACAATTCATTCCATTTGCTGTCATTAAAACATCGCGTGAATTGCAAATCAAACAAAATCTGTCAAACATAAATTTGACATAAACATAAAGAAATAAATCCATGTTGTTTATAAGTTTTAGAGAAGTTACTTATTAATATTGATTGAAACTCACTACAGTTTTCTCTAATTAATTATGCTTTTTTTATTTCTGATTGGATTCCATTAATATATCTTCAGTAGTTTAAGAAACAACATATACGGCTTTATCGGCCCCTCTTTTTTTAGACTTATACCTCGAATTTAACGTGAGCAGTCATCTCAGTATCAGAATCTATGACAAACCCGAAATTTTAATTTTGAAACTACATCGTATCAATTCCCCTTAACATTAGTAGCGATATACCAACTTTACCTGCATATGGGATGTACATTTTCCAATTTATTTGGCATTCAAGAGCTTGCAGCTGTTACTCAGTTTGCAAAACGCCATCAGTGTCTGAGCAGAAAGCTGATAAACAAGGCGTATGTCAAAGCACTCTCTAAAAACATCATCGAAAGATACTAAGACTTTGATGATAAATATTCTGTATCAACTTCAACAAATAATACACGATTGTCTTGATAGATTCTAGGTAATGACGTTGTTTATTATCTTAAAAACGTTTAAAATAAAACAAAAACAAATCGTCTTTAGAAATCAATACTTTAACTGTTTAATCTATTTTTGGTAATATCCATTTGACGTGGCTGGGAACTTATGCACCTTATCATTATGTTATTGCGCTATATGATAAGTGTTTGTATTCTTGTCTTTTACTTTTACTAATGTGTTTTGTTTTTATACCTGTTAGTATTTTGTTGTAGAAGATTAGTTTATCTACAAAGTGGTTAAGATTATAAAACAATTTTGACTGATGAACTCCCATTTTTTTGGGGTATTTTTACCTTTTGTCTGTTTGTTTTGTTCACACATCGTTGTCAATAGCTTGGAATTGGATGCGGCAGTCATACAAGTGAGAAGTTTATCTAGTTAGAAAACAAGGTTTAATCCACCATTTTCTACAGAAGAAAATGCATGTAACAAGTGAGGAATATTACAATTGTTCTCTATTAGTTAATTTGTAATGGTTTCTGATTTTTCCATTTGATGAGGCACTTTCCGTCACACGCGCGTTTCGTCTTCATAAAACTCACCAGTGACGCTCAGATAAAAAAAATTAGAAAGCCAAACAAGTATAAAGTTGAAGAGCAACAAGGATCCAAATTTCATGATATTCATGTCAGCTCCGAAATGCTGACTACTGGGTTGGCGATACCCTCATGGACGAAACGTCCACCAGCAGTGGCACGTAATATACTATTTTCTACAATATTTTCAACAATTAATTCATCTTTCCAGGTTTCTTTGCCAATATATTTCATGTATTTATTAGCTCAAGGACAAAACCAAAATAAACCTCATTTTGATACATTTACCTGTCATTCAAAATATAATAGAAACATTTGTTACACAAGTTCAAAACAATTCATTCCATTTGCTGTCATTAAAATGTGCAATGAACATTAATAAAACATCGCGTGAATTGTGAATAAAACGAAATCTGTCAAACTTACATTTGACATAAAACAGAAAGAAAAAAACCCATGTTGTTTATTAGTTTTAGAGAAGTGACTTATTACTATTGATTGAAACTCACTAGAAAATACTCTGATCAATACTATGTCTTTCTTCTTTAGATATACATCTTGTAACCAATATCTAATGTCGCGTTTTAAAACAACCTTAATTAAAAGTTTTACCAATTGAAAATCTTACATCGGTTATTGAATACAGAACCCTGACATTTAACTATTTTGTAAAAAGACTACTTAATCACTTAATATGTATATGTAACTAGCCCAATGATATATCTCATACTGTAGAAAATATTTTACAGTGCTGACACTAAGTAAAACATGAACTCACGGCATATACAATATATTTTTATTCAATATCCTTGTAAGAAGCAACATTCACACATACGGTGTGTATATATATAATTAAGTTGATATAAAAAGTAAAATAACAAAAATACCGAGGAAAATTAAGACAGGAAAGTTTGTATGTATATGGCAAAATCAAATTGTCCAAAGGTTAAACACATCAAACGAATATATAACTGCTGTCATATTCATAACTTAATATAGATGATACATGATCACAGATGATAGTTGATATGTATCTTATGTCGTTACTACAATCCCGTTCCCTTTTCACGAATGTGACCTACCGAATTAGACTTCTTACTAGATTTGTTATAACATGAGCAACACGATGATGATCTGCTTAAACTTCCGGTGCACCCGCGTACTTACTCCGGTTTTTGGTGGGGTTCATTTTGCTTATATTTATTTCTCCACATTTTGGTTGGTTGACTGTTATTTGTCTGTTTGCCTTTTTCTTTCTTTAGCCATGGCGTTGAAGGTTTTTTTTATTTATTAGTTTGAGTGTCTATCAAGTATATTAAACCCCTTTTTGAAATGGGTTGACTAAGAAAATTGATTAGAAGCAAAATATAACTATCACAAAATACTGATATAAAGCTTTTCGCTGTTACTGAAAACACAAGTTCAAAGCCATTAACAATATCATTATATAGATAAACCATGTTCTCATATTTTAAAAACAAGTACATACGCTAACCAGTGGTGTTACACCACAATATTAATACAAGAACAAACAGCAAAGAATACCTTTGTACTGAATAAATCGTCGTTATATTTGCAGTTATCTTGGATAATTTATGTAAAGGTAGTTACAAATTTCATTTGATTCATACCTTCAATTCTGAACACATTATCGTACAAGAAATGCATATCAATATTATAATATCTATACTACTCTTGCAATTAGTTCAGTGTTTTTCTAAATAAATGTGGACGTGACTTTTGTAACTTAGTGAAACAGTCAACAGTGAGTGAATGGAGTTCGTACAAATAAAGATAAGAACTTCCTTTTATGTTTTCGTGTAAAAGGATTTGGAGTAACGGATGTCTTAAAACAATAATATTAACAGTACATGGTTTTAATGTTTGAAAATTAAATACATTTTTTAAGTAATAGTTCCGTTCTGGTTGTTAATGAGGTCCATTAGGAATATACCGAAGATATTCCGTGCAACACACAAATCAAATACTACATTGTTCAGTGTAGAAATAGTGGACTTTAGTAACACGGGCAACGTCCTAGTCGGTTTGTTCTTTGTAATGTTTTTATTCATCATGCATAATGCCACGGAAAAGCATTTATCTGATGGCAATATCAAAAGTGCAAACACATCAAAAGAATTGAAAACAACTGCCATATGCCTCTCTTGGAACCGGCATTTCCTTATGTAGAAAATGGTGAATTAAACCTTGTTTTTAGCTAGCTAAATCTCTCACCTGTATGACCGGCGCATCCATTTCCCTACTAATAACAATAATGTGTGAGAAAAAAAACCAGACATAATAGTTACAAATGTAAATATTTTTTAAATGGGTACAGAAGCTATGTGTTATGAACTATATTGTTTTTATTGGTATAAATATTGATTTGGTTATCAATAGATTAAAAACAAACTAAATATTACTTGTATGTTGTAGTCATATATACATTCATGGATCTACAATCTATCGATACCTGTTACTTGGCATTGCACAAGGTCATGTTTTTCTCTGACTGTTTATGACGTCTTTACACTAAATCCATTGGATGTTGGATGTGTACGGATTGATAGTTTAGTTTTAGATGCATGATTTTTTTATTAGTTGTTAGAGGCTTTGAACTAGCTGTAAGATAACTGCGAGTACTCTCAGATCTGTTCCCAGTGTCTTTTTGTTGTCGGGATGTACAAGCACCCGGCAACATCCACTTGTATTTTAGTCCATCTGATAACTTTACTCTGATTTCTATAGTTCGTTCTTATGTTGTACTGTTATACCACTGTCCCAGGTTAGGGGAGGGTTTGGATCCCACTCACATGTTTAACCCCGTCACATTATTTATGTATGTGCCTGTCCCAAGTCCCAAGTCAGGAGCCTGTAATTCAGTGGTTGTTTTTTGTTTATGTGTTACATATTTGTTTTTCGGTAATTTTTTATATAAATAAATTGATTTGCATTGTCATATCGGGGTCTTTTAAAGCTGACTTTGCGGTATGGGCTTTGCTCATTTATGAAGGCTTTACGGTGACCTATAGTTGTTAATGTCTGTGTCATATTGGTCTCTTGTGGACAGTTGTCATATTGGCAATCATACCACATCTTCTTTTTCTATATTCATCACTATAAAAACAAATAACTATTTCAACAAAGAAAAACAAAATGGCATATAGAGATTTCATAGACAAAGAACATAAACAAAAATTACAAGACAAGAATATAAAAATGACCATTGCACATAAACAAATTGGCGATACACATGTATGTATAAATACCGAGTCACACCATAAGGATATTACTCAGGAGTGGAGTAAACAAAAAATGATAAATACATACATATTTATCATCCATGTCTTGGTATTTTTCTACGCTTTTTTTAAGGAAACGGACGAGACGTTCTCTGTTACATACCCTTGTTTTATCAACTTTCAAATATTTCAAAAGGCAAACATGTATAAACACTTGAAAACATGATGTGCAATAATGATCAAAAGATTACCTGCGTGAGTTTGTCATCGCAATACAACATGAAAACTGTATTAAATGTAGACGCATTCTACTTGAATCTTTGAAAAAGCTACAGTGAAGTATATCCGACCATCCCTGCGTTAATTAACCTTTGCAGACTATTCATAACAATCTTCCTTGTGGCATATCACTGTACATCTTGTGTGTTAAATTAACTTGTGTCTTTGCCTTGAAAGCATATAATTGATTTTATTAATTATTGCATCAAAATGATTTCAATTTTTCTTGATTAAGCACATTTCTTAGTCGACACAGACTATATAATAACTGCGTAGGTGGTTATGAAAAGGTTACAACCATCATTTATATTGTCCGTTTGTTTTTAGCTTATCTGGCACAAAAGGGCCAAGTGAGCTTTTCTCATGACTTGTCGTCCGTCGTCATCGTCGTCCATCGTCATCGTCGTCCGTTAACTTTTACAAAAATCTTCTTCTCTGTAACTACTGGGCCAAATAAACAAAACTTGGCCGAAATCATCATAAGTGTATCTTATTCAAAAAGTGTATCTAATGAGTCCGCCCATGAAATAAGATGGCCACAGTGGCTAAAAGCAGAACATTGGAGTAAAATGCAGTTTTGGGCTTATAGTTCTGAAACTAAAGCATTTACAGCAAATCTGTCAACAAATAAAAATGTGCATCCGGTAAAAAACTATCTGCCCTGAAACTTTCAGATGCAACACACAACTGGTTGGTGGGTTGCTGCCCCTAAATTGTTAATTTTAAAAACATTTTGCAGTCTTGTGTTATTTTCTTGTAAACAGAAAATTGTTTATCAAAGTTGAATCTACAAATGAGTCAAATGGCCAAATTGTTTATCAAAGCTAGTTCTACAAACTAAGAAGTTATTGCCCTTCAAAGTAATTTTTTAAGCATCTTCTCCTCTGAAACTACCGACACAACTCTGAAACTACTGAGACAACTCTGAAACTACTGAGTCAAATCTAACCAAACTTGGGAACAATCATCAATAAGGTATCTTGTTAAAAAATGGGTCAGATAACCCTGCCAATCAACCAACATGGCTGACATAGCTAAAAATAGAACATAGGATTAAAAAGTATTTTTTGTCTATAAGGTTTCTAACCGTTTTCAATAGAATAAATCGCAAAGGAAAAAATATGTTTAGAATACCAATGAATGAGCTCCACCAATTGTCCATATATACTTCAAAAATGTTTTACGATTTGTTTTTTTCATTTTTACCATTTATCATGAAAACTATGATATTTAAATCTCTAAGCATAAGCATCGATATTCGAGAACAAATCGGTACATGTGTGTTGTATCTGAGTGTTGAGATACAAGCTTTTGGATAAAACTGATATTATGATCAACAGTGGAGTATGCAATTTTAACTACAGTCAAAAGAAAACAAAATTCATGTTTCCAAAGGCATATCATAATAAAGCAAAATTGAGCAAGTTTGAAAAAGGCCAATTAAGATAAAACTGACAAGTATGCCAATGTCCAACAAAAAATAAAACAAAATAATACAAGTACGTTAGTAACCAGTCACAATAAAGCTATAGTTAGTAAAAGTATGCAAGTAGCCATTCAAATAAAACAAAACAGGACAAGTATTCCAAATATAAAAAAAATCAAAAAGGCTTTTCAAAACAACTTACAAAAATCTATACGAATCTAGAGGTCATCCAAATGTCATTTACAATAGACAATTATGCAGTTGATATGTACAATTGTCAAAACTCTTAATTGGCAGTAGTTCAGTCTAGAAACGTTGTGAATGAATACACACTTAAGACAGTCTATCAATATCTGACATACACACTCAATTTGTCTAACGACCCAAAAGAAAAGCATGGGAAGATCACAAAGAAACGAACAATAAAAGCCAATATGTAAAAAATTGATTAACCGTATATATTTATCTTCAATAATGGAACTATTATGTTTCGTTAGAATAAAATTGTATAATTCCATTACATATGATATAATAATGCTTACGGTAAGGATGCAACAACCTAAAAAATGTCGACTATAATTGGTCTTTAAAGGCCTTTATTTAGCTCAAAACGTTGATTTACTGTTATGTCCATTGCCTTCTTATAAAGGTGTGGCTATGCTTAAAGCTATATTTATCTTACAATTTATGATTTAAGAAATTAGTGCCGTGACATTAAAGATTTTGATATTATAAAATCAATTCAGATGGATTCATAATAAAAAAAAAAGCTATAGAATTAAAATGTTATTATCAAATACATGAATCTATATTAACAAAAATTATTAATAAAAGAAGAAGGAAACATGTAATCTTGATCTCAATATTAGTAATGTGAAAAGTTCACTTATACACCCAGAAGATGTGTATAAACTAAACATTGTGAACATGAAATTGTACGTATGTAAATGAAATTTTTGATGAAGAAAGAGACTGGTTCCAAACTAAGAGCTTCTTAAAAAATATACTCGCACATTACGGACGTTTGCTTATACTTTTATTTATAAAATCTACAGTTTTGGAAGCATTCTCAAAAACATTTCATTGATGATGTATATATTACAATATTACAATAAATTACGCATTCACCTTATCAATTTCTCTTGACAATTGTGAAATAAAACTTGTTGATGGCAAAGTGCATTTGATGAATTTCTACTCTTTGACAGCAATCAACAATATCGTCATTAAAGTTTGAATGCGTCTGAATTTTTTCTTTGTAATTTGTCTTCGGTGATAGATATACAGACGACTGGTAGACAATAAATTTTCTAAAGCGGGCAATTCAAAACACAAGACACGTCCATCCCTCAACTGACACATACTATACTGTAAACGTTTCTATTTGTCACGAAATAAACGTCTGCTTGAGGTCTGCTGTCAGCTCTATAAATGTAATCAAGCTTGCTTTGGGATTAGTCAAACACTACACGATTACTCATACTGTTCTCGTTTGTAATTTAATGTCTCGGCATTGAAAAATTGATCAAAACGTAATTTATTGCACCTGTCTGAAAGTCTAAATAAAGATCATTCATTATTTTGTAAAGAAATGGCTAACAATTTGGTCTGATAATGAATGTATTATCGCTTAAACAGCAAAAGGCTAAACTACATCAATTTAATAAATAGATGTCCCGAAGAACGATGTGTTTAGCCGTATGCTTTGTTTAGACTTTTACCGTTATCATCAGTTAGATATTAAACTGTTGTAGACAACGTTGAACATTGCTGATCACTATTTACAACTAGTTCTTAAATTTAGCAGAAGAACTATTAACTATAAATCAGGTTTAACACACAATTTGTGTTTTGGAAAATGCGTCTAACGCAAATTCTTAGAAATTCTAAAGAACTTCTGGACAATTTTAAATCGGTTTATTTCTGAAATTAATTCTAACATACTTTTGATTTTTTAACCCTGTATGCAAACATTCCCCATGTGAAATTAAAAATTGTTTTGTATATACATTGAAAATTTCTTCCTATGTGACGTATAAATGTTCTGACGCCAGACACACGAAGCAATGTTTGATAGATCCTTTTGTGCTTTTTTGTAAAATTATTTCTTTTAAAATTGTAACACAGTGATGACTGCTGTACTCATATTTTGACTATTCTATTTATTATGTCTGTTTGGGTCACGCATCGTTGTAAATATAACGGAATTTGATGAGACTGTCGTACAAGACAATAATAATCAAAACCATTGAGTAAACAAAGACTCGTAAAACCAAAGGACATTTACATCAACAGTTAAAACCATTCCGGAGCGTCTGAGATAACCTGGGTTTTTGGGTGGTTCTTGTTACTAAGTCTTTATATTTCTGTGTTTTGTTTTTTTTCTAAATTGTTGTTGGTCGTTTTGTCTTCATTTTGGCCAGTGTGTTATTAGTTGATGTTTGACTTATGATTTGGAAAATCCTCATGGTATCTTTTGCATTGTTACGCATATTACTCAACATTAAGATGTTTGTCATGTGTTTATTTTGTTTCTGCCCTTTTTTGTACTTTTGCATTGTTTGTCTTTGGGATATCCAGATTCTGATAATACGCATATATTCCTTGACCTTAAATATTTCCCCTTGATAATATTGTAAGAACTATGATTTTCTAAACTTAATGACTATATATACTATTCGGATAATGAAGCTCATGTGGACTGGTTTTGATTGTTGATTTGATAATCCTGGTATGTACTTCTACACAGGAATATTCTAGAATAGGGAAAGCGTAATTACACGTTCTCGGATTATCTATCGCAGGAATGGAAATAACCTATCAGTTTCTCAATATGATATATACCCGCCAAAATGTTTTGTATTCTAATAATTACAATTTGAAATCGCAAGCGATATTGTTTCGCAGTCTCAGATCTTAAGTTTATAAACGACATATTATCTGTAAATATACCGATTGTATCCTATTCCTTTTAAAAAAACCTAAACCATTGTGACTTAATGTTTATTTTTTTACGCGTAAGATATGCATAAAAGTTAAACATTGAACAAATCATTCAGAAATCTCCTACCAGAATGACGACTTGAGGCGCCTGACATCTCAATATCTTCAGCATATGAAATCTGTTGGTCTTAAATTTTTACATTTGTAGTTACACTCAGCTTGTATCACCAATAAACCTTAACCAACCTGATGAATGCCATTACTGAAACAAGGATACGTAGATAATTCTCATTATCATATGTTAACATAATACTTCATTTAACAGTAGACTTTGGTTGACATAAAGCTTTACATATGATATGCATTTGCTTACGCGCTCATTTTTAACGGCTAGATGCAGATTTATAAATGAGATTTAACTTTATTGCTTAATGTTCATTTATTCTTTTTACTATATAATATATTTATTTTAAAACCATTTACTTGAAAAGCAATTCATACAGAAAAGATCGAACGATTGTATTCCGGCTTGATTCAAATGATAGATGTACTCGGCAAATTTTAGATTCATTTTGTTAATTATAAAACTCAAACGTAGCAACATCCTGACAAAGTTGACATTTATATAATTTATATGCTATTATTTTCTAATTTGAGTTACTAAATTAATTAACTGAATGCATCTTACTCAGGAAGCTGATATCTTATCTGTTTTGTTTAGGTCTTCTGGAAATTTTTTAAACATTTTATCTTTTTTACATCCACAAGTTTTTGCCTCTAGTTTACTGGTATTTGTGCATTTATTTATTAAGATTTCCATTTTTGTCTATAGAAGTTCAAACTATTTAAACAAAAGTGGCATTATATCAAATGAGAATATGAAAGGGTTGATAAAAAAAGAAAAGAATAGATAGTTGTTCACATATGTAGAGGGTATACCTACCTACCATAGGCTGATTTAGAATATTATAAATTGTAAAAAACAAAAATCCTATGATATATATTGGTGTTATCTTTTGTGTTCTCTTTCGTTTCACAAACAACAACACTTAGACTACTACATAAAACAAAAACATCATATCATTATGGGATCAGCTAATCAGTTCTGATGTATTCGATAACAGGAATAAATACATTTGAATTCAGATTTAAACAAATGAAGATTCTATAAAATTTTGAATAATATTTGATTTTCATCAATGCTTTTCAACTTCGTACTTTATTTGGCCTTTTTTAACAGTTTTTGATTCGAGCGTCACTGATGAGTCTTTTGTAGACGAAACGCGCGACTGGCGTAAATATACAATTTCAATCCTGGTATCTATGATGAGTTTATCTATTATAAAACACATAAAATTGTCGTACAAATTTGAAGTTATTATTTTATTTGTAATCAAACAATTCATGACCATGAAGTTATGCAATATAAAGACGAAAGTTTCAAATCTAACAATTTCGACAATAAGCAAATTTCAAATCTCTATTTTGTTCTATGCATAAGTGTCTCTATATATAAAAAGAAGAGGTGGTATGATTGCCAATGAGACAACTGTCCACAAGAGACCAAAAATGACACAGACATTAACAACTATATGTCATAGTACGGCCTTCATCAATGAGCAAAGCCCATACCGCATAGTTAGCTATAAAAGGCCCCGATTTGACAATGTAAAACAATTTAAACGAGAAAACTAACGGAATGTGGCGGGGTTAAACATAACACATCTAAATATATCTATAACATATCCAACTATAATTCGTATCTTATTTAATATTAGACAAGTGTCTTTATTATATATTAAGCTGTAAATCTTATACTTAACGTTAAACAATTGTCTCTATAACATTTCAAACTCAAAATTATATCGAGTCTAGATAAGTTAAAGATGAAATTTACATTAATCTTCATTTATCATACGTCAACACCAAATTTCATAAATGGCACATATATTTATACACAGTACATAAAAAGGCATTTAAACTTGCTTTATAAAATTGTATCTTCTTCTTCGATCAAAGTAAATTTAAGTTGCAAACTGGTAATTCAATGACTTATTCAAAAGTGCAACGGTCAGCTATCTCAATAACCAGTTTTTGGTGGGGTTTATGTTGCTCAGTCTGTAGTGTTTTTATGTTGTTTCTTGTACTCTTATTTCTCTGTTTGTCTTTTTCATTTTTAGTCATGGCGTGGTCAGTTTATTTTCAATTTATAAGTTTGACTGTTTCATAGGTATCTTTCTCTCCTCTTTCAATAATAATTTCACTGGACATCGATTATGTTGTTTCTACAATATCATTACGTAACTACAATCACTTAATTTCAGAATATTTAGTTCAGTGTATGTAATTTTGTCATATTCCAACTTCATATGAATTATTCCAAGAGTATTTGTTATGCAAATATTTATTTAGATCAATATCTGTTAAAAACAAAATGTCTCCAAATGATACATTACTGAGGACAAGTAGAATTATTTGTCATTGTAAACCCGAATCGTATAAGGATTATTGATTTCAGGCAAATTTAATGTTCTTCCTCAGTATAAAATTATGAGCAAATAATACACAACTTTATGTTATACCATCTTCAATCTAATTTGTTTCAGCATATATAATACAGTTGTTTCAATCGTCTTTATACTGTTTTTTAAGACAATTTCAGTGAAACAAAGATTGTGTTGGACGACTTTTTTCTTGAACATTTTTTTATAAAGTGACTTTTTCTTTACTTGAATGCAAACATGACTTAGCCGGATTTTGAAAAGATATTTTGATTGAGAAGTTTTTAATGCTATTCATTTTCAATTTTAATATTTTAAAGTGTTTTGATTCATACGTCTCACAAGATCCTTCTGTAGAAGAAACATCCCTTTGGAATTATACATTTGCATATACCTTAACATACAAGTATGGTAAGTACGTCCATTCAGTGTATTTATTTGATGTATTTCTACTTTATATCGATCTGTTGAGCCCTTTTCAACTGATTTTTATAGGTTGTATCTATGTTGAACTGTAGTACCACTAGTACTGTTCCAGGTTAAGGGGAAGGTTGGCGCGCTACCAAACTAGTCTGTATGTGAATGTTTCAAGTCAGGAGCATTTCAGTGTTTGTCATTTGTTGGAATTTGATGCGACTGTCATACAAGTGAGACTTTAAGCGTTAAAAAACCAGGTTCAATCTACCATTTTCTATTTTTGAAAATACCTGTACCAAGTCAGGAATATGACAGTTGGTGTCCATTCGTTTGATGTGTTTTATTATTTGATTTTGCCATTTGATTAGAAACTTTCCGTTTTGAATTTTCCTCGGAGCACAGTATTTTTGTAATTTTACTATTTGCTATATATCATATATGTTTCGTTCATTTTTTTGTACACAAATCATACATATAACTGCTAATTTCTGTGTCATTTTAGTCTCATTTGCAATATTACCACATCTTTTTAAATGATAAGGATTCTGCCATCATACCAGACCGTAAATTGAAATCATCTGGTTTATTTGTTGTTGTTTTGGGGTTGCCGCTTTATTGACATTATTTATTTCTAAAGTATAAACATGAAAAATCAAGAGATAAAATGTATCGACGGGTTGATAGCTCATCGACAACAACCAAAAACTTATTTTATTCGTATTTTGAATACCTTGATCACATCATGGAAGGGTTGATTAATTTTAAAATAACAAAAAAATAGAAATGTGTGAAATTCAATTATAGATTATACGAAAACCATGTTAGCTGTTATAATATTTGTTTATGCAGACTATATTATTATAATTCAATATAGTCTGAGAATTTCATCTGTTCATGTTGATACAAAATACTTCCTGTATACACATGATAGAATGTCTGCTCGACAACACACTACTTATTCCAGATCATGTCTGCGTTTTCCATCATGCTGATATTTATGTACAAAGTATCTACAACAAAGCCTTAATATGATTGGCTTTCCAGAAGTAACTAAATAGCTATTACCTAATCTTTTTGATCATTAAATAACACAATTCTTCATGTAACTTTAACGCACTGCCTCATTTCATTCCGGTCATTAAACAGTTAATACTAATAGCATGCACATCTTACATCATAACAGTCACTCCCAACATCAGTTTAGCCATTTAACAATGTAAATAAACCGTAGCCTAGACCATTGCAAATCTAGAAAACAAACAAGTATGTTAATGCTAGTCAAATTAAGCGTTTAAATGTAAAGTGTTGGGAACAATGTAATTAAATAAGAACGTTGAGTTACTTTAAATTCCTCAATAGATACATGGTAAATATGATAGAAAAACATTTTATAACTGCACTTTGTTTTTACGTTGCAATTGTAAAACATGTGCTGAAACACTTTAATGTTAAAAGAAGTTTCAAGACACTTTATATTAGATATAGGAAGATGTGGTGTGAGTGCCAATGAGACAACTCTCCATCCAAATAACAATTTAAAAAGTAAACCATTATAGGTTAAAGTACGGCATTCAACACGGAGCCTTGGCTCACACCGAACAACAAGATATAAATGGCCCCAAAATTACTAGTGTAAAACCATTCAAACGGGAAAACCAACGGCCTAATGTTAGCCTACTTTTAATTTTCGGAGCAACTGATTAACTCGATTTTTGTGGCCCGGGATTCATGTTATGTTTCCAACTTTTCAATTTTGTGTTTAACATGTAGACTTTTGTTTGTTTGTTGTATGTTTTTGACTTGAGACCTAAAAAGTCTAATGTAACCAATCACTTATTAGGTTTTTGATCAAATGGTCCAACTTTCATGTCTATTATCTCTTTATTATATTGAACCGGATATGAACTTACCTGCACTGTTCTGGTGACCAATTAGTATTTTATTTGCAAACACCAATACAAGCTAATACAAACTGTTGTATTTGCCTGATGAAATTGATAATAGAATTCCCAAATGTTTTTGTGTTCATTAATTTTGAATACTTAACTTATGACATGTTGTTTCACAAAAACAAAAAGCGAGTCTAGATTGTTATAATTTCCCTTGAGACTTAACTTGGCAGTTGTTTTAATTTTGTAAAACAAGTACACCATTTGTTTCTAATATTTTTATAAAAGTTTAAGATAAATAAAATTGGTTTTTAGTTTACATGCACTTATATCTAGAACATTACTATATTGTTCGGCGGAAACTTTGTTATTAATTGCAAACATGTTTGATTAATGAAAACGTTTAAACATCATACAATATACAAGCAATATACTTCCTTGTCAAAATTAACCAATCACACTCTTATTTCTCTGCTGTTTTGTTTCCAAAAATATCTTCCAAAATAGTTCTTTATAGCAAATCTAAAAGAAACCTTTTCAATACTCAAAAATCGTTTAATTCAGCAATCACAACTTGACAAATTCTGGTACATCATCGTAATCCTTGACATAGCACAAAGGAGATTTACTACTTCTTTTTCCTAATATCGTATCTAGTTTTGGTAACAACTTCATTTGCATAATGTTGTAAATTCATAATTCAACTTTAGAAAACTCCAATCTTTATATGCTTTTAAAAAGCACACAGAAACAATTTACATGGCGTAGTTGAGTTTGAAGAGTAATGCAAGCTTAAACCCAACTATTTGTCTTTGTTTCTTGATACGCAGAAAGTTTAAACGATTTAGAACATTTTTAGGAAACGACAGATAATGTGTTTATACCTTAATATTTACATTCTTTTCAGTTTTTCAATTTTGCAAGATATCACATAGAAATAAAGTCGTCTTACAACCAACAACCAAAAAGTAAAAGCACAATACCAAAAGCAAAAAAACAAAACACAAAAGAACAAAATCAAACAGGAAATACGAAACAAACGAAATTAAACCAAACCAAAACGTGAAAAACAACGGAAAAAAAATAAAAGATAAATAAATCCCGAAACATATACCCAAATTTAATAAATATAAGAAAACATGAAAAAAGTAAGTATTATATAATATACATGCGAGACCGGATTTATAATTATCAATTAATAGGTCAACTGAAGCATCACAAAATATACAATTTTATCAATGGTCAATTATTTGATATAGTTGTCCATGTCAGATTTGACGAATAATCGATAAAAATTAATGTTTGTCGAAAATTAAAGGACATAAAGGCCGCGTCTCCCATGTCTTGTTTATAATACGGTATTGTGACGAAACATTGATAGGTCCATAAAAGGTTACTAGGAGTAATTTGTCAATGTTAACCGATGATTTTAAGGTTCAAGCAATACACGGTTAGGAACAATGAAAGACATTTGTTCTGATTTATTTAATTCCATTCTTAGAAAATGAACTAAATGGTGACCTTCCGCTGTTGTTTTTTCTATGGTCGTGTTGTTGTCTCTTTGATACATTCCCTATTTCCATTCTCAATTTTATTAATAGAAAGGAAACCATTCTTCGTCCTGATGAATTCGAGGATACAGTACCACCTCATAAAAATTGTTTTCAACATACACAATCATATATCATTCCTCCTCATATACCTATTCTTACTTTTCACTAAATTATCAATTACATCTATACAGTAGTCTCTTTCTCGGTTCTAAACTTATGTGGTGCTTACCTTGTGTGTTGTTGTAGTTTTTAAAAAGAAAATATATTTTTTAAAGGAGATGCTTGTTCTCATTTAAGTTAAGGTAAGTCAGAAAGCTTTTCTGTTTAACCAATTGAAAACACTTGTTCTGTCACTAATCGCAAAATCTGCATAAAAGAGGGATGAAAGATACCAGAGTTAAGGTCAAACTCATAGATGGAAAATAAACTGACAACGCCATGGCTAAAAAAGAAAAAAGACAAACAGACAAATAATAGTAGATAAGACGCAACATAGACAACTCAAGACTAAGCAACACTAGTGTGCGATTTTCCATTAAAACATTTATTTAGAGTTGATGTTTTTAATAAATCTTTTGGCAAACTGTGGAAAAAACCACATTTGGTTTCGTTGGTTATCATGAGAACAAATAGTAATCATGTACGAAGACAAAATCAATTTGATTTTTGAGATGAAAGCGTGAACACTACACGCAGTGGACATGTCACATGTCTCAGTTCTAATGAGGCAGTGCGACTGTCTAATTGAATTACGGATCTGATCTATTTTACTTTTGTAGATCTTAATATTAACCAAAGGTTCAGACAAATGTCATTAGACTATTACTCCCGGCGTTGAATAGAGGGAAGTCTGGTTTATTTCATATGACTTCGGAAATTGGGTTTGTCAAATTCTAGTTCTACACTGATTAATCTCAGATCGTACAAATTTAAAGTTTGTCGAATTGATAACAGAAAGTTTCTATCAAACGTATCAAATGTTAAAATGCTTAATGAATGACTACATCCCGATAAAAAGGAATAAAATGGACTGAACATGATATTTTAAATGAGATGTTGAAAATACAATTAGATAATAACTCAGCGACACAACAAACCAACAGGCATCTAGATAACCGTTCGTTCAGTAGAAAATAACAAACCAACAGGCATCTAGATAACCGTTCGTTCAGTAGAAAATTATAATGCCATCTCTTCGTTTTGTTGGCTAAAGTTTCCGTCAAATCCACAATTATTGATTTGTTTTCAAAAAATGTTCGATTAATACAATATACTCGGAAACATATAACCTAACCAAAAAACGCCGTTTGAATAGACATCTAGATCTGAATCGTACACGTAACTGAAAAACCATTAGCCTAGGTTTTACGGTAATGATTTTCTCTTTGGTCGGGCACTTGTCTCTTTGATACATTACCCATTTTCCTGCTCAATTTTATCAGTTGTTGGTTGGTGTCTGTCGTATTTGTTTTAGCTTATATCCGGTCGGGGTGATTACTCGTCTGAATCATTTCTCATTTTGTTTTACGAGCCTTATACTTTGGCAGAGTATTTTGGGATGGAAATATCTTTCGTTCCAGTCTGTCTTTAATTAATTGTTTCGAAGAATTTTGCAATAAATTGGAATGACTACAATACCTCTTTAGCTTACAGGTTTAGTTTTATCTTAATTTTTTTAGGACGGGTATATAAATTCGATTTTATCGTCTCTGTGTTACGTCTAAATCGTAAAAAATTATTTGTTTACAATTTCAGTTACTAGTATTTCATCTGTGATTACATAAATTGCATTATGAAGTGTTCAAATATGATACAGTTATCATAATAGAAGCACCAATTTCTATGGATGAAGCATTTCTAAGTAAAAAATATTTTCATCATATTTGCTGTTCCAAGTGTTTCAAACTGTGTTTGTCAAGCTGATGGAAAGTTTTGTCCCTTAAATGTTTGTTTTCAATGTATAGTATACCTGTGTTTGTATCATGTTTTGATCTTTGTTGATTGATGAGTTCATGAAAAGTTTGGCTGTTTTTTTCTGAGAGGCATGTATTGTATCGTTGATCAATTTGTCTATCTTGGAGGCTAGGGTTGTGTTTAGAGCTGTCTTAACTTTCGCTTTTTGCTAGTAGGATTGGTTTTTTCCTGCTCAGCATTTTGTTGACTATTGATTTTTCCCTTCCATAATGTATGAGCACTCTTTGATACTCATTAGATGCTTATGTTCCAAATATCCTTTCCTACAGTTTTGTATATTTCGGAATAAAGGAATAGAAGAACTGTAGTTGAAGAGTTGCCACCGTCACTGTTGTTCCGATTATAATGCATTACAAAACGAAATAATAGGTAATTGCTTGAAAAATTGTATGAATTTAAATAAAATAAAATTCTGCAAAACTTCATGAAAAAACAAGAATCACAAAAATACTAAACTCCGAGGAAAATTCAAAACGGAAAGTCCTCAATCAAATGACAAAATAAAATGATAAAACACATCAAACTAATGGACAACAACTGTCATATTCATATTTGGATAAAATCACATCAAAACGGC
The DNA here is from genome assembly GCF_036588685.1 of Mytilus trossulus. NCBI lineage: Eukaryota > Metazoa > Mollusca > Bivalvia > Mytilida > Mytilidae > Mytilus > Mytilus trossulus. Next base: position 14,062,749 of record NC_086386.1, read on the forward strand.
GATTTTGAGGTAGCTGTTGTTTTATTTACGATAATATTGTAGTAAATAGAACATTTTTTGAGCCACTGAAGGCCCAAGAAGCTTTAGAACAAATGATGCTTTCTGTGTGTTCCGAAGACCCTTTCATAATCTGAAAATGCAAATTTTGTTTTAATAATGTTTTGACAATATTTTGGTCTCAAAGCCAAATGTATAAATTCAAGACTTACGTTTCTAGGGACAACATCAAAAGACCAATGTGCATGATAAAGCAAAAATGGAAATCACATAGTTAAGTCTGTGGCTGCTGTTGTTTTTTTAAACTCATGATCAAGAACATAACAAAATTACTAGATTACAAAAGGAATGCAACACTTACAGATTACAGAAGGGGAATAGATGAACAAAAGACAAATAAATAAGAGAAATTGATCCCGAAAAATCAGGGCTACGTCTGAGGGAAAACAGAACTTGTTTCTTGCAAGGCACTCGCCGTGAACACAATTTGATATGGAAACAAGCGTTTGGTTTTGAAATTTCCTACATGAGGCATTTGCCTCAATGTTGTTAAGGCCCTGTTAAAATAAAAGTGAGGTAAGATTACCTGAGACAATATACCTCAAGTTAAATGAAACCAATTTTCAGACATTTCAAGTATATTTAAATAATATTTATACTTTTATTATTAAAAAAATTGGGAAGTGTTTCACGATTTTTTTGGGGAAAAAGATGAATTTATGAAGAATCTAGTGCCATCTCATACTTTCGATTAGACCTGCTGAGTTATTTATATTCAATACATTGCAAGTCAGGTAATTTATTTTCAAACTACCACAGAACAAACCATTTATTTTTGTGATTATCAAGGCTGAGTTATTCATTTTCAAAATCCTCCTGCCCCCCCCCCCCCCCCCCCCCCCCCAGTATATCAAATGGTCGTCCCCTTAGTTATGACTGGTCAACTGTAGATTTGATGGTAACTTTTAGCCAATGAAAAAAATTGTTACTTAAAAACTGCATTAGAATGGGCATTTAACTGCCGTGTGTATTGAATTTTCAAGCAATTCGAAGCTTTCCTTAACGCTAAATTCTATTCTTCGACTTTTGCAATCAAGCTCGTGTTGCAATGTTTAGGCATATGTTAAACATGTTACACATTTTGCTTAGTTTGGTGTAGTATTTATTTTAATTGGTTGAGTTAGTTTTGTTAATCTTCCAAGGTACTTGTATATAAGCCTTCACTAGAGTGGGGTTTTAGATATTCGTAGTATGTCTATTTTTATTTTGTATCCAAGCCACATTTTCAAAGAACATTATGAGATGTATTTGGGAAATGTACTTCCCATTATGATGAAAAAAAGATGTAGGAGCCGTTGGATATCTTTTGGCTATGGATAAAGAAGGGATTAAAGATACAAGAAGAAAGTCAAACTCATAGATCGAAAATAAACTGACAACGCCATTGCCAAAAATAAAAAGACAAACAAACAAATAAAAATACAGTAGAAAACTAAAGACTAAACAACACGAACACCACCAAAAACTGGTTGTTAATAAGTTATTGTTGATCATGAATTCCTTAAGATTTTGGTCTCGTCTTCTCGTAACTCTGTGTACTGAAGCATTCATGTCCTCGCAAGTAGTTGTCTGGTAAGAATCTTTGTATCTCTCTATTATTATCTGAAATCTGATCCATTGTGTCTTAATAATCAAGATATCAAGCTACTTGTGAGGATGACATATACACATTTACTAGGCATGTTTTCAATTGACTGCTATTGCATGTGATCATTTGGATACGATTGTTGCCATCAGACATTATGTTAAATGATTTATCCAGATCTTTATTAGAAAACATTGCTGTTCTTATGTTCCATCTAATCTGATATTAGATAAACAAATAACCCTTCACATGAGGTGTCAAACCAGAGTTTTCATGCTAAACATTCACTTGCTGATTAATTTGCAAATTGTCGTTCAAATCTTTATCACTCACGGCTGTTCTCGGTTTTAGAATTTTCAAGGTTCACGTCGATAACAGAAATGTTAACATGAAATCCGTATTTTCATTACGTACCAAACCACTGGCTACTGGACTGGTTATACCACTGGGGACTATCAGTCCACCAGCAGAGTCATCGACCCAGTGACAGCCATAACATAAACGGTACCAATGTTTCTTCACCAGATGCGCATTTTGACAATCAACATTCCTTCAGTGATGCTCGATGCCAACATATTTGTTCCAGCGGAGATTGGATATACTGAATATCTAGTTTTCTAAAGTTTATGTGCACGAACAGTTCTAAGACATTGGCAGTTAGTAAACACCTTAATATTGAAATATAACTTATTTGGAGTTTGTATTGTAACATCTTGTTCCCTTGTATGTCTTTCTCAGTGTTCTGTGTCTGTTTAACTTTTACCAGCTAGGACTGATGTAATGTTTTCGATTATTTATCGGTTTAAACTTTGTAAGAAAATATATACAAAGGTCATAAGGATAGAGTAATGGAGTAAAGCCTCGGTCACACCTTACCGGATAGCACGAACGGACGCCTAACGGATGAAAATAAAAGTTGTTCGTTGACAAAATTGTTATCCGTCTGGAGTCCGTTGATGTACTGACCGAATAAAACGGACGTGTAACGGATGCATAACGGACACACATCGGATATGCAACACGTACCGGACAGAACGGATGTCGAACGTATATCCAACGGACGAGTACCGCATAAAACGGACACCTAACGGAAGCGTACCGGATAAAACGGATGAACAAGATTTAAGCCTCGGTCACACCTTCATGTCTTTTTTGTTTTTTGTTATAAAAATCTCCAATTTTTTTCGGTTCTTATACATCCTCGGTTGTCAAATATTGAGCTGTGAGCGTTCCTGATGAACGATAAACCAAGAAACGCGCTTCAGACGAATAAAATTAAAAACGTATTGTTTTCATTTTGTCATTTTTTTTAAGTATAGGAAACATGTGATTTGTCTAAGGCCTAGTCCCTGTGCTCTGCGATTGCTACTATGTCATTTGATTATAAAGTAGTTATATAAAAGTTCAAGGGGACGTAACCATTTAATAGTCATCGGGTCATTTTCAAGGAAAGAATGATAATTATACAGTATATGTGTTTGCCCATACGAAACTATATATTGTTTCATGATAACTACACCAAGCAGAAAAGTAATTACCGTTTGTAAATTTTACAATGTAAGTCAACATAAATCTGTAATAGATAAAAACACATTTAGAAAAGTGATGAAAGGGAGATAAATCGTGACCTCCACAAAATGAAGTAGAAATGAGTTGTTTGTATTTCATTCAAAATATCGGAAGTTTGTGAGATTCGAAACGAACGATATATCTCGTAGCTAGTGCTTCAGTACTTACACAGCTACTTTTGCATAGGTACTATTTCTGTACTTAAAATCTGTAGTACTGGAAATTTACTTTTAATAGTTAGTACTATTTCTTTACTTAAGAATTATTGTAATAATTTAGGTACTTGTATTTTCCAGTACTTGATTTGTACTTAAAATATTGGTACAAAAATAATATCAACAATGATCACAGTATTCCATGTTTGAACATCATAACTTTATGAGATTTGAAAAAGACAAACTTTCAAAATGCTGAAAATGTAACCGTGCAACCAAAAATCTGTAGTACTTAAATTTGAAGTACAAATCAGGTACTGTAAAATATAGGTACATGCACCTAAATATTACAATAATTTTAAAGTAACAAAATAGTACTGAATATTAAAAGTAGATTTCAAGTACTACAGATTTTTGGTACAGAAATAGTACCTATGCAAAAGTAGCTGTGTATATGATTTAATTGCATGTGGTTTTTTTACTTTATGTTTTTTTGTGAACTGTTTTGTTTGTTGTTTTATTTTAAGTTGGCATATATATATCAAAATGAAAATGAAATAAACACTTACAAATTGTGCAGGTGGGTCCGAACAATTATCTGGATTTGTCTAAAATTGCCTCCATCAGGATTCTATACCAAAAAAATATTGAAAAGAATGACAAGAACTTTAACATGTCAGAATATATATGACTTATAGCTATAAAGCCTAACAATCATAACCAAATTTTACCTCAACTTTGGTTTAGGGAGTTGGAAACTTGTTTGTTTTTATACATGTAACTTCTTAAACTTAAAACCATAAACATAAAATAAGCAATGCATGTTATACATTATAACATTAACAAAGCACTAGCTACTAAAATACTAATACCGTAGGTAACAGTCCACCACCAGCAGAAAGGAGATAATATGTCAATCGTACAAAGTCGTCTTGAAAAAATGTGTCAATATTAAACAGGAACGATAAATATCTGTTATCAATATCTAAGTCAAGTCAATACCTTGGTTATATTACCATGGATGAGACAAGTTGATCTGTCACGATGGGGGCATGTGTATACCAGCTGGATGTCCTGGCATTATGAAGATAAATAGTACATAATTTGTAGAGAAATGATTGAAACAAACGGATACCTAGATTAAACTAGAATGACGTTGGTATTTTGGTTATTGTCACCGGGGAAACTGGGTGACTTTTAGGGTCGTGCAACAAGAGCCTGACTGAATGGCCTCTTGTTACTGAAGCTGTGTGATGCACCTGATCACACAACGAATGATTGCTCTGAATAGCAATGAGAATTCTGGAGACTGGAACTCGGGTGAAAACTGACTACTGAGACTCTGGAACTAGCGATGAATAAACCAATAATTCAGCATGGAATACTTTTACTTTTATTACGGATGGACTGTGTTCAGGGTAAAGTCCTGAGTCCGAATCTTGCTTATGGAAATTATAAACAAGTATTTATACACAATCGAATTAACAAGTATGGACATAACAAATAACAATTAATTTGAGTGATATTGTTCACTGACAAAGATTAAACTATTTTTAGAACTTGAAGAATAGATATTAAATGATAATCTGATTATGACAATTAAGAACATACATTATGAATAAGGTAAAATGTCACTAATTAGCTAACCGATTGAAACATGTCACTCAATGTCCAAACTGAGAATTAAATGCATATTAAAGAATGTTGATTTTAAGTCCTGGATACGAAATGTAAATAGAAATGAAATTATAAAATATAATGAATAATAAAACACAGATAATTAATGTCTAAAATATCAAAATTGAGAATTAAATATTAAAGTCCTAAATATTAAACGAAGCTGCTTTTTCCACTGTCACATATGCCTCTCCTCCCAATTAAGTCCGTCCTCGGACTTAGCACTATCTGAATCGGCCTCCTCTGCGGTTGTTATAGTGTCTGTTGTTGTTATTGGGACGCTGTTGGTTTTGACGGGATACAAGATGGCGTTCATGGTTAAGGTCCTGAAGTTGAAAAGTTAATTTAGAAATCGAATCCGCTTGGAAATTTACCTTTGAACATAGGTCTGCCTTTTCTTTTTCCAAAGCTTGTTTTTCATTTTTCAATGATTGGATTTCATCTGTAAATTCGGTCGAACGCATATAGTAAAGATCTTGCACCATTTTAACAGTCCCGTCTTTTTCGATTACTTGGTCCTTTAATTCTTGAATTTGATTCACATATTTCTCTACGTTTATGCGCAAAGCACTTTCTTCTTTCTGTTGACGCAGGTTTTCAAGTTCTTGCTTGAACTGGTCTCTTTCTGATATGATGATTTGCTGGTTCTTTAATTGAATTTTGAGTGCCTCGATGCACTTTTGCTGTTCTAGATTTGCATTCCTTTCCTTTGAAATTTTCTGCTTCACACTTTTTAGTTCTGTCTTGAGCACATTTGAAATATCTAAATATTGAATGAACGGTGAATTTCTCATACCAGAGAACGGTAAAGCACGTATAATATTTTTACTCTGAATGTAGCTGTGTATTCTAGCTGTATCGCGCTCTTTTTGTTTTCTTGATTTCACACTAACTGATTTACTTTTGCTGTCCTTTGTTACTTTAGAAAAACACTTACTAGAATAATGTCCGAATTTTCCGCACGAGTAACATCTCTGATTGAAAGAGTTACAAATATAATGTTTGTGAAATTTGCCACACCTTCCACATGCTGGACTATAACCTGACTGGATGTTCCATGGTCTCCATTGTGGTCGGAAGCTGTACTCCATCACTGAATATTGTCTACGCTACTTATCTAGGGAAATCGCTTGGCTGCTTGAGGTCTCTGGATCGTGTGCTGAGCATAGAAGTCAGCACGCCGTCGTCGTCCACCAATCTGTCACCGGGGAAACTGGGTGACTTTTAGGGTCGTGCAACAAGAGCCTGACTGAATGGCCTCTTGTTACTGAAGCTGTGTGATGCACCTGATCACACAACGAATGATTGCTCTGAATAGCAATGAGAATTCTGGAGACTGGAACTCGGGTGAAAACTGACTACTGAGACTCTGGAACTAGCGATGAATAAACCAATAATTCAGCATGGAATACTTTTACTTTTATTACGGATGGACTGTGTTCAGGGTAAAGTCCTGAGTCCGAATCTTGCTTATGGAAATTATAAACAAGTATTTATACACAATCGAATTAACAAGTATGGACATAACAAATAACAATTAATTTGAGTGATATTGTTCACTGACAAAGATTAAACTATTTTTAGAACTTGAAGAATAGATATTAAATGATAATCTGATTATGACAATTAAGAACATACATTATGAATAAGGTAAAATGTCACTAATTAGCTAACCGATTGAAACATGTCACTCAATGTCCAAACTGAGAATTAAATGCATATTAAAGAATGTTGATTTTAAGTCCTGGATACGAAATGTAAATAGAAATGAAATTATAAAATATAATGAATAATAAAACACAGATAATTAATGTCTAAAATATCAAAATTGAGAATTAAATATTAAAGTCCTAAATATTAAACGAAGCTGCTTTTTCCACTGTCACATTATTCTGGTATAACGGACAGAAGCAGATGCATGGCTTTCAGGGTATAGATACAAAAATGACAACAGGTCATCACCAGTACAGTTACCAGGTAAGTAATGTCAGGAGTCACCTTTAAGCAGACTTTTATAGGTTGTTTATGTATTGTGCTATTTCGTCACATTCCGAGATGTTCTTTGATGTTACATCACTGTCCAAGATAAGGGGGGTGTGAGCGCTCACAAGCTTGTTTTACCCCGCCATAGTTTTTGGGAGCCTGTAATAAGTCAGGAACCTGTAGTTCGGTGGTTGTCATTATTTCATATGTGTCATATTTTTATTACGTAAATTTATTTTGTTATATAATGATGTCGTTGGTTTTCTCAATTGAATTGTTTCATATGTTTCATACCGAAGTATTTTATAGACAACTATACGGTATGGGATTTTCTCATGGCTGAAGGCCATGCAATATTATTGCTTACATTTATTTCAGTTGATTTTTTGTCGGTAGTTGTCTCATTGGTTATTATACAACTCTTTTTTCGTCAATTCTTTTTTCTATTCAATAGATCCATGAGTAGCTTCTAGGGTAAGTGAAAAATGCATATACCTAGAGGATTGATAAATTAAAAGTATTTATTTGTAGAGCTGTTAAGATAATGGATTTACCATTAAAAGCTTTAAGTAAGCTTTCATGTATTGTTTAATTTCAATATAATTTTAATCATTTTAATTTAAATAAATCAACAAAATTAATTGGAAACAAATATTCCCATGTTTTAAATATTGAGTTTTTGGTAGAATATAGTAATTTAGTACAAGATAATCATTAAACTATGTATATAAATTATTCAGTAACATTTAATTACATCACAATATACAACTATGCTCTCACAAAAATGACATACTTGTAGATATCTACAAGCACTAATGTAACCAAGGCATGGATTAACACAAAATAACCAGATATCGTTACAGAAAGAATACTTGTTAAGATGGTAAATACAGCATGTGTGTTGCCGCTTGTGTTTCTTGTTGGTCACATACAACGTGGGTCACCTGCAGGTAAGATAAGAATAGGATCTCGTCTATGTATTTTATAATTCACGCCAATTTGATACTCGTTGACATCTTTTTTTCAGTGGTAAAATTTCAAAAACTTTTTATGGCAAGCCTTTCTCATCAAAACTATATTTAAACCCTTTTTCGAAATAAAAAATACACACTGAGATTTAAAAACCTAAAATAACAAACTGAGATTTAACAACCTAAAATAACAAACTATGATTTTAAACGTATACACTGAAATTTAAAAAAAATGGAAAAACGCTTAATGAGAATTTAAAATTACACACTGAGATTTTGAAAAGACAAAATGAGATGAAATAAATTTGACAAGACACACTGAGAATTGTTAATTACACATTGATATTAATATGACATTATCAATGAATATTCATAACATGAATAATTCAGAAGATTGATATCTTGGTTTCCCGAACTCTTCTCAATATAATGAAATGCGGTTTTTCTTCCAACGTTCGCAATAAGTTTCAATAATTAACATCGTTTTTTCTACAAACTCTTACATTGTATCTCTAAGTTCATTACCTATAGTTAAGATTATTCCTAACAGGGTATCTGGATATTTTTTTCTTAAAAAAGTTTAAGCAAGGGTCACTCACAATAGTCTTTCAACTGTTACCCTAATTTTACAAGATATTCTTTTAAATGTTGGTTACTTTTATTTGCGTTAATAGGGATTTCGTTAAAAAAATTCACTGCATTGTTCGTCTTTTTGCAGATTGTTCCTATATTTTCTTATTATTGTATATTTGACTTTACGTTTTTACCCCCAAAAAAAACTTTCAGTGGGTTTCAATGTGTTGTTTTACAAAATAGGTCTGGTTCGCCAGCAGAGACATTAATCTGTACGTGACAGTTATTTTATATTGATAACATGAATATTGAGTGAATATTGCCAATTGTGTCATTTAAAATTTAAAGGGTATCAAAGGAACATTCAAATTCATAATTATAAAAAAAGAAGATGTGGTATGATTGCCAAACCCTGCAGGCCATCACACATGGGTAAAAATAAAACAATAACAATATACTTTATTTGGAAACATTCAGACACATATTCACATGTGCAACACAGGGATAATATAATGCAGTGTTTGGCTTTTATCTCTGAAACTACAGAATGTAGAGCAAATCTGACAATAGAATGAATATAAACAAATGTTCATCACGTTCAGGTCTAACCTACATTGACATTTTCAGTCGAATCAAACAACCCATTGCTGGGGTGCTGCCAGTGATTCCGTAATTTTAAGGACATTTTGCAGTTTTTGGTTATTATCTTGACGATTATCATAGATAGAAATTAACTGTAAGCAGCAAAATGTTCAGTAAGACCTACAAATAAGTCAACATGACCATGATGATTGAAAAAGTCAATTAACCCCTAAAGGACTTATTACCCTTGGCATTCAAATCCAGATTTTAACAATTTGTTGTAAATCTTGTAATAAATTCTTCTCCTCTAAAACTATCGAAACACATTTTCACTGTCAGTTTTGTTTGTGGCAGTAACAAGATATAGCAGGTCAGATGTTCAAAAGTAGTCTGAATTAATTTATTATAGGCAACCATACAGCTGTCGACAGTGTAAAAAAAATATATTGTAACAATAATACGAACGCCTTCACATAAAACAATACTTCACTTTTTACAAATAATAAGTTTATCTACATATTTACTTGTCACCCATTGCAGGATGTTCGCCTGGATGGTCAGGTTCACCTTCTCTGACGTCATGCTATATAGCTGTTAGTATATACAAAGATATGGACGGTGCAAAGAGATATTGTTTTGACGAGTATAATGCTACGGTTGCTGCACCGAAGACAGAGACAGAAAATAACTTTATCCACATACTTCAAAGGTATTTCATTAATGTTTGTATACTAACATTATTTTTCACGTTCAACTCGCGAGAACATTAAAAAATGAAAAGAAAAATTATGCTTTCTTCAAGTTGAATCATATAAAAAGGAGACATTGGCTATAAATGATGTGTACTACATTTATTAACCAGAAATTACAAACAATCAAATGTGTAGATATGTGGTGTATAGCTTTATTTTCAACGAAGCACAACTCGCTTATTCTGAAATAAAATCTGCACTTTAATAAATGATGTTTACACCACAAGCATGGAGACACATTCTACTGCATCAACATCATGAGCATTATATGATTCATAGTTTAAAAATAATTTTGATATGCAAAGTTGTTCGTGGACAAAGACTTTAACAACTTACTAGACATGGTCTGATTATACACATGCAAATTATCAATATTATACGATAAAGGAGGTTAAAGCATCGTGAACACTGTTAATGATTTAATTTCCATTTGTCAAGAGAAAAACACTATATATTGGTATAGTTGATGTTATTGTGAAAACAGTCTCGTAAAGTATGGGTACATTCTATTGAAGGAACCGTCTTTGTTTTAGTTTTTCCTCTATTTTGATGGATGGTCAGTCACCAAAACAAAAGACTGAATTAAGGAAACAGAAATTTTTGACTTTGAAACATATTTCATAGGATAGTTTCATTGATGATGTCATCATCTGGTTGACTATAAGCTGCCGAGGGCTACATCAGCTCACTAGTCAGTACTGTACTGATATGATTTAACAAACCGTTCTAAAATTGTCCGTTTATAAATTTTGAAATTTTCAAGAAAATAAGGTTTTAACTCCCTCAGGCTGATTTTAGATGAATTTGGCTATTTATTTTAGGTATTTTTTAACAATTTTTCAACGGTTTTTGGTACTTATACATCCTCGGATTACAAATGTTTGGCTTTGAGCGTTCCTGATGAAGGTAAATCCAGAAAAGCGCTTCGGACGCCTGAATTTATTAAACGTGTTGTTTTAATTTTTTTATTCCTATGTTTAGAAAAGTAAAGAGATCGCGATTATTAACACTCGAAAGATTATCGCAAAGGGGAGACTGTTAAATAAATAGAAACAACTTTTTGATGTCGTTTCTCAAGTTTCTGTCACTATTACGTTTATCCTCCATATCTTTTATTTAATAAACTGTTTCCATGGTGGAATCTACCAATGGTCTTTAATAAAATAAATTATTATTATTTTGTTTTTATTTAATAGTATACCACGATATGTATGTTTTATTGGTTGATTTGTGTTTGCCCACCTTTTAGTATGAAATGTACCTTGCATATTCAGGATATTGAGGACGAGAACAATTACATTTTTTCTTCAAATATAGTATTAAGTAGATTGTCAACAAAGTTATTTTAATTTACCTGACTGTGTACATTATTCCATGTGGCGGCATTTTGTTCAATTTAGTTTTTCTCATTTCGTTTTGCATATACATCTTATTTTTTTGGATTTTGTATTGACATTGAGTCACAGATCAAATCTTGTCTTTCTGTTTATTTTCAGTTGTGTTAAAATGTCTTTTGATTGAGCTAAGCCATTGTAATTGATATTTTACAGTGTTTCTATTTTATGTTGTGATGTTACACTATTGTTTCAGGTGTAATACCACAAAATCATGGTACGTCACATCCGGTTGTAGGTCGAAAAAAAATATTCCCTTGAATTTGACCGTTGTAGGTAATTGATCCTACATTTTATTGCAGTAAAACTATTTTTGTGTCATAAACATATGTCTTGGGTATTTCAAAATACCATTATTTTTTATTTGTGATTTCTATAGAAAATTTTGTAATCTTGAGGTTACATGGTGACTAAACCTTGTACACAGATAGAATAAGGGGAGAAATTTGATTGGTTAATTTCCATTGATGGTTTTTTTCTTATACGAATGAAATGTTGTGTGAAAATTTTTCTATAGTACTGGATAGGATAAAACTTTACTCATGCCAAGTATTTCTTTATTGTGCACAATTTTTTGAAAAGTGCAAATTTAACAGAGACTAATAGGGGAAAATCAATGGTGGTATTACCCCATCAAATATTTTCTTTCTGTTTATTTTCTTTTAGTTGTGTTAAAAATGTCTTTTGATTGAATTAAGCCATTGTAATTGATATTTTACATTGTTTCTATTTTATGTTGTGATGTTACACTATTGTTTCATGTAAGGGTGAAGGTTGGTACATATCTAAACGTTTAAACCCGCTGCATTTGTTTGCCTCTGTCCTAAGTTAAATTTGATGTGAATTAGTTGTTGTTTGTTGATGTGGTTTATAAATGTTTCTCGTTTTTCGTTTTTCGTACAGATTAGACCGTTGGTTTTCCCGTTTGAATGGTTTTACACTAGTATTTTTCGGGGGCCCTTTATAGCTTGCTGTTCGAAATTTGCCAAGGCTCCGTGTTGAAGACCGAATTTTGACCTATAATGGTTTACTAGTACAGTTTCGAAAAGTGTGTCTTAAATGAGAGCGTTGCCTTATTGGCACTAATACCACATCTTCTTATATCTAAGTCACGGTTTATTCAATTCCTTTTCATTTAAGACTAAGTCTTTCAAACTAGGCTTTGTAAAATAAATACAGGTGTTTTGTTTTACAACATACATTTTTTACAAACTACCGACACCATTTTGTAAGTCGAATTTAGTTGCACGGGGTACTAAACGCATATAAAAGGTACATGTGAAAATTTAAGAAATAATGATGTGTTTGTCAATGTTTTTTCAATACTCTTTTTATCACTGTCGTGTGACAGTTATTGAGCTATACCAATCTTCCGAATAAATTTAGACGTAAATATCGTTTTGATTGGTCCATACTGACCTGTATAATATTTTTTTTTGTTACAATTTCTTGAAGCAGAAATGATATAGCCTCAGTCACACTGTCACGTATTACTACGTTTTAAAATGCTATGTTTCAACTATAGTTTTAACCAAAAAAAAATGTCCCGTTATTTTGAAAGCTTGTTTTTTTTGGTTTGTGCTACATTCTTGCTACGTATTAGTACGTGTAGATCCATGTTTCCACCGCGCATTGATACGTTTCATAACGTAGTAAGCATGTTGTGTTACGTTCCGCTAAGCTTTGATACGTTTTTACTAAGTTTCTATATCGTTTCAACTTTCGCTACGTTTGTTGTTGAATTTTCTAAACATACGGGCCAGGTCCCGTTCTGAACAAAGGATCACTACGTTTCGTTACGCTTCGTTACGTAAATTCCCGTTTCGTGACGCTTTCAAAACTTAGCTCTTGAAACCTGATAGTGTGACTGGGGCTCTACATAGTACCATTTGAGTTCATCAAACAGTCCATTTTGGCAACTGACATTCTCCCGAATAACCAAATAATTTAAAAATCGTTCCCATACCAGGATGTTATTTTTTCAGTAATAGTATTACAAAGTATTATAATAGAAACACGTGACTATATAAAGTGTTTATACATTTTCAGCGGTGATATAAGAATAGGTATCTATGGTAACACAGATCAAAATGTATGGGAATATTACGACGGAAATGACTTAAACTTTACTGTTTTCAGTTCAAGTCCTTTTTGTAAAGGTGAGTAGATTAGTTAATTAATTATTGAAAAATAAATAAATTTGGTAGTTTTACCGTCCTCTGATTGGTTTAAATTATTAATTTTATTTTTGTCAATTTTTATGGCGACACGCCCACTCTGACGTTGTATATGCATACGCCAACTTTTGTGTACGTTGTTATTGTTAATATAAATAATATAAAAAGTTCTTTGATCCTTATTTTTGATAGAAATTTATTTATAATGAATGGCTATAATTTATTTTGATTTTATTGAACCATAAAACTAATTTTTGACTCTTCACATTTTACATAATCCGCTTCGCGGATTATTTAATGTGAAGAGTCAAAAATTAGTTTTATGGTTCAATGAATTCAAAATAAATAAGAGCCATTCATTAAATAACCCAGCTTTTTTTTCCCTTTAGAATCAAATTGTTTGTATGAATGGTTCATATATCCCGAGAGAATTGGGCTTGATAATTAAACTGTAAAAATTAGTCGATGACTTTAGAACACTTCTTTAAACTTTTTAGAACAATATTGTGTATCATATGGGACCTTCTCTTTTTTTAACCAATTGGTGAACTGACCTTTCTTGTTGGGGATATACCATTTGATTTTCAGGGGGGTGGGGGCTAGGATGAAACATTTTGTCCTGCATTTTGAAGTAGCAATGTCTATCCTTCCTTTTTATTTTGCACTCTATTTAGTTCTGTCTTTTCCCTCCTAGCATCCCTCTCTTCATGAAAATCAAATGGAAGCTCCATTAAAGCATGTAGCTGCTGACAGATTAATTGTAATTGCGAATTCTTCATTAGAAATATTCAATTCTTAGTTTGGTCAAGAACAGAACTTATAAATTATTTCAATATACAAGTTATGGTATGTATGCATATTTTGTACTATTCCATTATTGAATAATATAACTTTCTTATAGTTTACTCTACAATTGAAGACTGTGTCACTATGCAACATGATGGTAAATGGAAAGTTGAGAGTTGTTCTACAGGGCGAGACTTTGTTTGCCAGAAAAGATTGAATTTTATAGGTGAGTTTCTATCATTTTATTGCTTTGGTATTATTATGTTCTGGTCAAACGTATATATGTTTTCTATAACACATTATGTACTATGTACATTGTATATAATAAATAAATTGTATATATATTTGATCAAGGGCATTGATTGGATATAAAGGGTATTGAGCCGTCATATTCATGTGCACCGATTAAACTATAAGAAGCATTTATATTTAAATCTGTTTATTTCTAATAGCATGTTATAGACCTCAGTTATCATTTAGGTTAAACCTGTTTTTTCCTTTATACACCTTTATGTTTGATTAAATATGTTTGATATCCATATGTAACATAGAACTGATTCTTCGTAACCCGATCTTTACTTGTTACCTATTACTGACTATTTACGTGATATATTGCAAGTTTATCTTGTTGATTTTGAATATGTTCAAAGTTTTGATTTTTCTAACCTAAATACCTCTTAACTTCATACTCTTATCATGTTTTCTATCACATACCACTGTTCTCCGCTTTGTTAAACCAGTTTGTTTCCTATTATCACACACCACTTCGATCTGTTAGGTAAAAGCCGTTTGATATCTTTGACAGACCTCTGTTCCCCATTTATTCAAATCGTGTTATACCAATGATATATAGATCTACATACGTTTGAATCACACATGTAGCCAATACCCAGTACTGACATTGTCGATCGTCAATCATGACTTATAGCATACTGATCATGCGCAACACAGCCAATACCCAGTACTGACATTGTCGATCGTCAATCATGACTTATAGCATACTGATCATGCGCAACACAGCCAATACCCAGTACTGACATTGTCGATCGTCAATCATGACTTATAGCATACTGATCATGCGCAACACAGCCACTACCCAGTACTGACATTGTCGCTCGTCAATCATGACTTATAGCATACTGATCATGCGCAACACAGCCAATACCCAGTACTGACATTGTCGATCGTCAATCATGACTTATAGCATACTGATCATGCGCAACACAGCCAATACCCAGTACTGACATTGTCGATCGTCAATCATGACTTATAGCATACTGATCATGCGCAACACAGCCAATACCCAGTACTGACATTGTCGATCGTCAATCATGACTTATAGCATACTGATCATGCGCAACACAGCCAATACCCAGTACTGACATTGTCGATCGTCAATCATGACTTATAGCATACTGATCATGCGCAACACAGCCAATACCCAGTACTGACATTGTCGATCGTCAATCATGACTTATAACATACTGATAATGCGCAACACAGCCAATACCCAGTACTGACATTGTCGATCGTCAATCATGACTTATAGCATATTGATCATGCGCAACACAGCCAATACCCAGTACTGACATTGTCGATCGTCAATCATGACTTATAGCATACTGATCATGCGCAACACAGCCAATACCCAGTACTGACATTGTCGATCGTCAATCATGACTTATAGCATACTGATCATGCGCAACACAGCCAATACCCAGTACTGACATTGTCGATCGTCAATCATGACTTATAGCATACTGATCATGCGCAACACAGCCAATATCCAGTACTGACATTGTCGATCGTCACTCATGACTTATAGCATACTGATCATGCGCAACACAGCCAATAGATATAGGAAGATGTGGTGTGAGTGCCAATGAGACAACTCTCCATCCAAACAACAATTCAAAAATTAAACCATTATAGGTTAAAGTACGGCCTTCAACACGGAGCCTTGGCTCACACCGAACAACAAGCTATATAGGGCCCCAAAATAACTAGTGTAAAACCATTCAAACGGGAAAACCAACGGTCTAATCTATATAAACAAAACGAGAAACACGTATATATTACATAAACAAACGACAACTACTGTACATCAGATTCCTGACTTAGGACAGGTGCAAACATTTGCAGCGGGATTAAACGTTTTAATGGGCCCAAACCTTCTCCCTTTTTCTGAAACAATAGCATAACATCACAACATATAAAAACATACGATAAAATATCAATTGGCAGACTTAACTCAATCAAAAAACGTATGATTACACAATGAACGAATAAATTTGATTTGCGATATCTGAATACAAATGCACAGTTAATTAAATATTAGAGACAAACATTCATGACCAAAAGGCTAACAAAAAAATTCAAACACACTGAGAAATATTTAACCAATCAATGTTCACTTTAGAAAAAAACCGGTTTTTTATAATCTTGAAGTTTATACAAATGTTGTAAGAATAAGTGAAAAATTGAAGATATTACAAATAATCAAAGCTGGTATACAGCAAAGATCCATATAAATAAAAAATGACAAAAAAGCATTATAAACAGTATCAACAGGTCGAATTAACAAGAAAATACGATTTGAGAGTACTCGCAGTTACTGACAGCTAGTTAAAAGCCAAAACCAATTAATAGTAAAAAATCATGCATCAGAGACTAAAATCGACTAAAACACATCACAGGGATTTAGTATTTTAACGTCATTAATAGTCAAAAAAGACATGACTTGTGCAATGCCAAAAATAAATGTATCGACAGGTAGTAGTATAGTGAAGAGCGACTTCTATAGAAATAAAAGTAAACGTGGCTGTGTCCCCTATACATCTCGCCTCAAAAGATAATGAAATTTAGTTATGTTTTAATTTGCTAATGACAAAATCAATATTAGTGCCAATGTGAACTATATTCAGAGATCTTATTACAATATTGGTACGATAACCCTTACTTATAAGTTTGTTTAAAGGTTCGATGAGTTTACAAGGATCACATAGTGATTTCCTCGCTTTAAGTACAATATTACCATAAAATTTAGGATGAGAAATACCATTTTTAATAAGCTTTCTACAGGTATAGCCAAATTTACTAATCAAATCTTTGTATCTATGAAAGAATTTAGTAAAAGTTTTAAGTAATTTATGGTATCGAAATCCCTGACACAACAATTTACCAGTGATGCATTGATTACGTTCGTTAAAATCTATGACATCAGAACACACACGGGCAAACCGAACGAGTTGCGATACATAAACACCGTATGATGGAGCCAAAGGCACATCGCCGTCTAAAAAAGGAAAATTAACAATCGGAAATGAAAAATCGTCTCTTTTGTCAGTACTGACATTGTCGATCGTCAATCATGACTTATAGCATACTGATCATGCGCAACACAGCCAATACCCAGTACTGACATTGTCGATCGTCAATCATGACTTATAGCATACTGATCATGCGCAACACAGCCAATACCCAGTACTGACATTGTCGTTCGTCAATCATGACTTATAACATACTGATCATGCGCAACACAGCCAATACCCAGTACTGACATTGTCGATCGTCAATCATGACTTATAGCATACTGATCATGCGCAACACAGCCAATACCCAGTACTGACATTGTCGATCGTCAATCATGACTTATAGCATACTGATCATGCGCAACACAGCCAATACCCAGTACTGACATTGTCGTTCGTCAATCATGACTTATAACATACTGATCATGCGCAACACAGCCAATACCCAGTACTGACATTGTCGATCGTCAATCATGACTTATAGCATACTGATCATGCGCAACACAGCCAATACCCAGTACTGACATTGTCGATCGTCAATCATGACTTATAGCATACTGATCATGCGCAACACAGCCAATACCCAGTACTGACATTGTCGATAGTCAATCATGGCTTATAGCATACTGATCATGCGCAACACAGCCAATACCCAGTACTGACATTGTCGATCGTCAATCATGACTTATAGCATACTGATCATGCGCAACACAGCCAATACCCAGTACTGACATTGTCGATCGTCAATCATGACTTATAGCATACTGATCATGCGCAACACAGCCAATACCCAGTACTGACATTGTCGATCGTCAATCATGACTTATAGCATACTGATCATGCGCAACACAGCCACTACCCAGTACTGACATTGTCGATCGTCAATCATGACTTATAGCATACTGATCATGCGCAACACAGCCACTACCCAGTACTGACATTGTCGATCGTCAATCATGACTTATAGCATACTGATCATGCGCAACACAGCCAATACCCAGTACTGACATTGTCGATCGTCAATCATGACTTATAGCATATTGATCATGCGCAACACAGCCAATACCCAGTACTGACATTGTCGATCGTCAATCATGACTTATAGCATACTGATCATGCGCCACATGTAGCCAATACCCAGTACTGACATTGTCGATCGTCAATCATGACTTATAACATACTGATCATGCGCAACACAGCCAATAGATATAGGAAGATGTGGTGTGAGTGCCAATGAGACAACTCTCCATCCAAACAACAATTCAAAAATTAAACCATTATAGGTTAAAGTACGGCCTTCAACACGGAGCCTTGGCTCACACCGAACAACAAGCTATATAGGGCCCCAAAATAACTAGTGTAAAACCATTCAAACGGGAAAACCAACGGTCTAATCTATATAAACAAAACGAGAAACGAGAAACACGTATATATTACATAAACAAACGACAACTACTGTACATCAGATTCCTGACTTAGGACAGGTGCAAACATTTGCAGCGGGATTAAACGTTTTAATGGGCCCAAACCTTCTCCCTTTTTCTGAAACAATAGCATAACATCACAACATATAAAAACATACGATAAAATATCAATTGGCAGACTTAACTCAATCAAAAAACGTATGATTACACAATGAACGAATAAATTTGATCTGCGATATCTGAATACAAATGCACAGTTAATTAAATATTAGAGACAAACATTCATGACCAAAAGGCTAACAAAAAAATTCAAACACACTGAGAAATATTTAACCAATCAATGTTCACTTTAGAAAAAAACCGGTTTTTTATAATCTTGAAGTTTATACAAATGTTGTAAGAATAAGTGAAAAATTGAAGATATTACAAATAATCAAAGCTGGTATACAGCAAAGATCCATATAAATAAAAAATGACAAAAAAGCATTATAAACAGTATCAACAGGTCGAATTAACAAGAAAATACGATTTGAGAGTACTCGCAGTTACTGACAGCTAGTTAAAAGCCAAAACCAATTAATAGTAAAAAATCATGCATCAGAGACTAAAATCGACTAAAACACATCACAGGGATTTAGTATTTTAACGTCATTAATAGTCAAAAAAGACATGACTTGTGCAATGCCAAAAATAAATGTATCGACAGGTAGTAGTATAGTGAAGAGCGACTTCTATAGAAATAAAAGTAAACGTGGCTGTGTCCCCTATACATCTCGCCTCAAAAGATAATGAAATTTAGTTATGTTTTAATTTGCTAATGACAAAATCAATATTAGTGCCAATGTGAACTATATTCAGAGATCTTATTACAATATTGGTACGATAACCCTTACTTATAAGTTTGTTTAAAGGTTCGATGAGTTTACAAGGATCACATAGTGATTTCCTCGCTTTAAGTACAATATTACCATAAAATTTAGGATGAGAAATACCATTTTTAATAAGCTTTCTACAGGTATAGCCAAATTTACTAATCAAATCTTTGTATCTATGAAAGAATTTAGTAAAAGTTTTAAGTAATTTATGGTATCGAAATCCCTGACACAACAATTTACCAGTGATGCATTGATTACGTTCGTTAAAATCTATGACATCAGAACATACACGGGCAAACCGAACGAGTTGCGATACATAAACACCGTATGATGGAGCCAAAGGCACATCGCCGTCTAAAAAAGGAAAATTAACAATCGGAAATGAAAAATCGTCTCTTTTGTCAGTACTGACATTGTCGATCGTCAATCATGACTTATAGCATACTGATCATGCGCAACACAGCCAATACCCAGTACTGACATTGTCGATCGTCAATCATGACTTATAGCATACTGATTATGCGCAACACAGCCAATACCCAGTACTGACATTGTCGTTCGTCAATCATGACTTATAACATACTGATCATGCGCAACACAGCCAATACCCAGTACTGACATTGTCGATCGTCAATCATGACTTATAGCATACTGATCATGCGCAACACAGCCAATACCCAGTACTGACATTGTCGATCGTCAATCATGACTTATAGCATACTGATCATGCGCAACACAGCCAATACCCAGTACTGACATTGTCGTTCGTCAATCATGACTTATAACATACTGATCATGCGCAACACAGCCAATACCCAGTACTGACATTGTCGATCGTCAATCATGACTTATAGCATACTGATCATGCGCAACACAGCCAATACCCAGTACTGACATTGTCGATCGTCAATCATGACTTATAGCATACTGATTATGCGCAACACAGCCAATACCCAGTACTGACATTGTCGTTCGTCAATCATGACTTATAACATACTTATCATGCGCAACACAGCCAATACCCAGTACTGACATTGTCGATCGTCAATCATGACTTATAGCATACTGATCATGCGCAACACAGCCAATACCCAGTACTGACATTGTCGATCGTCAATCATGACTTATAGCATACTGATCATGCGCAACACAGCCAATACCCAGTACTGACATTGTCGATCGTCACTCATGACTTATAGCATACTGATCATGCGCAACACAGCCAATACGCAGTACTGACATTGTCGATCGTCAATCATGACTTATAGCATACTGATCATGCGCAACATGTAGCCAATACCCAGTACTGACATTGTCGATCGTCAATCATGACTTATAGCATACTGATCATGCGCAACACAGCCAATACCCAGTACTGACATTGTCGATCGTCAATCATGACTTATAGCATACTGATCATGCGCAACACAGCCACTACCCAGTACTGACATTGTCGATCGTCAATCATGACTTATAGCATACTGATCATGCGCAACACAGCCACTACCCAGTACTGACATTGTCGATCGTCAATCATGACTTATAGCATACTGATCATGCGCAACACAGCCAATACCCAGTACTGACATTGTCGATCGTCAATCATGACTTATAGCATACTGATCATGCGCAACACAGCCAATACCCAGTACTGACATTGTCGATCGTCAATCATGACTTATAGCATACTGATCATGCGCAACACAGCCAATACCCAGTACTGACATTGTCGATCGTCAATCATGACTTATAGCATACTGATCATGCGCAACACAGCCAATACCCAGTACTGACATTGTCGATCGTCAATCATGACTTATAGCATACTGATCATGCGCAACACAGCCAATACCCAGTACTGACATTGTCGATCGTCACTCATGACTTATAGCATACTGATCATGCGCAACACAGCCAATACCCAGTACTGACATTGTCGATCGTCAATCATGACTTATAGCATACTGATCATGCGCAACATGTAGCCAATACCCAGTACTGACATTGTCGATCGTCAATCATGACTTATAGCATACTGATCATGCGCAACACAGCCAATACCCAGTACTGACATTGTCGATCGTCAATCATGACTTATAGCATACTGATCATGCGCAACACAGCCAATACCCAGTACTGACATTGTCGATCGTCAATCATGACTTATAGCATACTGATCATGCGCAACACAGCCAATACCCAGTACTGACATTGTCGATCGTCAATCATGACTTATAGCATACTGATCATGCGCAACACAGCCAATACCCAGTACTGACATTGTCGATCGTCAATCATGACTTATAGCATACTGATCATGCGCAACACAGCCAATACCCAGTACTGACATTGTCGATCGTCAATCATGACTTATAGCATACTTATCATGCGCAACACAGCCAATACCCAGTACTGACATTGTCGATCGTCAATCATGACTTATAACATACTGATAATGTGCAACACAGCCAATACCCAGTACTGACATTGTCGATCGTCAATCATGACTTATAGCATACTGATCATGCGCAACACAGCCAATACCCAGTACTGACATTGTCGATCGTCAATCATGACTTATAGCATACTGATCATGCGCAACACAGCCAATATCCAGTACTGACATTGTCGATCGTCAATCATGACTTATAGCATACTGATCAGGCGCAACACAGCCAATACCCAGTACTGACATTGTCGATCGTCAATCATGACTTATAGCATACTGATCATGCGCAACACAGCCAATACCCAGTACTGACATTGTCGATCGTCAATCATGACTTATAGCATACTGATCATGCGCAACACAGCCAATACCCAGTACTGACATTGTCGATCGTCAATCATGACTTATAACATACTGATCATGCGCAACACAGCCAAAACCCAGTACTGACATAGTCGATCGTCAATCATGACTTATAACATACTGATCATGCGCAACACAGCCAATACCCAGTACTGACATTGTCGATCGTCAATCATGACTTATAGCATACTGATTATGCGCAACACAGCCAATACCCAGTACTGACATTGTCGATCGTCAATCATGACTTATAGCATATTGATCATGCGCAACACAGCCAATACCCAGTACTGACATTGTCGATCGTCAGTCATAACTTATAGCATACTGATCATGCGCAACACAGCCAATACCCAGTACTGACATTGTCGATCGTCAATCATGACTTATAGCATACTGATCATGCGCAACACAGCCAATACCCAGTACTGACATTGTCGATCGTCAATCATGACTTATAGCATACTGATCATGCGCAACACAACCAATACCCAGTACTGACATTGTCGATCGTTAATCATGACTTATAGCATACTGATCATGCGCAACACAGCCAATACCCAGTACTGACATTGTCGATCGTCAATCATGACTAATAGCATACTGATCATGCGTAACACAGCCAATACCCAGTACTGACATTGTTGATCATCAATCATGACTTATAGCATACTGATCATGCACAACACAGCCAATACCCAGTACTGACATTGTCGATCGTCAATCATGACTTATAGCATACTGATCATGCGCAACACAGCCAATACCCAGTACTGACATTGTCGATCGTCAATCATGACTTATAGCATACTGATCATGCGCAACACAGCCAATACCCAGTACTGACATTGTCGATCGTCAATCATGACTTATAGCATACTGATCATGCGCAACACAGCCAATACCCAGTACTGACATTGTCGATCGTCAATCATGACTTATAGCATACTGATCATGCGCAACACAGCCAATACCCAGTACTGACATTGTCGATCGTCAATCATGACTTATAACATACTGATAATGTGCAACACAGCCAATACCCAGTACTGACATTGTCGATCGTCAATCATGACTTATAGCATACTGATCATGCGCAACACAGCCAATACCCAGTACTGACATTGTCGATCGTCAATCATGACTTATAGCATACTGATCATGCGCAACACAGCCAATACCCAGTACTGACATTGTCGATCGTCAATCATGACTTATAGCATACTGATCATGCGCAACACAGCCAATACCCAGTACTGACATTGTCGATCGTCAATCATGACTTATAGCATACTGATCATGCGCAACACAGCCAATACCCAGTACTGACATTGTCGATCGTCAATCATGACTTATAACATACTGATCATGCGCAACACAGCCAATACCCAGTACTGACATAGTCGATCGTCAATCATGACTTATAACATACTGATCATGCGCAACACAGCCAATACCCAGTACTGACATTGTCGATCGTCAATCATGACTTATAACATACTGATCATGCGCAACACAGCCAATACCCAGTACTGACATTGTCGATCGTCAATCATGACTTATAGCATACTGATCATGCGCAACACAGCCAATACCCAGTACTGACATTGTCGATCGTCAATCATGACTTATAGCATATTGATCATGCGCAACACAGCCAATACCCAGTACTGACATTGTCGATCGTCAGTCATAACTTATAGCATACTGATCATGCGCAACACAGCCAATACCCAGTACTGACATTGTCGATCGTCAATCATGACTTATAGCATACTGATCATGCGCAACACAGCCAATACCCAGTACTGACATTGTCGATCGTCAATCATGACTTATAGCATACTGATCATGCGCAACACAACCAATACCCAGTACTGACATTGTCGATCGTTAATCATGACTTATAGCATACTGATCATGCGCAACACAGCCAATACCCAGTACTGACATTGTCGATCGTCAATCATGACTAATAGCATACTGATCATGCGCAACACAGCCAATACCCAGTACTGACATTGTTGATCATCAATCATGACTTATAGCATACTGATCATGCACAACACAGCCAATACCCAGTACTGACATTGTCGATCGTCAATCATGACTTATAGCATACTGATCATGCGCAACACAGCCAATACCCAGTACTGACATTGTCGATCGTCAATCATGACTTATAGCATACTGATCATGCGCAACACAGCCAATACCCAGTACTGACATTGTCGATCGTCAATCATGACTTATAGCATACTGATCATGCGCAACACAGCCAATACCCAGTACTGACATTGTCGATCGTCAATCATGACTTATAGCATACTGATCATGCGCAACACAGCCAATACCCAGTACTGACATTGTCGATCGTCAATCATGACTTATAACATACTGATAATGTGCAACACAGCCAATACCCAGTACTGACATTGTCGATCGTCAATCATGACTTATAGCATACTGATCATGCGCAACACAGCCAATACCCAGTACTGACATTGTCGATCGTCAATCATGACTTATAGCATACTGATCATGCGCAACACAGCCAATACCCAGTACTGACATTGTCGATCGTCAATCATGACTTATAGCATACTGATCATGCGCAACACAGCCAATACCCAGTACTGACATTGTCGTTCGTCAATCATGACTTATAACATACTGATCATGCGCAACACAGCCAATACCCAGTACTGACATTGTCGATCGTCAATCATGACTTATAGCATACTGATCATGCGCAACACAGCCAATACCCAGTACTGACATTGTCGATCGTCAATCATGACTTATAGCATACTGATCATGCGCAACACAGCCAATACCCAGTACTGACATTGTCGATCGTCAATCATGACTTATAGCATACTTATCATGCGCAACACGAAGGCTTCCTCTGATGGAACGTAGTTTGCTTACCCTTTTGAGCGCCAGAGATGATCTCAATTAGTTTAGGGCTTCATATTGCTCAGTGTAGCGTATTATAAACCGTAACAGTCTTTTTTGTCAAGTTTTAGTCTTTTTGTGTCGCTGTAAAATTTGAAATTGTTTCTTTACTACACTTTTGGTCTGTTCTTTGTAAAATTAAGCCTATTAAATTATATTGATAGATTTTATGCAATGGTTGTGCATTATTATTTTTTTATTTGCTTATGCTAAAAGGCTGTTAATTCTTCTCTTAGTATAACCTGCTTGTTTTCTCAAAATAACTAGCGGTATCCACACGATAACCTATTATTGCACATTTTACAAACTATTCGTCTTTATCAGGTAAAACTTTTTCATTACACATTTCAGACCACTGTTCCTCGTTAGGTTTCTTCCAACATCCATACCAGGATATATGCTACAAGAAGCTAGGAAGTGAATATTACGATGATGCACTGAGTGCCTGTGAAGCTGAAGGATTAGACATACTAATGCCTAAGACTGAAGAAGAACATGTCTTTATGAAGTGGTATATAATAGAGTAAGTATTTGTTTATCTTCAAATATTAGTTACTTGTTGTTTGAGGGAAACAGTTTTAAACACTAAAATACCTCATTTTTTTTAATTTAATATGTTTTCAAGATTATTCACCGGGCGGAAAGCTGAAATGAAATCAAGCTTGCTTAGCGTTTATATTGCATCTATCGTTCAACAATACACAAGTGAACTACTAGTATAGATTTAGGAACAAAAGCTGCGGACTATACCAAGGACACATTCAATGGTAGGTCTTTTGAAGACAAACGCTCGTCTGGCGTACAAAATATTCAGTGCCTGATATATACCATGAGTTTACGATCACTTATCAGCCACTGCTAATATATGTTCACTCCTCGCAAGTATCAATATCCCACTAGTCTTTACTTTTGTATTAACATGAAATGTTATTGATATAATATGAATCAGCGTAACTCTTTGGTTTTTTGAGACACGAAGAATTTTTAACCACAGAAAAAAGTAATATCAATAAAATACTAAACTCCGAGGAAAATTCAAAACGGAAAGTCCACAATCAAATGGCAAAATCGAATCATAAAACACATCAAACGATAGGACATCTGTCATATTCCTGACTTACTGCGGGCATTTTCGAATGTAGAAAATAGTGGATTGAACCTGGTTATTTACCGCTAATCCTCTCACTTGTATGACAGTCGCATCGTTTTATAATATTGATAATAATGCATGAACACGAGATGCGAGAATAGATCAACTCAGCCTTATTTGGCACAACATTGCGGATAGTTGGGTCCTCAATGCTCAGTGATGTCGCTCTTTATTTAGCTTTATTTAGGTATTTTGATTCGAGAGTCACCTAATGAGTCTTAAAATATCAATGTCTATACAGTTTTACAACAACTGAACTATAAATATATTTTATCTGATTTTTTTATATGAAGGTACATTAATGATAATGTATGGGTTGGACTAACAGATATAAACCAAGAAGGAACTTTTGTATGGAACAATGGTATTGATAGTAAATTCAGAGCTTTCGGCTATGGTGAGGCATAATTACGAAACATACGTAATAGTGACTGTATGTGAAAGATTTTTACTTTTCTTGATCAACACTTCAATCTTATTTGAAATATATCAAACCAATTACAGAAATGAGAAAAAAGAAACTAATCATTCCAATCATTTTATGTAAAAGTTATTTTGTAAAATATATTATTTACATGAAAAAATGACTGTCCCAAGTCAGGATTGTGACAGTTGCAGTCCATTCGTTCGATGTTTTTGAGCTGTTGATTTTGCCATTTGATTTTGGAATTTCCGTTTTTGAATTTTCAGTATTTGTGTGATTTTTATTGTGTATAGGTTGAATTTCAACTGATTTTTACAGGGGACCCAAATAACGCTGGTGGTGATCAACATTGTGTGAGATATGATTCTATTTCAAGCTACAATTGGAATGACTGGACATGTAATCTCCGTTCTACTGTAGTTTGTCAGACACTAGGTAAGATATGTAATTTAAACTAGGAACAAGTGATATTGGTTCTACTGTTGTTTTTCAGACGCTAGGTAAGAACAGTCAATACACTAGCTGGACATTTGATCATGGTTCTACTGTAGTTTGTCTGACCCTTGGTAAGAACTATCAAAATAATGACTAGACATGTAATCTCCGTTCAACTGTAGCTTGTCAGACACTAGGTAAGCATGACTAAACATGTAACCTGTCTGTTTCTGTAGTTTGTCAAACATTAGATAAGAACAGTTAATATATAATGACTAAACATGTAATCTGCCTGCTATTGTAGTTCTTCAAAAATTAGGTAAGAACAGTCAATTTAATGACGGAATAAGTGATCTAACCGCTACTGTACATTTTAAGGCACTAGGTAAGATATGTCAATTAAATGACGGAGCAAGGGATCTAACAGCTTCTGTAGTTTGTCAGGTATAGGTAAGATATGTCAATCAAATGACGGAAGAAGTGATTTAACAGCTGCAGTTTTTTGTCAAACACTAGGTAAGATATGTCAATCAAATGACAGAAGAAGTGATTTAACAGCTGCAGTCTTTTGTCAAACACTAGGTAAGATATGTCAATCAAATGACAGAAGAAGTTATCTAACAGCTACTGTATTTTGTAAGACCCTAGGTAAGAACTATCAATATAATGACTAGATATGTAATCTCCGTTCTGTTGTAGTTTGTCAGACACTAGGTAAGAATAGTTAATATTATGACCGAACATGAAACATGCCTGCTTCTGTAGTTTGTCAGACACTAGATAAGAACAATTAATATACTAGTAATGACTAAACATGTAATCTGCCTGCTATTGTAGTTCTTCTGGCGCTAGGTAAGATATGTCAATAAAATGACGACACAAGTGATCTAACCGCTACTGTAGTTTGTCAGACACTACGTAAGAACTGTCAACAGAATAACAAGACATGTGATTTGACTGCTACTACAGTTTGTCAGACACTAGGTTAGAACTATTGATTTATGACATGGCATATCAAATGACAGAAGAAGTGATCTAACAGCTACTGTATTTTGTCAAGTACTAGTTCATATATGTCAATCAAATGACGGAAGAAGTGATCTAACAGCCACTGTATTTTGTCAGGCACTAGGTAAGATATGTCAATTAAATGACGGAAGAAGTGATCTAACAGCTACTGTATTTTGTCAGACACTAGGTAAGATATGTCAATCAAATGACGGAAGAAGTGATCTAACAGTCACTGTATTTTGTCAGGCACTAGGTAAGATATGTCAATTAAATGACGGACGAAGTGATCTAACAGCTACTGTATTTTGTCATACACTAGGTAAGATATGTCAATCAAATGACGGAAGAAGTGATCTAACCGCTACTGTAGATGTCAGACACTAGGTAAGATATGTCAATCAAATGACGGAACAAGTGATCTAGCCGCCACTGCAGATGTCAGACAATAGGTAAGATATGTCAATTAAAAGACGGAAGAAGTGATCTAACCGCTACTGTAGTTTGTGAGACACTAGGTAAGATATGTCAATACTTAATCGATGGTTATGTGATATCGTGCCTCACCCTTTTCAAAAAGAGGGATATTATAATGTATAAAGTTAAAAACCTGAATGTTCAACCGATGACAGACGAAGAAGAATTAAGACATTATACAAAAAAGGGAACTTAATTGACCTTATCATGTACTTTAGTTTTCCCTACCTATTTACATATTTGCAAGCTGAAAAATGTGACCTATTGCAGCGGCAATTCCCTCACCTTATATTAGAATAGGTCAAGTTTCGATACCTTTTGTCGAGCATTTACTTCTTTATTCAAAACGTTTTAGAACAGAAACAAACACTTCCCTAATGATACGAGGTAAACATTTAAACAGTAAGTATCTTTGGATTCCACTGTTTTATCAAAACAATTATGTCTTAAAATAATACAATTAAACTATTGCAGGTTCCAGTTTGCAGCAAGCTGGTGTTGAAACAACAGCATTATCAATAATCAGCACTATTGACTTTACCACTTACTGTCCTTGCGCATGTGATGTCTTTAATATAACTGACGAATACATCGCAAATTACATTAAGAAACTACAAAAGGAGTTAAAAGTTGATTCAGAGACACTGTCTTCCACCATTCGCTCCAGGACATGCGCAGAAGATCCCAGACAGAGTGCAAAGAACATCGGAATGTTTGGAGTTGCAGTGTTGGCATTTGGTTTTACACTCATACTATTCATGGACATACTCTCCGTTTTTCAAAGACATTTTAACTCTAAAGTTGATCGACGTTAACTTGTTAAACAAATCTCCATTTCACTGTGCTTAAACGGCCGTGGGTAACTTAAGTTACCCACATCCCAAGATGGCGGACTCTAAACTCGTTGAGATTATAATTGATACGAAATCTACTTTTTGCAACGTTTTTCATGATCAATGTAAATAATGATAGGAGTTTTGAATAAACAAATCACTTACCATCACTACAAATTTGTTAATTTTGACTTCACTTTAGCGCAAGACCAACTTTTAAAAAATGCATAAGATGTCCGTAACTTATAAGTCAAAAATAATCAGACTGACCGTAACTTTATTTTCGGATGTGGGTAACTTTTTTTT
The DNA here is from genome assembly GCF_036588685.1 of Mytilus trossulus. Lineage (NCBI taxonomy): Eukaryota > Metazoa > Mollusca > Bivalvia > Mytilida > Mytilidae > Mytilus > Mytilus trossulus. The sequence goes on from NC_086386.1 coordinate 14,093,023, forward strand.
CAAAATTGTAAGATTAAATAAAGGACAATAAACACTATCAAACTCCTTAACTATTACATAGATTTATGCAATAACGATATGCTTCAAACTAAACAAGATAAAAAAGCAAGCCAGAGTGTCACGAATTTCCGTTTAATTTTTAAGAATTATTCCCGGGATAAAACGGGATCTTACGGTATGGCAAAAATTATCTAACATTCTTGTGATGATGCCTTGGAAAACAATGATATCCTTTCCTTTAAATAATTTCTGAATTGTTAGCCAAACTGAAATGTATGGTCTCTTCACTATATCTAGTGTGGTGTGTTGTTGATTGTGAGAAAAAAAAAAGCAAATATCTAGGAGTAGATGAAAGGCTATAGTGTTGAACAGGTGTCAGTTTATCATACATGTAACGACAAAAGTAGATTTAAAATCTTCTAAAAGTTTCATTGACCTCAGGGATTCAATAAGATCGGGTATCAAATCACATATCTTCGTTAGAGGTTTGGACTGATTCATCTATGTATTTCTGCTAAGGATCAAACTCCGAACTTGTTCTCATAAGGTGATGTTCATATGTTCACAATTAATGTAATTTCTAGAGTTGGAAATGGTGAGATTTATAACCTGCATGTCATGACTCGTCATCTAAAACTTAAGCAGTTAACAATCTATAAAGCCAGTAGAATGCCGGTAAGATACGTTAATTTTGCCGTACAATTTTCTACATAAGAAAATGCCTGTACCGTGTCAGGAAAATGACAGTTGTTATCCATTCGGTTGAGCTTTGGATTTTTCCATTTGATAAGGGACTTTCCTTTTTGAATTTTCTTCAGAGTTCAGTATTTTTGTAATTTTACTTTTTAATGCCTGTACCAAGGCAGGAATATGACTGTTGTTTTCCATTCGTTTGGTGTGTTAAATTGAGCTTTTGGCTTTGCCATTCCATAAAGGACTTCCCGTTTAAATTTTCCTATGAAGTCGATATTTCTGTTATTTATCATTTCTTTTTTTTATAATTACATCTACGAATAAAAATTCGTTGAAAGCTATACTGACATCATGCTAAAGTTACGGACATCCCTATTTATATAAGGAAAAAAGTTACGGACAAGTTGTTTTGAAGTTACGGACATCATAAGTGTTTTGGAAAATCGTGCTGTAATCGTTTATTTTGTGGAAACAAATCACGTTTTACATTGCAGAGTTTCCCTAAAAGATTTATATAACTTTTTAATTACTGAACATTTCTTTTGTATTCATGGTATTGTCATTATATAGGAGCAAACTTCCTAACCGATGCCAGGCGTAGATATAGGAAGATGTGGTAAGAGTGCCATTTAGACAACTATCCATCCAAATAACAATTTATAAAAGTAAACAATTATAGGTCAAGGTACGACCTTCAACACGGAGCCTTAGCTCAGACAGAACAGCACGCTGTAAAGGCCCCCCAAAATTACTTATGTAAAACCATTGACACGAGGAAACCAACGGTCTAATCTATATAAAAACTAGAAACAAGAAACGAATGAACATAGACAGAAGACAACTACTGTACATCAGATTCTTCACTTATAAAAGGTACAAACATTAGCAACAGGATTAGACGTTTTTCGTCATGCCTCTCTGACATTTGTTTGTTTATTAAGCCTTTTCGAAATTGTTTACTTTCTTTTAAGTAAATCTGAAATTCTGGTTATCTTTTATCTACTTTTTTCAGTAATAAATAGATATAATACTCGTGGACCGACGAAAAGCGGACATCATTTAACATAAGCGAAACACATACTGTACATTTCAGCGACAAACTGTCCGTTTCTGAGTTTTTCAGATATAATTTGTCGCTAGAGTATGAGAAAAATGTTATAAATATGCTTAGATGATTTAATTTACAACCTTTAAATTACCGAAAGTTAGTTATTAGCCAATCAAAATTAATAATAAATAGTATCTCCTAGAACAGGACACTTTCCATTAATCTAGTATTTTGACACAGACAAATAATAGAACACATTACACAACATAGAAAACAAAAGAATAAACAACACGAACCCCACCAAAAACCAGTGATGATCTGAGGTGCTCCGGAAGGGTTAGCAGATCCTGTTCCGCATGTGGCACCCGTCGTGTTGCTTATGAGATAACAATCCAGTAAATTGTTCGATAGGTCGTATTTATGAAAGGGGGATTGTAGTTACGACGTAAGGATTATGTCCCCTATCATTTGTGAAACGGTTATTCCATAACGGTCAATCAACTCGCGATGGCGTTCGTAAAATTTACGAAGAAATGATTGCACCTTCACCATTTTGAACACTTGATTTAATAGCTTCCTTATGAGAAACAACACTCTATCAAGAAAATCATGATAGGAAATGCAAGAACGGGAATATTGTATCCATTGAGTTTATATATAACACACGGCTATATTTATATGCAACCTATTGGAAAACCATTATATTTTCAAATCATGAATATCGTCGTAAGCTCCCATGGTTACATTTAAAAAAAAAAAGTGGTTTCTTTGGGTACACAAAAATATCTTATCATACAGGTCATCTTCAACACGAACAATAAAGTAATTGCTTTTTATATTACTTGTTCAAATGATACTTTAAAAATCAAATTTATCATATAAAAAAAGCTGAAAATGTTTATACAATTAATCATAAGTGTTTCAAGATTCTAGTAAGAGTATTTTTTTTAGTTGAAATTACCACATTTTAAACGAAAGAACATTTATTGCGTATTACTTTCAGGTTTTTTTTTTCACTCTGATTACATCAAAAAAGAAAAAAAGCAATCTAAACCACTAGTTTAGAGATAATTCTGCCTTGATTCAAACACGTCTAGTCTCGTGTCGTTAATTTCTAGCTTACACTATCAGTTCCTTTACTAGGACAATTGTCACTAAATAAAGGCAACAGTAGTATACCGCTGTTCAAAACAAAATCGAGGTAACAAACTAAAACTCAGGAAAACGCATTTAATATAAGAGGAGACCAACGACACATTAAAATATAACACACGTGCACAGAATCGGACTAAGCATTGGACAAAATCCTATGAGAATAACAAATATAAAAAATCAAAACCAAATACATGAATTTGGTATAGATAAGTACCGTGACCTCTTATAGGAATGTGAATTCACACCTAAAAAGAAAGAGAAAACAAATAACACAATGGAAACACAACGTTAAAATGTAACACACAGAAACGAACTATAATATAACATTGGCCATATTCCTGACTTGGTACAGGACATTTTTAAAGGAAAAACTGATGGGTTGAACCTGGTTTTGTGGCGTGCCATACTTGCACTTTCATAGCACTGTTAAATATAACATTGAAATGACAACACAATATTACAGGACTATAACAAGTGAAATTGTGAGCTACTGCTCACTAATGATACCCCCGCCGCAAGTGGATAATATTAATAGTGTAAAAATATGCAAGTGTTCGGTGAACGGGAAGTTGTCGAGTGATGAATCTGAAAACACATCACACGGTGTAGCTGACTTATTTAAATCCTGAAACCAAATTTCAGAAATCCTTGTATTGTAGTTCCTGAGAAAAATGTAACGAAAATTTTCAACTTGGCTATCATGTGTAAAATCATATAAGTGTTCGGCAAACAGGAAGTTGTCAAGTGATCAATCTGAAAACGCATCACACGGTATAGCTGACTTAGATACACCCTGAAACCAAATTTCAGAAATCCTTGTATTGTAGTTCCTGAGAAAAATGTGACGAAAACTTTCAACTTGGCTATCATGTGTAAAATCATACAAGTGTTCGGTAAACAGGAAGTTGTCAAGTGATCAATCTGAAAACGCATCACACGGTATAGCTGACTTAGATTAACCCTGAAACCAAATTTCAGAAATCCTTGTATTGTAGTTCCTGAGAAAAATGTGACGAAAATTTTCAACTTGGCTATCATGTGTAAAATCATACAAGTGTTCGGTAAACAGGAAGTTGTCAAGTGATCAATCTAGGACTTTAAACTTATATGTTCATTTTGAATTTTTGATTCCCTAAATAATTTTAAAAACGATAAAATTAAAAAAAAACATTGTATTATTGATATAAATTATTTTACTAACCTTATATTTCATCATCCTCTCAGACTGATGTTCTGATTAAAACATTAGGACAATCCGAATGTTAAGAAATATATAGTATGCATATACAGCTAGGACACACCTACGCACATCAATGTGTTTAATTAACCAATCACTGCTTTTTTATCACGAGTATGCAATCCTTTTTTGATGAATGATTTTTATCTTGTTTGTCAATATCTATTTTCAGCTGTGATGTCTGCCTTATTTATCACCAACTGTCTCGGCTACGGGCTATACAGGCATGCTATGAAATCATGTAACAAATATTTAACAGATGCAAAATCAAATATTTCGAAATGGAACACGTATTATTTATATGGTCATTTTTATAAATTTCCTTGTACAAAACATTGAATTTAAAAAAAAAACTAAGGATTTTCTTATTCCAGGAATAGATTACCTTAGCTGTATTTGGCACAACGTTTTGGAATATTGGCTACTCAATGCACTTCAACTTTGTACGTGTTTGGCTTTATAACTATTTGGATCTGAGCGTCACTGATGAGTAACCCTGGTACTTCTGATAACTAATTATTTGTAATTAAGAATGATGTATGAATTATCTTTGAAAAATGATGTTTAAATTGATTAGTATTATATCAACTTCAAAATTAAGTTTTTCTTAGTTGAATTAAAATAGAAACAAGATGACCAAATTGATATATAGAATTATCCCCTTTTAAGCACTATAGAACATTTTTTATTGCCACTTTTCTTTACATAAAACATCATCTGCTTTTGTATCCCCTCCATCATATTGCACCATAAAACGATGTCTTCATTGAAATTTTCTTTATTTAAAACATCAACAGTTAATATGACCCCCTTCAGCTCCATAGCAAATTCTCTTTTGACCATTTATTTATTTGTTACATAATCTACTTATATTATGATAGAAATGTTTCAACGTAAATTGTAATATGCTGTAAATGCAATGCTTAATGGTACAGGCTTGTTATATCCTCTAGATTAAATAGACATAGATGGTATGTCAATGAAAAACCACATTTATACCAATAATACACTAAAAATAATAATTTTTTTTAGTGTATTTTAGGTATAAATGTGCTTTTGATGGACATATCATCTATGGTTAAAAGTTATGACTTTTAAACAATGTATTATCTGCAATTGAATTAAAGAAAAGATTTTAAAGGTTATAAGGTGTAATGAGTAAGATGTACAAGAATATGTTGTAATCTGATATAGATTTAAATATGACTTATTTTCTATTTCTAAAATGTACCAGGAAGATCTGATAATTAAGTTATTGAACACTTCGTTAGGAAACTTGTATGTATAACATTAAATGTCGTGATGATAAGATAACGGAAGTTGACAAAACTCTGACAAAAAAGAAAACATCCTAGAAATTGTTAATAATATTGATATTCATACGTTAAAACAAATGTTAGAATTTCACATCTATGGTAAACTCCCATCAGAAGTAGTCATACAGTTTTGACGAAAATAAATAGAGGACGGATCTACTCAACATTCTGAACTTTTTGGTTCCTTTCCGATTGTCTTTATTCAAACCAATTTCTAGACATTAGACAAAACTTGCATTCTATCCATTTAAGCATATCGATCATCTTTGTTGGCATGTATTGTCAACGGATATTATTTTTAAACAAGACACCAAAATGATGACAGTGAACAAAGGAGTATGTTCCGTACGAGTCATATTTTGCCACGATTATAAAGTGATAACAATGTTTAATTAGTTATCTAGGGTACCAGGATTATAGTTTAGTACGCTTGAAGCGCGTTTCGTCTACATTGGACTCACCCGTGACGCTCATATAAAAAACATATGTAGTAATGAAGTCAAACAAGTACAAAGTTTAAGAGCATTCAGGATCCAAAATTCAAAAACATTGTGCCAAAAATGGCTAAGGTAATTCATCATGATCATGCCTGGGATAAAAAAAATCCTGCGTTTTTCAAAAATTAAAAAAATCACCACATTATTGATATTGATGTCAACACCGAAGTGTTGACTACTGGGCTGGTGCTACCCTCGGGGATGAAACGTCCACCAGCAGTGGCATTGACCCAGTGGTGTAAATAGTTATCAAAGGTACCAGGATTATAATTTAGTACACCAGACGCGCGTTTCGTCTACATAAGACTCACCAGCGTCATATCAAAATTGTAACGAAGCCAAACAAGTACAAAGTTGAACAGCATTTAGAATTAAAAAGTCCAAAATATGTGCCAAATATGGCTTAGGTAATCTATGCCTTAGATAAGATAATCCTTCGTTTTTCGAAAAATTCTAAAATTTTGTAAATAGGAAATTTATTACAATGACCACATTATTGATATTCATGTCAACACCGAAGTGTCAGCTACTTCGCTGGTGATACACTCGGGGACTAAACGTCCACCAGCAGTGGCATCGACCCAGTGATGCAAATAGTATCAAAGGTACCAGGATTATAATTTAGTATGCCAGACGCGCGTTTCGTCTACATAAGAAATCAGTGACGCTTATATCATAAAAGTAATGAAGCCAAACAAGTACAAAGTTGAAGAGCATTGATGATCAAAGATTCCAAAACGTTGTGCCATATATTGCTAAGGTAATTTATGTCTGGGATAAGAACATCCATAGTTTTTTCGAAAAATTCGAAAAATGTTTTCTAAACAGGAAATTTATAAAAATGACCACATTATTGATATTCATGTCAACACCGAAGTGTTGACTACTGGGCTGGTGAATTAGAGACTTGTGAAAAAGTTAAATAGAACTATTTTTGTTAATATTTTATTCTAGGGCATTGAATTTTACATCACAAACCGACCAAAATACGAGATTTTCGCGAAACTGACTTAACTTACATTTTACAGCAATGTTCCGTATTAAGACATGTTGTCTATCTTGTTTGGCAGGTGACGTCATGAGACACATTTTTCTAAAACTGAAGTTTATTTTATGTAGGCCCAGTAGTGTCAGAAGAGAAGATTAGTGTAAAGGTGAACGACGACGGTCGAAGATTAGTGTAAAGGTGAACGACGCCGGTCGAATATTAGTGTAAAGGTGAACGACGACGGTCGAAGATTAGTGTAAAGGTGAACAGCGCCGGTCGAAGATTAATGTAAAGGTGAACGACGCCGGTCGAAGATTAGTGTAAAGGTGAACGACGCCGGTCGAAGATTAGTGTAAAGGTGAACGACGCCGGTCGAAGATTAGTGTAAAGGTGAACGACGACGGTCGAAGATTAGTGTAAAGGTGAACGACGACGGTCGAAGATAGACGAAAAAGGACCATGTTCTTTTTTCTCTCTTGATTTTTTGCAAGCATGCAATCGGTTTTTGTATTCCTTAACAGTAGTTCTTTGTTACTATGTAAACTCTTAAATAGGTAATGTGGTACACATGGTTATATTTTCTACAAAATTTACACACTAACTTGACTTGATGAAAAAAAAGAAGAAAAATGGCAAAACTTGGGTTGCTACGCATACCAGTGAGCACCGATGACCAGTTTTACCCCCAACCGGATATACATCATTTCAAACTAAAAAGGCTTTAGAAACGTTATAACACTATATTATGTTTGTGTTATTTTTGAATGAATGTGTTCCCGTCAAAGCGATGACTGCATGTTACAAACGCCAAAATAATTGTCAGAAAGGTCAAGAAATTCTGTCTGACATGTTTTGGGTTCAGTTTTACACCTTCTGGTTTTGCATTTACCAAACCTCAAATTCATAAACAAACATAGTCTCATCTGATAAATAACGTTTAGTTTAAAATTAAGAAAAGAGAAACAAATATTTACATGATTTTTTGAAACATATTTATTTTAGTAATGTGAGTTAACAACTGTTATGGTAAAATCAAATTTCAATCATAATCACATTAACCCACTCCTAATTTGAATAGCAGTTGACGTTGCGGCAGTAAGCATGTCTGGCAATTGATGTTGCGTAATCAAATTCTATTGACGTTTCATTGTCACTAAACTTTATCTGTTCATTGATGGCCAGCAACAAATCTTGCCTACTTGTAAAATTATCGTTGTCGGAAGGACAGTAAGACGAGTTTCTGAAGTCATACAGTATGGTCTTGGCAAAAGTATCACTATCACTTAACTAGTATATATTTGCTTAGGGGCAAGTTGAAGGACGCCTCCGTGTGCGGGAATTCGCTACATTGAAGACCTATTGGTGACCTTCTGCTGTATTTTTTTTTCTATGGTCGGGTTGTTGTCTCTTTGACACATTCCCCATATCCATTCTCAATTTTAATCAACATTGTGCCAGATTTTATTTATTATAAAAATTGAAAGCAAGGCAATTTGTATTCAAGGAACCAAATAGTAAGACATAAGCGTTTTCTAATATATATAAAATGTGATTCAACAACTGTTATGGTTAAAATTCAATCATAATCACATTAACCCACTCCTAACCTTTGTGTAGTATTCGTTTGGAACTTGAGGGCTTTTAAGGTTGCCCTTCAGTCGATTATTTGGCAATTCAGTTGATGGGAAACATTTATGGCTCCTGGCTTGGGACAGGCGCAAAAATGCGGCGGGGTTAAACATGTTTATGAGATCTCAACCCTCTCCCTATAACTCTAGCCAATATAGAAAAGTAAATGCATAACAATACGCACATTTAAAATTCTATTCAAGAGAAGTCCGAGTCTGATGTCAGAAGATGTAACCAAAGAAAATAAACAAAAAGACAATAAAACATAAATTAAAACAGACTACTAGCATTTAACTGACATGCCAGCTCCAAACTTCAATTAACCTGATTGAAAGATTATGATTTCATCATATGAATATCAGGCACAATTCTTCCCGTTAGGGGTTTAGTATCATATCATCATAACATATATGAGAAGAACATAACCCGTGTCATGCCAACAACTGGTTTTTGAATAAATGTGTTTAGTTCCGATGCAAAGACCCTATAAGTGAATCAATATTAACGCTAAAATAAGCAATCTTAAATTGTTTCAAAACGCAATTCTGCAGTTAGAAAAGGATACACAATTTGTAGAAATTACTTTTATCATTAAAATTTTAAACGTATTCATGTATAACATCATTATAGTTTTAACTGTGTTGCTATGGAAACACTTTAATAATGATACACAAATTAGAATCAATTGTGAAAAAAAAAGTTTTCCGTTTGTTTCTCATGTTTGCACAAAAGGAGGAAAACAAAAAATGCTGATTATGAAAAATATTATAGGAACATTCCAATTTTACAAAAAATAAAATCAATATAGAAAAAAACGGATCACATTGTTTAAAAAAATGATTAATTCAAATTGCGCAATATTTGCACTTGAATGTACGTGTTGCCATGGAAACTAGCGGTCAAGTTGCATCCTTCCTGTATACCTCTTGAAACGTGCTAGATTTGACAAATTGATTTTAATATCATCAATGTTCCAAGTGAAATTAGTAAAAATGTTGCCCTGGAAACAACTTATAATATGCATTAACTTACAACACGTAAAACAAATGACTAAATCTCTCTTTTTACTATTTAAGTCTTTAGGAAAATGTTTTGTTCTGTATTTAGACCTTTTACCAACAAATTTGTACATGTATAAAAATGCGGTTTTTATCCAGCGCTTTCATAGGTTTGAACCCTGTTTTCAATTAAGATTTATATATCTATTGACTCAAAAAAATCATTTCAAACGGCTGGGTGTTTTTATCGATGCATGATATATCTAAGCAACTGTTTGTCAGATTCTTTAATTTATCAAACAAATTTTTCCACTGGTATTACTAAGGAGATGAGGTTTCAGTGCCATTAAGACAACTCTCCATCGAAGTCACAATATATATAAAACAAACGTTTACAATAATTTGTCAACGTACACCCTTCAATATGGAGCCAACGATTCAGCGGTGTTCAGAGGACTATTTAGATGCACCATATCAAACAGTTCCTTGTGGATTTTGATGTTTAAACGAAGTCAACATTGTTTCAAGGAAGCTACAAATGTATTAACCTAGAAATTGCAAGGGTAAAGTTGAAAGCAGCCCTCCGTAAATTTTACGGACGCCATCACTAGTTGGTTAACCGTGATGGAATAACCGTTTCACAGATGATATCGGATATGTTCCTAACGTTGTAACTTCAATCCTCTTCCCTTTTCACGAGTGTGACATACCGAATAAGGCTATTTATCAGGATTGTAATAACTCTTCGATACGACGGGTTCTTAAAGTGGAGCAGGATATGCCTTCTCTTCCGGAGCAGCTAGGATCAACCCCGGTTTCTGGTGGGGTTCATATACGTTTTGCTTAATCTTTAGGTTTCTTTGACATATGTACTATTATTGGTCTTTTTTGTGTCTTCCATTTTTAGCCATGGCGTTGTCAATTATTTTTCGATTGATTAATTGACTATCCCTCTGCTATCTTTCGTCTTACTCTTTTACACAAATGACAATTCGGATGAAACTCTTCTTTCTCTACGAAGTTTAGATGTTATTTGTTTTTCCCTGCGGTGTTTCTATATTAATCATGGCAACTCTTATATCTGCCGTTTCACTTCCTTTTTTAAAACTAGGTATGTATGTCAATATCCTTGATCAATATACATTTGTACACCTATAAATATTCAGGGAATAATGAATCTTTCTTGCTTATATCATACAGTGTATATTCATATATCATATATTTCTTTATATATCCCGTTTGAGACAGTAAACATTAACTTTTGCATAATACGCGTAGATGTGATACGTTTTTATTTAACAGATGTTTTTTGTGGTTTCAACCAATGTTTGTTGAATATTTGTTTTGAACATTCACAGTTTAAAAAAAAAAAATTATGACAATGTTTTTAATTATTTTCGTTGGCTTATAGATATTATTTAATGAAAGGGTTTTGTTAACTGTAAATTGCAAAAATGGAATACGACATAACATTATCAAAGAATAAAGAAAGAAAAACAATGGCAAAATAAAATAATATATTATAGTTCGTGTTGTATTATACCTACTATTGACCAGTTACTACATTACCATTGTTTCTTGGGGTTAATTTATCTTTTTTATAAAGTATTTGGGTATTGTTCCGGGACTATTTGAATTTATCATATTAAATAGTTCTTTGGTGATTTAAATATCTAAACAAAGTCTACATCATGTAAATATAACGGAATTTGATGAGACTGTTATTAAAGTGAGAGGATTAGCGCTATAGAACCAGGTTTAATCCACCATTTTCTACATTTGAAAATACCTGTACCAAGTCAGGAATATGACAGTTCTTGTCCATTTGTTTTTGATGCGTTTTGTTATTTGATTTTGCCATGTGATTATGGACTTTCCGAATTGATTTCCCTCTGAGTTCAGTATTTTTGTGATTTTACTTTTTGGTACAGATTTAACAATTTGGACTTCACATTTTCTTTTTCTACGAACGTTCGATGTTATTTCTTTTTGCCTGTGGTGTTTCCGTATAAACCATGTTTTCATTTGTGACAATTCGTCTGATACTTTTATTTGTCAATATTCTTAATCAAGTCACGATATCACATGCACAATAAAAATTTGGATGAAAAATGTTGTTTTATTCAGCTGTGAAGTCTACCTTTTATAACCAACTGTCTTGGTTAGGAAACATATATTTATTCTAGTCAGCTAATCTGCATGTCGGAGAATATGTACCACAAATAGGCGCTCCTATAATTAGTTTGTATAAATGTCCATTTAATTCAAGTTTATTGTTTCTTAACTTTAAAAATGCCGTTTATGCTGTTTGTTTGAAATTTTTAAAGTATATTCTTGTTTGTTAACTAACGAAAATGCATTGATAACTGTTCCATTATAGGCAATACGAATGCATTCTTTCTTGACCTTGTGCGACTCTATTCTATAAATGAAGTCTTTCGTATCTTGAATGTAAAAATAATGAATTCTTCAATAACGGTTTTAGAATTAGATCCAGTAATCTTTCAATGCGTCTCATAGTAGAGTTACACTTATGAAAGATTGGTCGGTGTGAAATGTTTATGGTGCTTACTATTTGACCATTTCGAAAGGCCTAATTTATTATTTCTAGATTGATTTTATGAATATTCGAAAGAAGTGTCTATGTTTTGATTTGTTATTTTTCTTCAAAAAATTATAAGTTTGTTAATCTATTTCTTTTTTCCTATATAGTTTTTCAACACTATCTTTTATAGATTTGACAACAACGTTAATAGTTATTTTCAAGTAATGGCAACTTTTAAGGTGACTTGTTTCTATTTTGATGTAATCGATTTTTTACAACCGCTGTCGGGTTATTTTGACCGGCTTTATATAAATATGTTTTAGTTATATTAGAGCTTTTCGTTCTCATGTTGATGAAATGTCCCTTAACTGTTTAATCTCAAGTTTTGATGTATCTATGTTTGTGTCAGTTAACTAATTTTCTAGGGCAACATAGTAAATCTTTATTATACAGGCGTTCACAATGCTTACAAAAAGATCATACAAGCTCTTAACTAGAACTTTAAAATTTGATTGACATTAATGGGAATGTAATGCATATATATGGTGTATTAACGATTTTAGCTTCTCTAAAATGCTCGGAGCATCCTCCAAGCATGCCTGGAGGAAGCTGACTAGACTAAATATATGTTCCCTGACATAATAAAAAAATACGGGCTATACAGGCATCTTATGTAATCATTAATTTAAAAAGAAACATTTACACCAAATTTCTAGCATTTAAGATCAATTCTTTGTAATTACCAAAATATTTCGTCAGGCAATAAAAAGTGTTTGTTTTAAACATAATGATTTCAATAGAGCCACCCATCTTATTAAAATAAGTTCTCATCACTTGTTTCTCGATTTTTTTATATGTCGCCTCACACGGCGACATATAAAAAATCGAGGAGCAAGTGATGAGAACTTATTCTAATAAGACTGTAGAGCCACATGAGCTTAACAAAAAATATTTTTACACTTAACCCCATATGTTTACCGTTTCCTTGGTAATAGGACTTTAAAATGGCAAAAAAGAAGGAAAATGCAGTGTTAACAGATTATGATCAATTATGTCTAATAAAAAGAAAATAATATAGATATTCAGACATTTTAAACTTTTTTCAGTTAAAAAAAAACAAATAAAAATTGAGTTCAACAGTAAACTTTAAAAAAAAATCTCTATAGCTAAAATATGGTAAAAGGTGCAATAAAAGGGAGGGGTAGAGCCTATTTTGATAAGATACAGTCATGTATTATAGTGTTGTTTATATGAAAAGATAGAATGGATTAAGATTATACAAGAAAAGATAAAAATCAGTGGGCAAACTTGACTGTGTTGAAATAAATTGACCCTGAAAAGTTGAGTTGTCCTGTATTTACCCAATCAAATAACCTCCCTTTACGGAGTTTTCTTGTAAAGAAACAAATTAAAAACAGGTGGGAAAAGGTCAACAAATGCAGACAACATTATTTTGCGAATTCTTTCATGTTTTTTATTCAAGCATAATGGGAAATGGATTTTTTTTCACAGAGATGTTAGCCTACACTTTTATATATGGTTAAGTTGGTGTGATATGCTCATGTTTTTGAAATATAATCATAACAATGGAACTGCGACTGTGTTTTTTTTTTTATAATGAATTTTCTTTATTGTAACAAATAGACTAGCACAACATGTATGAACAAAGGTGTACAGAATGGCATTTTAACACAAAAGAAGTATTAGATAATAAACAACAATTGAATATATATGATGGTGCAATAGTAGCTTGAAAATAAATAAATATCCTATAACATTGAAGTCTTACTTGTTCTTGCGATATGCATAAGTGGTGTTTCAATAAAATTTTAACATTTTTTATTTATTCTATGATAGGGGCCCAGGGACTCCAGTATTTGTTATATTCCTCTACAGAGAGGTTTTTAAATGAAATGTATTTTTTCTAAATTCAACTGTTCCTTTAAATAGTTTTTTAAAGCATTTAAATTTGGCAAAACTTCTTGTAGTTTTGTTCGGTAGATGTATTATTTTGAAAAAAGAATAATCTTATTTTTAACAAAATTCATTTCAACATTTTCTAAGATACCAAATAAAATAATCATAATATTCAAAGGCAGTTCAATATTTGTCATTTCAAAAATCCAAATGTTTAGTGCATGCCAGAAACTGGCGACCTTCGGACAGCTCCAAAATAAATGTTCTATGGTCTCTGGTCCTTCTTTACAAAATGTACACATGTTGTCACTATTTATTTTTATCTTGTAAAGTAGTGAATTAGTTCTCAAAATTCTATGGATAATTCTATATTGGAACCAGCTAAGCTTAGTGCTTTTACTATATTTTGTACACGAAGTGTGTATTTTTTTTCCAGTTAATACCAGTCATATTAAGATGGTTCTCCCATTGTTCCTTTGCAGCAAATGTAATATATTTTTCATTCAATATGTTGTACATGTCTTTTGAACCTTTTTTTGATTAAAAAAAGATACTTATGTTAAAAGGTAGTATTGCATGAATTTTTCTCTCGTTTACTTCAATATTTATCGTGTTTAACCACTCATTAAGCGAGTGTGCTATTCCATAATAATGTAAAATATTTGGCCTAAATTGATATAATTGTTGGAAATTTTGAAATGACATAACTTTGCCCTGGTCATCCAACAAATCTTGCACTGTCCAAATTCCCGCATTTGCCCAGTTTTTATAGTAGACTCTTGAACCACCAATTTTAAAGTTTTCTACCTCCCATAAAGAATAAGATAGAATTTCATCAATACATCTTGGTTTTCTAATTTGATTAAGGGTTTTCCAAGCATCAAAAACTTCTAGCCAAAATTTATTTGATGACCTTTTAATAGGCCCAATATAACTTATATCAATAAAATTTATTTGCTCCAGAATAGAGACTAATCTCACCCACTTTGAATTCGAATTATACAAACGTCTCACCCATGTAAGTTTTAGTCCCTGTATAAATGCTTTTAAATTTAGCATTTTTAAACCACCCTTATAATAATCTTGACATAAAAGATCTCGCTTGACCTTATCTGGTTTATTATCCCAGATAAAAGCATACATTTTATTTGTTAAATTAAGTAACATATTCTCATCTGGACTAGGGATAGATAGAAACAGATGATTTAATTTAGCTATGATCAAAGTTTTTAAAATGGTAATCTTTCCAAAGGGGTGAGATACTGTTTTGACCATTTTTGCAAAGTGTTGTCTATATTATCTAAAACTGGCCTATAATTTAAATTAATCATTCTATCTAGGTCGACTGAAAAAGTAATTCCAAGTAGTTTAAATATACTGGAGCCCCATTTCAATCCCCACTTTACACAAATTTGATCCTGACTATGTTTTTTGCTACCTATCCAAATAACACTTGTTTTTTTCTATGTTTATCTTCAGTCCCGAGATTTCAGCATACAATTGGAGAACACGAAGAGATGCATCGAGCGATTCTGGCGAGCAATCTAATATCAAGGATGTATCATCTGCATATTGAGAAAGTACAAACTCTGTATCATCTATAGTAATACCCTTTATCTCCTTACTATTTCTTACCAAAATGCCTAATATTTCTGCACATAGCAAGAAAATATAAGGGGATAAAGGATCTCCCTGTCTACAGCCTCTCTCTATAGTGAAGAACTCTGACAGACAGCAGTTTTGTGTCACCGCAGCTGTTATATTGTTATAGAAGGTTTTAACCCAGGATATAACAGATTCACCAAAATTAAAATATCTTTATGTATCATAAAGAAATGACCAAGATATGGAATCAAATGCCTTATCAAAATCAATCAGCAGGAGAATTCCTGGAATATTATTTTCTTCAGTAAAATGTTGAATATCATATATCAATCGACAATTTTCGCCTTTATATCTACCTGGAACAAAACCAGTTTGATTCGAGCTTATTAATTTTGACAAAACAGATTTTATTCTCTCTGCTATACAGCTTGATGCCAATCTATATGTAGAATTTAGTAAAGTAATAGGTCTGTAATTTTTAAGAAATTGTTTTGGTTTACCATCTTTTGGAATACATGTTATCCCTCCCTGCCTCTGTGTGACAGACATTCCAAAGGCCTCTGCCTTTTATAAATTCATTAATCTTGAAAGAAAAGACCACAGGTGAATGATCAGACCTGTAACTATTATCAATTTTAACATCATTAACAAAGTGAAAAATATTATCAGAAATCAGAAAAAAATCTAAACGAGATTGTTTAAAGGGTTTTTATTCCTCTAAGTAAATCTTTTCAGATTGGGGTATAATTCTCTAAATGGATCAACTAGATTGAAGTCTTCCATTAGCTGTAATACTTTTTCTCTAGACTTTGTGTTGTTGATATTAACATAATTATGGGTATCAAGATTAAAACTTTGAATGAGGTTAAAATCTCCACAAAGAATACAAGATTGGTTATCAAATTCCTCAATAATGTCAGCCACCTTTTGATGAAAGCAAGGAGTGTCTACATTTGGCCCATAAATATTTACTAAAGTAATTTTTTGTTTTTCAATTGTAATGTCCAATCCAAGAAGATTTCCACCCTCATCTTTTTTAACTTTGTGCATTTGAAGATCAAAGTTTTCATTAAAAAAGATGGCCACACCTCTCTGATTGGATGTAAATGAATTGAAAAGGCATTCTCCCTTCCACTGATTTTTAATATTTAATTCATCTTGTTCTGTAAAATGTGTGTCCTGAAGACAATATACATTAAAATTCTTCGACTTTAAATAGTTCAAAACATCTCTCCGTTTCTCCTTTGTATACAGACCTTGACAATTATAAGAAATTGTTTTAAGAATATCACCCTTCATGCATGCGTTTATCTTTATCAATATTTATAACTCTAATGATTAGTGAGTATACATAAATATACCATGAAATTTGTGAAATCAAGGGACTTTTAAAGTTCTTTTCCTTTAAAACTGTATAGTTTTTCCAGATCTGTGAAACCTTAAGACATATTTGTAATTTACAATAAATACATATATAAGAAAACATAAAATACAATAGCAAGACAAAGTCCAACATTAAAATCAAATACTAAATTTGCACTCTGAGACATTCACTGTTGTTGTATAGGATAGTCACTCTAAATGGTCTATGGGAGATAACTCAGAAGAAATTTCAATAAATACATTGGATTCAGATGGAAATTTAATTTGAGCAAACCCAACAGTGAATATCTGTATAGTTCATGTTATGTACATATTTTTAAAGATTATTTCATTCCTATAATTTCATATTACATTTAATTTTCTTACTGTCATTCTTGCGACTGTGTTTTTACTAAGACAGTGTATTTTATAGTTTATTTTGCTTAATGTGACTAAATTTTTAATGGATTTATTTATATAATCTTCGAATAATAGTTATGAAATGTGTAGCATAAAAGATTGCGTCGGCAATTGTGACAACTGCAGTGACGACAGGTATTTTTAAAAACGCTTCCAAAGGAAAAAGAGTATAATTTTTTGTCAGAAATTTCTTTACTGGAATATGACATTACATTATACGTCACAATTGAGGATCTGTGATATTCATAGAAATATTATCGTCGGAACAACTATTAAGAGATATAGAAAAAAAAAATTGGGGTGTGCCTTCAGTAAATGTCATTTTGAAATATCATAATACAACAAAAGCAGGCGACCGACATATGTTACACCCGAGATTTTTCAAAAAATTATTTAAAGACGAGCAATTTCATTTCTATTGGAACATGTAAGTAGATGCAATTTCCCTAATACCATTTTTCTTTTAAATGCAGTGTTAAACCTCTTTTAAGACCAAAAAGTAATGAAATGCAGCTGTCAGGTGTCTCCCCCCCTAAAAAAAAAAACCGAAACAAAACAAAACAAAACAAACCCATACAACAACAACAAAACCTTAGGGTTTACATTACCTACCATTTGACTGTGAACCTGAAGCTTATTATTTTTAGCATGTGACAGCCAGATAAACTTCTTTAATACCCCTTTTTATAACTATTTCATAAAATTATGTGAAGTTCTTCAAATCCTGTTTTTGAGAGACAAAAATTATAACATGAATGCAATTTCATGTTTTCCTACCAGATTTGTGAGGTTTTGTACCTGATAATCATACCGGACGTTATGATTATGAAATAAAAAATGTTGCAGCAATAACATGATGCGATGTTGCGGCTTTAAAGCTACAAGCTAATCAGGTTGTCAGAACATTGACGCCGGATAATTGCTTGCTGAATGATGCCACTAGCATAATTCTCGCTACATTGCAGCACTATTTCCTTTCATGACAAAAAGTGCCACAATGTTGCCATAAAGTACATATATAATACTCTCATTCTTAATCTACTGAAATGACGCAAAACAATAGGCTTTTTGCTAATTCCCGTAATTGACCCTAAAATTAGAGATCCATACAAAAGTTGTCTCCCTTATTAGGGACATGAATTTTTAGTTACAATGGAGAGCTAGCAGAAAGAGCAAACCTATCTGTGCGTAATGTGAGTAATTTATAAGGTTTTTTAAATCTTTTAATACAATTAATTTGTGGTTTAACTAAATACTATTGACTTCAGAATTATTTGTCCTCTAGAAATTAGTTAAACCGCAGATATATCACATTCAATTCATCAAGTTAAAGCCATTTTTGTCCGGTATGGAACTAGTCTACGACTGACAAACGTTAGTAATTTGCTAAAAAGTGTGTAATAACAGAATCAAATTGTAACATTGAATCAGGAAATAAAACCCCTAATTACTTGTTTTATAATTGACGGAACAAGCTTTAAATTGTTTTCATATATATGATTTTAATCAAAGTCAAACAAAAAATGCTTACCATCAAATAACATCAGAAAACTTAACTTATAACAAATGAAATTAACAATTAGTCAATTTCAATTTATAAGAAATTTTAATGTTTTTTTTTCTGATTTATATGAAAAAAATTAGGAGAATGTAAATGTAGCATGATTGATGATGCGACTATCGACTAAAGTTTAAATTATAGGAAACCTTACCACCTTCAACAAAGATAAAACAAAAAACATTTGTTGAACCAGGCGACTAGACAACGTTGTTTTCTATAAACATATGTTATGCCATCATGCTAGACATCTCTCTTTGTCAAAAGTTCAGTTGATATATATAACCCAATATATCACACGCGATTATGAATGTACATTTGTATATGCAGTGTTCTTGATATGGGGATAGAGGGAGGTGGTAGGTGGTCAGGTAGGTTTTTTTTACCGAATAGATATTGTTTTCATCCGTTGCTACGAATGCGTGATGTCATTTTCGAAAGGAAGTAGTGGCGTTCTGTTGATTATTATTCTTTCTGAACAGATGCTATTTTGATTTATTGCTATGCATGCTTATTTTGCTTTGTCGTGAGAAAACAAATGGTTATTTTTGTAAACTTATGTATCTCAACTATCCTGCACTTTATATTGCAGAACATGTATTTTCGTCCCATTCTGTACATTTTTTTTTTATTTTCATTCTTACGAGTCAAAATGTTATCCTTTCAGAAGTTATTCTGAAATCCCCTCCCTTCAAGTATAAATCAAATGGTTGTTTCCTCAGAAATAATGTTTCTTCAACATATCGAAGTTGAGATAGCTTTATGTCATGTGTTCAATAAACACTTTTTCCCTCTGCACTTAAGAGTTCTAAAGAGACCAAAGGGAGACAATTCTTTCAAGTATGATAATTTGCAGAATGAAATTTATTTTCAAATAAATTTCACATATTTCAAGTTTAATTCCACATTACTCTTTTAGTTTTTGAAACACAATTGTGTCTTTTGGCCAATTGACAACTGCATTGATTAAAGTGTATATTCTGCAGTATATCAAAGTAGATTCCAAGATCTTTTCAAGAAAATGTCGCTAATTTGCTTGGGTACAAAGCGCAAAATTGAGTCTTAATTCAAAGCGCTTGATCAAACTAGTTCATGGACTCAAGATCATTTAGAGCTTTAGTTATCATACAAGGTTGAATGTAATGACAAATCTATTCCAATAGTAGTTTCTACTGGTTATCCCGTATTGTTTGATCACAAAAAGGTAAACGGATAAAAGGTTGCAAGACAAATGCTCTTCTTTCGATTATGATAGGATATGTGCAAAGTCTTCTTGTAAATATAAACAGTCATTCATGCTTGCGGCTTTATAACGAACATTCGGTAATAAACATGCAAATAAATACAGTATACAAGTTTGTCTACTTAAATGTAAAAAGTCATTTAGATAGTGATGGATGCAAGACTTACATTTACAAAATTTGATACATACAAAAGTTGAATTGCTGCCCTTTATCTTAACACTTATCATTAAGTAAAGCTTTTTCGTGGATGACTGTTTCATTCAACTATCTCCTTGTGATAAGGAAATAAGCGGTAAGTAATGGTCAGTTAGTTCATTTAGCTCTAAATCTGATGTCTAACCCAATTGGTATTTTAACCTTCACGGACCAGCCGTTAGGAACTTGTGCCATAACAACATTGGCATACCAACCAGATTCAGGGAATTCCCTATGCAAGTAGATATCTAAGAAATAGGACATTGATAAGAGGGTCGCGCGTGCTAATAATAACAGCCTCAGTGACCGATTACAGTACATGAGATGCAGTGACATAGTTTCATTTTCTTCGTTCTACTGTCGTTTATCAAACACTAGGTAAAAACTATCTATATTAAGACTAGACATGTAATCTCTGTTCTACTGTAGTTTGTCAGACACATGTTAGAACTATCAATAGAATGACTGGAAAAGTAATCTCCGTTCTACTGACGTTTATCAGACACTAGGTAAAAACTATCAATATAATGAGTGAACATGTAATCACCGTTCCACTGTAGTTTGTCATACACTAGGTAAAAACTATCAATATAATGAGTGGACATGTAATCTCAGTTCTACTATAGTTTGTCAGACACTAGGTAAGAACTATCAATATAATAACTAGACATGTAATCGCCGTTCTACTGTAGTTTGTCATACACTAGATAAGAACTATCAATATATCGAGTGGACATGTAATCTCCGTTCTACAGACGTTTGTCAGACACTAGGTAAGAACAGTCAATAGACTGACTTGACATGTGATCTTGGTTCTTCTGTAGTTTGGCAGACCCTAGGTAAGAACTATCAAAAGAAGTGACTTGACATATAATCTTCGTTCTACTATAGTTTGTCAGACACAAGGTAAGAACTATTAATATAATGACTAGACATGTAAACTGTTCTACTGTAGTTTGTCAGACACTAGGTAAAAACTATCAATACAATGACTAGACATGTAATCTCTGTTCTAATATAGTTTGTCAGACACTAGGTAAGAACTATCAATATAATGACTAGCCATGTAATATCCGTTCTACTGTAGTTTGTCATACACTAGGTTAGAACTATCAATATAACGAATGTTCATGTAATCTCCGTTTTGCTGAAGTTTGTCATACACTAGGTAAGAACAATCAATATAATGACTAGCCATGTAATCTCCGTTCTACTGTTGTTTTTCAGACATTACGTAAGAACGATCAATAGAATGACTGGACATATGATCTTGATTCTACTGTAGTTCTTCAGACCCTAGGTAAGAACTATAAATATAATGACTGGACATGTAATCTCTGTTCTACTGTAGTCTGACAGACACTAGGTAAAAACACTCAATATAATGACTGGCCATGTAATCTTCGTTCTACTGTAGCTTGTCAGACACTCGGTAACAACTATCAATAGAAGTGACTAGACATGTAATCTCTGTTCTACTGTAGTTTTTCAGACCCATGTTAGAACTATCAATAGAATGACTGGACATGTAATCTTCGTTCTACTGTCTTTTATCAAACACTAGGTAAAAACTATCTATATTAAGACTTGACATGTAATCCCTGTTCTACTGTAGTTTGTCAGACACATTTTAGAACTATCAATCTAATGACTGGAAAAGTAATCTCCGTTCTACTGACGTTTATCAGACAGTAGGTAAAAACTATCTATATAAAGACTAGACATGAAATCTTCGTTCCAATGTAGTTTTTCAGACACTAGGTAAACACTATCAATACAATGACTAGACATGTAATCTCTGTTCTACTATAGTTTGTCAGACACTAGGTAAGAACTATCAATAAAATGACTAGCCATGTAATATCCGTTCTACTGTAGTTTGTCATACACTAGGTTAGAACTATCAATATAACGACTGTTCATGTAATCTCCGTTTTGCTGAAGTTTGTCATACACTAGGTAAGAACAATCAATATAATGACTAGCCATGTAATCTCCGTTCTACTGTTGTTTTTCAGACATTACGTAAGAACGATCAATAGAATGACTGGACATATGATCTTGGTTCTACTGTAGTTTTTCAGACCCTAGGTAAGAACTATAAATATAATGACTGGACATGTAATCTCTGTTCTACTGTAGTCTGACAAACACTAGGTAAAAACACTCAATAGACTGACTCGACATGTGATCTTGGTTGTACTGTAATTTGTCATACACTGATAAGAACTATCAATATAATGACTGGCCATGTAATCTTCGTTCTACTGTAGCTTGTCAGACACTAGGTAACAACTATTAATAGAAGTGACTAGACATGTAATCTCTGTTCTACTGTAGTTTTTCAGGCCCATGTTAGAACTATCAATAGAATGACTGGACATGTAATCTTCGTTCTACTGTCTTTTATCAAACACTAGGTAAAAACTATCTACATTAAGACTTGACATGTAATCTCTGTTCTACTGTAGTTTGTCAGACACATTTTAGAACTATCAATCTAATGACTGGAAAAGTAATCTCCGTTCTACTGACGTTTATCAGACAGTAGGTAAAAACTATCTATATAAAGACTAGACATGAAATCTTCGTTCCACTGTAGTTTTTCAGACACTAGGTAAACACTATCAATAGAAGTGACTAGCCATATAATCTCTGTTCTACTGTAGTTTGTCATACACTAGGAAAAAACTATCAATAGAAGTGACTGGACATGTAATCTCCGTTCTACTATAGTTTGTCATACACTAGGTAAGAACTATCAATATAATGACTGGACATGTAATCTCCGTTCTACATTATTTTGTCAGACACTAGGTAAAAGCTATCAATATAATGACCGGACATGTAATCTCCGTTTTGCTGAAGTTTGTCATACACTAGGTACGAACTATCAATATAATGACTAGACATGTTATCTCTGTTCTACTCTAGTTTGTCATACACTAGATAAAAACTATCAATATAACGACTGGACATGTAATCTCCGTTTTGCTGAAGTTTGTCATACACTAGGTAAGAACAATCAATATAATGACTAGCCATGTAATCTCCATTCTACTGTTCTTTTTCAGACATAACGTAAGAACGATCAATAGAATGACTGGACATGAAATCTCAGTTCTACTGTAGTTTGTCAGACACTAGGTGAGAACAGTCAATAGACTGACTGGACATGTGATCTTGGTTTTACTGTAGTTTGTTAGACCCTAGGTAAGAACTATCAATATAATGACTAGACATGTAATCTCTGTTCTACTGTAGTTTGTCAGACACTAGGTGAGAACAGTCAATAGACTGACTGGACATGTGATCTTGGTTTTACTGTAGTTTGTCAGAACCTAGGTAAGAACTATCAATATAATGACTAGACATGTAATCTCCGTTCTACTGTTGTTTGTCATACACTAGGTAAGAACTATCAATATAATGATTGGACATGTAATCTCCGTTCTACTGTAGTTTGTCATACACTAGGTAAAAACTATCAATATAATGAGTGAACATAAAATCTCCGTTCTACTATATTTTGTCAGACACCAGGTAAGAACAGTAAATAGACTGACTGGACATGTGATCTTGGTTTTACTGTAGTTTGTCAGACCCTATGTTAGAACTATCAATAGAAGTGACTTGACATATAATCTCCGTTCTACTATAGTTTGTCATACACTAGGTAAGAACTATCAATATAATGACTGGACATGTAATCTCCGTTCTACTATATTTTGTCAGACACTAGGTAAAAGCTATCAATATAATGACTAGACATGTAATCTCCGTTCTACTATATTTTGTCAGGCACTAGGTAAAATCTACACATGTATCAATATAATGACCGGACATGTAATCTCCGTTTTGCTGAAGTTTGTCATACACTAGGTAAGAACTATCAATATAATGACTAGACATGTAATCTCTGTTATACTGTAGTTTGTCATACACTAGATAAGAACTATCAATATAACGACTGGACATGTAATCTCCGTTTTGCTGAAGTTTGTCATACACTAGGTAAGAACGATCAATAGAATGACTGGACATGTAATCTCCGTTCTACTATATTTTGTCAGACACTAGGTAAGAACAGTAAATAGACTGACTGGACATGTGATCTTGGTTTTACTGTAGTTTGTCAGACCCTATTTAAGAACTATAAATAGAAGTGACTTGACATATAATATCTGTTCTACTATAGTTTGTCATACACTAGGTAAGAACTATCAATATAATGACTGGACATATAATCTTCGTTCCACTATATTTTGTCAGACACTAGGTAAAAGCTATCAATATAATGACTAGACATGTAATCTCTGTTCTACTGTAGTTTGTCAGACACTAGGTAAAAACTACCTATAGAATTACTAGACATGTAATCTCCGTTCTACTATAGTTTATCATACACTAGGTAAGAACTATCAATATAATGAGTGGACACGTAATCTCCATTCTACTATATTTTGTCAGACACTAGGTAAAAGCTACACATGTATCAATATAATGACCGGACATGTAATCTCCGTTTTGCTGAAGTTTGTCATACACTAGGTAAGAACTATCAATATAATGACAAGACATGTAATCTCTGTTCTACTGTAGTTTGTCATACACTAGGTAAAAACTACCTATAGAATTACTAGACATGTAATCTCCGTTCTACTATAGTTTATCATACACTAGGTAAGAACTATCAATATAATGACTAGACATGTAATCTCTGTTCTACTGTAGTTTGTCATACACTAGGTAAGAACAATCAATATAATGACTAGCCATGTAATCTCCGTTCTACTTTTGTTTTTCAGACATTACGTAAGAACGATCAATAGAATGACTGGACATGAAATCTCTGTTCAACTGTAGTTTGTCAGACACTAGGTGAGAACAGTCAATAGACTGACTGGACATGTGATCTTCGTTTTACTGTAGTTTGTTAGACCCTAGGTAAGAACTATCAATATAATGACTAGACATGTAATCTCTGTTCTACTGTAGTTTGTCAGACACTAGGTGAGAACAGTCAATAGACTGACTGGACATGTTATCTTGGTTCTACTGTAGTTTGTCAGACCTTAGGTAAGAACTATCAATATAATGACTAGACATGTAATCTCTGTTCTACTTTAGTTTGTCATACACTAGGTAAGAACTATCAATATAATGACTGGACATGTAATCTCCGTTCTACTTTATTTTGTCAGACCCTAGGTAAAAGCTATCAATATAATGACTAGACATGTAATCTCCGTTCTTCTATAGTTTGTCAGACACTAGGTAAAAACTACCTATAGAATGACTAGACATGTAATCTCCGTTCTACTGTAGTTTATCATACACTAGGTAAAAACTATCAATATAATGAGTGGACACGTAATCTCCATTCTACTATATTTTGTCAGACACTAGGTAAAAGCTACACATGTATCAATATAATGACCGGTCATGTAATCTCCGTTTTGCTGAAGTTTGTCATACACTAGGTAAGAACTATCAATATAATGACTAGACATGTAATCTCTGTTCTACTGTAGTTTGTCATACACTAGGTAAGAACAATCAATATAATGACTAGCCATGTAATCTCCGTTCTTCTTTTGTTTTTCAGACATTACGTAAGAACGATCAATAGAATGACTGGACATGAAATCTCTGTTCAACTGTAGTTTGTCAGACACTAGGTGAGAACAGTCAATAGACTGACTGGACATGTGATCTTGGTTCTACTGTAGTTTGTCAGACCTTAGGTAAGAACTATCAATATAATGACTAGACATGTAATCTCTGTTCTACTATAGTTTGTCATACACTAGGTAAGAACTATCAATATAATGACTGGACATGTAATCTCCGTTCTACTATATTTTGTCAGACACTAGGTAAAAGCTATCAATATAATGACTAGACATGTAATCTCCGTTCTACTATATTTTGTCAGGCACTAGGTAAAATCTACACATGTATCAATATAATGACCGGACATGTAATCTCCGTTTTGCTGAAGTTTGTCATACACTAGGTAAGAACTATCAATATAATGACTAGACATGTAATCTCTGTTATACTGTAGTTTGTCATACACTAGATAAGAACTATCAATATAACGACTGGACATGTAATCTCCGTTTTGCTGAAGTTTGTCATACACTAGGTAAGAACAATCAATATAATGACTAGCCATGTAATCTCCGTTCTACCGTTGTTTTTCAGACATTACGTAAGAACGATCAATAGAATGACTGGACTTGTAATTTCCGTTCTACTATATTTTGTCAGACACTAGGTAAGAACAGTAAATAGACTGACTGGACATGTGATCTTGGTTGTACTGTAGTTTGTCAGACCCTATTTAAGAACTATAAATAGAAGTGACTTGACATATAATATCTGTTCTACTATAGTTTGTCATACACTAGGTAAGAACTATCAATATAATGACTGGATATGTAATCTTCGTTCCACTATATTTTGTCAGACACTAGGTAAAAGCTATCAATATAATGACTAGACATGTAATCTCTGTTCTACTGTAGTTTGTCAGACACTAGGTAAAAACTACCTATAGAATTACTAGACATGTAATCTCCGTTCTACTATAGTTTATCATACACTAGGTATGAACTATCAATATAATGAGTGGACACGTAATCTCCATTCTACTATATTTTGTCAGACACTAGGTAAAAGCTACACATGTATCAATATAATGACCGGACATGTAATCTCCGTTTTGCTGAAGTTTGTCATACACTAGGTAAGAACTATCAATATAATGACTAGACATGTAATCTCTGTTCTACTGTAGTTTGTCATACACTAGGTAAGAACAATCAATATAATGACTAGCCATGTAATCTCCGTTCTACTTTTGTTTTTCAGACATTACGTAAGAACGATCAATAGAATGACTGGACATGAAATCTCTGTTCAACTGTAGTTTGTCAGACACTAGGTGAGAACAGTCAATAGACTGACTGGACATGTGATCTTGGTTCTACTGTAGTTTGTCAGACCTTGGGTAAGAACTATCAATATAATGACTAGACATGTAATCTCTGTTCTACTTTAGTTTGTCATACACTAGGTAAGAACTATCAATATAATGACTGGACATGTAATCTCCGTTCTACTTTATTTTGTCAGACCCTAGGTAAAAGCTATCAATATAATGACTAGACATGTAATCTCCGTTCTTCTATAGTTTGTCAGACACTTGGTAAAAACTACCTATAGAATGACTAGACATGTAATCTCCGTTCTACTGTAGTTTATCATACACTAGGTAAGAACTATCAATATAATGAGTGGACATGTAATCCCCGTTCTACTGTAGTTTGTCATACACTAGGTAAGAACTATCAATCTAATGACTGGACATGTAATCTCCGTTTTTGCTGAAGTTTGTCATACACTGGGTAAGAACTATCAATATAATGACTAGCCATGTAATCTTCGTTCAACTCTAGTTTGTCATACACTAGGTTAGAAATATCAATATAACGACTGGACACGTAATCTCCGTTTTGCTGAAGTTTGTCATACACTAGGTTAGAACAATCAATGTAATGACTAGCCATGTAATCTCCGTTCTACTGTTGTTTTTCAGACATTACGTAAGAACGATCAATAGATTGACTGGACATGAAATCTCTGTTCTACTGTAGTTTGTCAGACACTAGGTGAGAACAATCAATAGACTGACTGGACATGTGAGCTTGGTTCTACTGTAGTTTGTCAGACCCTAGGTAAGAACTATCAATATAATGACTAGACATGTAATCTCTGTTCTACTATAGTTATTCATACACTAGGTAAGAACTATCAATATAATGACTAGACATGTAATCTCTGTTCTACTATAGTTATTCATACACTAGGTAAGAACTATCAATCTAATGACTGGAAAAGTAATCTCCGTTCTACTGACGTTTATCAGACAGTAGGTAAAAACTATCTATATAAAGACTAGACATGAAATCTTCGTTCCACTGTAGTTTTTCAGACACTAGGTAAACACTATCAATAGAAGTGACTAGCCATATAATCTCTGTTCTACTGTAGTTTGTCATACACTAGGAAAAAACTATCAATAGAAGTGACTGGACATGTAATCTCCGTTCTATTATAGTTTGTCATACACTAGGTAAGAACTATCAATATAATGACTGGACATGTAATCTCCGTTCTACATTATTTTGTAAGACACTAGGTAAAAGCTATCAATATAATGACCGGACATGTAATCTCCGTTTTGCTGAAGTTTGTCATACACTAGGTACGAACTATCAATATAATGACTAGACATGTTATCTCTGTTCTACTCTAGTTTGTCATACACTAGATAAAAACTATCAATATAACGACTGGACATGTAATCTCCGTTTTGCTGAAGTTTGTCATACACTAGGTAAGAACAATCAATATAATGACTAGCCATGTAATCTCCATTCTACTGTTCTTTTTCAGACATAACGTAAGAACGATCAATAGAATGACTGGACATGAAATCTCAGTTCTACTGTAGTTTGTCAGACACTAGGTGAGAACAGTCAATAGACTGACTGGACATGTGATCTTGGTTTTACTGTAGTTTGTTAGACCCTAGGTAAGAACTATCAATATAATGACTAGACATGTAATCTCTGTTCTACTGTAGTTTGTCAGACACTAGGTGAGAACAGTCAATAGACTGACTGGACATGTGATCTTGGTTTTACTGTAGTTTGTCAGAACCTAGGTAAGAACTATCAATATAATGACTAGACATGTAATCTCCGTTCTACTGTTGTTTGTCATACACTAGGTAAGAACTATCAATATAATGATTGGACATGTAATCTCCGTTCTACTGTAGTTTGTCATACACTAGGTAAAAACTATCAATATAATGAGTGAACATAAAATCTCCGTTCTACTATATTTTGTCAGACACCAGGTAAGAACAGTAAATAGACTGACTGGACATGTGATCTTGGTTTTACTGTAGTTTGTCAGACCCTATGTTAGAACTATCAATAGAAGTGACTTGACATATAATCTCCGTTCTACTATAATTTGTCATACACTAGGTAAGAACTATCAATATAATGACTGGACATGTAATCTCCGTTCTACTATATTTTGTCAGACACTAGGTAAAAGCTATCAATATAATGACTAGACATGTAATCTCCGTTCTACTATATTTTGTCAGGCACTAGGTAAAATCTACACATGTATCAATATACTGACCGGACATGTAATCTCCGTTTTGCTGAAGTTTGTCATACACTAGGTAAGAACTATCAATATAATGACTAGACATGTAATCTCTGTTATACTGTAGTTTGTCATACACTAGATAAGAACTATCAATATAACGACTGGACATGTAATCTCCGTTTTGCTGAAGTTTGTCATACACTAGGTAAGAACAATCAATATAATGACTAGCCATGTAATCTCCGTTCTACCGTTGTTTTTCAGACATTACGTAAGAACGATCAATAGAATGACTGGACATGTAATCTCCGTTCTACTATATTTTGTCAGACACTAGGTAAGAACAATAAATAGACTGACTGGACCTGTGATCTTGGTTTTACTGTAGTTTGTGAGACCCTATTTAAGAACTATAAATAGAAGTGACTTGACATATAATATCTGTTCTACTATAGTTTGTCATACACTAGGTAAGAACTATCAATATAATGACTGGACATATAATCTTCGTTCCACTATATTTTGTCAGACACTAGGTAAAAGCTATCAATATAATGACTAGACATGTAATCTCTGTTCTACTGTAGTTTGTCAGACACTAGGTAAAAACTACCTATAGAATTACTAGACATGTAATCTCCGTTCTACTATAGTTTATCATACACTAGGTAAGAACTATCAATATAATGAGTGGACACGTAATCTCCATTCTACTATATTTTGTCAGACACTAGGTAAAAGCTACACATGTATCAATATAATGACCGGACATGTTATCTCCGTTTTGCTGAAGTTTGTCATACACTAGGTAAGAACTATCAATATAATGACTAGACATGTAATCTCTGTTCTTCTGTAGTTTGTCATACACTAGGTAAGAACAATCAATATAATGACTAGCCATGTTATCTCCGTTCTACTTTTGTTTTTCAGACATTACGTAAGAACGATCAATAGAATGACTGGACATGAAATCTCTGTTCAACTGTAGTTTGTCAGACACTAGGTGAGAACAGTCAATAGACTGACTGGACATGTGATCTTCGTTTTACTGTAGTTTGTTAGACCCTAGGTAAGAACTATCAATATAATGACTAGACATGTAATCTCTGTTCTACTGTAGTTTGTCAGACACTAGGTGAGAACAGTCAATAGACTGACTGGACATGTGATCTTGGTTCTACTGTAGTTTGTCAGACCTTAGGTAAGAACTATCAATATAATGACTAGACATGTAATCTCTGTTCTACTTTAGTTTGTCATACACTAGGTAAGAACTATCAATATAATGACTGGACATGTTATCTCCGTTCTACTTTATTTTGTCAGACCCTAGGTAAAAGCTATCAATATAATGACTAGACATGTAATCTCCGTTCTTCTATAGTTTGTCAGACACTAGGTAAAAACTACCTATAGAATGACTAGACATGTAATCTCCGTTCTACTGTAGTTTATCATACACTAGGTAAGAACTATCAATATAATGAGTGGACACGTAATCTCCATTCTACTATATTTTGTCAGACACTAGGTAAAAGCTACACATGTATCAATATAATGACCGGACATGTAATCTCCGTTTTGCTGAAGTTTGTCATACACTAGGTAAGAACTATCAATATAATGACTAGACATGTAATCTCTGTTCTACTGTAGTTTGTCATACACTAGGTAAGAACAATCAATATAATGACTAGCCATGTAATCTCCGTTCTACTTTTGTTTTTCAGACATTACGTAAGAACGATCAATAGAATGACTGGACATGAAATCTCTGTTCAACTGTAGTTTGTCAGACACTAGGTGAGAACAGTCAATAGACTGACTGGACATGTGATCTTGGTTCTACTGTAGTTTGTCAGACCTTAGGTAAGAACTATCAATATAATGACTAGACATGTAATCTCTGTTCTACTATAGTTTGTCATACACTAGGTAAGAACTATCAATATAATGACTGGACATGTAATCTCCGTTCTACTATATTTTGTCAGACACTAGGTAAAAGCTATCAATATAATGACTAGACATGTAATCTCCGTTCTACTATATTTTGTCAGGCACTAGGTAAAATCTACACATGTATCAATATAATGACCGGACATGTAATCTCCGTTTTGCTGAAGTTTGTCATACACTAGGTAAGAACTATCAATATAATGACTAGACATGTAATCTCTGTTATACTGTAGTTTGTCATACACTAGATAAGAACTATCAATATAACGACTGGACATGTAATCTCCGTTTTGCTGAAGTTTGTCATACACTAGGTAAGAACAATCAATATAATGACTAGCCATGTAATCTCCGTTCTACCGTTGTTTTTCAGACATTACGTAAGAACGATCAATAGAATGACTGGACATGTAATCTCCGTTCTACTATATTTTGTCAGACACTAGGTAAGAACAGTAAATAGACTGACTGGACATGTGATCTTGGTTTTACTGTAGTTTGTCAGACCCTATTTAAGAACTATAAATAGAAGTGACTTGACATATAATATCTGTTCTACTATAGTTTGTCATACACTAGGTAAGAACTATCAATATAATGACTGGATATGTAATTTTCGTTCCACTATATTTTGTCAGACACTAGGTAAAAGCTATCAATATAATGACTAGACATGTAATCTCTGTTCTACTGTAGTTTGTCAGACACTAGGTAAAAACTTCCTATAGAATTACTAGACATGTAATCTCCGTTCTACTATAGTTTATCATACACTAGGTATGAACTATCAATATAATGAGTGGACACGTAATCCCCATTCTACTATATTTTGTCAGACACTAGGTAAAAGCTACACATGTATCAATATAATGACCGGACATGTAATCTCCGTTTTGCTGAAGTTTGTCATACACTAGGTAAGAACAATCAATATAATGACTAGCCATGTAATCTCCGTTCTACTTTTGTTTTTCAGACATTACGTAAGAACGATCAATAGAATGACTGGACATGAAATCTCTGTTCAACTGTAGTTTGTCAGACACTAGGTGAGAACAGTCAATAGACTGACTGGACATGTGATCTTGGTTCTACTGTAGTTTGTCAGACCTTAGGTAAGAACTATCAATATAATGACTAGACATGTAATCTCTGTTCTACTTTAGTTTGTCATACACTAGGTAAGAACTATCAATATAATGACTGGACATGTAATCTCCGTTCTACTTTATTTTGTCAGAACCTAGGTAAAAGCTATCAATATAATGACTAGACATGTAATCTCCGTTCTTCTATAGTTTGTCAGACACTTGGTAAAAACTACCTATAGAATGACTAGACATGTAATCTCCGTTCTACTGTAGTTTATCATACACTAGGTAAGAACTATCAATATAATGAGTGGACATGTAATCCCCGTTCTACTGTAGTTTGTCATACACTAGGTAAGAACTATCAATCTAATGACTGGACATGTAATCTCCGTTTTTGCTGAAGTTTGTCATACACTGGGTAAGAACTATCAATATAATGACTAGCCATGTAATCTTCGTTCAACTGTAGTTTGTCATACACTAGGTTAGAAATATCAATATAACGACTGGACACGTAATCTCCGTTTTGCTGAAGTTTGTCATACACTAGGTTAGAACAATCAATGTAATGACTAGCCATGTAATCTCCGTTCTACTGTTGTTTTTCAGACATTACGTAAGAACGATCAATAGATTGACTGGACATGAAATCTCTGTTCTACTGTAGTTTGTCAGACACTAGGTGAGAACAATCAATAGACTGACTGGACATGTGAGCTTGGTTCTATTGTATTTTATCAGACCCTAGGTAAGAACTATCAATATAATGACTAGACATGTAATCTCTGTTCTACTATAGTTTGTCATACACTAGGTAAGAACTATCAATATAATGACTGGACATGTAATCTCCGTTCTACCCTAGGTAAAAGCTATCAATATAATGACTAGACATGTAATCTCCGTTCTACTATAGTTTGTCAGACACTAGGTAAAAACTACCTATAGAATAACTAGACATGTAATCTCCGTTCTACTGTAGTTTATCATACACTAGGTAAGAACTATCAATATAATGAGTGGACATGTAATCTCCGTTCTACTGTAGTTTGTCATACACTAGGTAAGAAATATCAATATAACGACTGGACACGTAATCTCCGTTTTGCTGAAGTTTGTCATACACTAGGTTAGAACAATTAATATAATGAATAGCCATGTAATCTCCGTTCTACTGTTGTTTTTCAGACATTACGTAAGAACGATCAATAGAATGACTGGACATGAAATCTCTGTTCAACTGTAGTTTGTCAGACACTAGGTGAGAACAGTCAATAGACTGATTGGACATGTGATCTTGGTTCTCCTGTTGTTTGTCAGACCTTAGGTAAGAACTATCAATATAATGACTAGACATGTAATCTCTGTTCTACTTTATTTGTCATACACTAAGTAAGAACTATCAATATAATGACTGGACATGTAATCTCCGTTCTTCTTTATTTTGTCAGACCCTAGGTAAAAGCTATCAATATAATGACTAGACATGTAATCTCCGTTCTACTATAGTTTGTCAGACACTAGGTAAAAACTACCTCTAGAATGACTAGACATGTAATCTCCGTTCTACTGTAGTTTATCATACACTAAGTAAGAACTATCAATATAATGAGTGGACATGTAATCCCCGTTCTACTGTAGTTTGTCATACACTAGGTAAGAAATATCAATATAATGACTGGACATGTAATCTCCGTTTTTGCTGAAGTTTGTCATACACTGGGTAAAAACTATCAATATAATGACTAGCCATGTAATCTTCGTTCTACTGTAGTTTGTCATACACTAGGTAAGAACTATCAATATAATGAGTGGACATGTAATCCCCGTTCTACTGTAGTTTGTCATACACTAGGTTAGAAATATCAATATAACGACTGGACACGTAATCTCCGTTTTGCTGAAGTTTGTCATACACTAGGTTAGAACAATCAATATAATGACTAGCCATGTAATCTCCGTTCTACTGTTGTTTTTCAGACATTACGTAAGAACGATCAATAGATTGACTGGACATGAAATCTCTGTTCTACTGTAGTTTGTCAGACACTAGGTGAGAACAATCAATAGACTGACTGGACATGTGAGCTTGGTTCTACTGTAGTTTGTCATACCCTAGGTAAGAACTATCAATATAATGACTAGACATGTAATCTCTGTTCTACTATAGTTTGTCATACACTAGGTAAGAACTATCAATATAATGACTGGACATGTAATCTCCGTTCTACCCTAGGTAAAAGCTATCAATATAATGACTAGACATGTAATCTCCGTTCTACTATAGTTTGTCAGACACTAGGTAAAAACTACCTATAGAATAACTAGACATGTAATCTCCGTTCTACTGTAGTTTATCATACACTAGGTAAGAACTATCAATATAATGACTGGACATGTAATCTCCGTTTTGCTGAAGTTTGTCATACACTAGGTAAGAACTATCAATATAATGACTAGCCATGTTATCTCCGATCTACTGTAGTTTGTCATACACTAGGTTAGAACTATCAATATAACGACTGGACACGTAATCTTCGTTTTGCTGAAGTTTGTCATACACTAGGTAAGAACAATCAATATAATGACTAGCCATGTAACCTCCGTTCTACTGTTGTTTTTCAGACATTACGTAAGAACGATCAATAGAATGACTGGACATTTGATCTTGGTTCTACTGTAGTTTGTCAGACACTAGGTAAAAACAGTCAATAGACTGACAGGACATGTGATCTTGGTTCTACTGTAGTTTGTCATACAATGATAACAACTATCAATATAATGACTAGCCATGTAATCTCCGTTCTACTGTAACTTGTCAGACACTAGGTAACAACTATCAATAGAAGTGATTAGACATGTAATCTCTGTATTACTGTAGTTTTTCAGACACATGTTAGAACTATCAATAGAATGACTGGAAAAGTAATCTCCCTTCTACTGACGTTTTTCAGACAGTAGGTAAAAACTATCTATATAAAGACTAGACATGAAATCTTCGTTCCACTGTAGTTTGTCAGACACTAGGCAAACACTATCAATAGAAGTGACTAGCAATGTAATCTCTGTTCTACTGTAGTTTGTCAGACACTAGGAAAAAACTATCAATAGAAGTGACTAGACATGTAATCTCTAATCTACTGTAGTTTGTCAGACACTAGGTAAGAACTATCAATATAATGAGTGGACATGTAATCCCCGTTCTACTGTAGTTTGTCATACACTAGGTTATAAATATCAATATAACGACTGGACACGTAATCTCCGTTTTGCTGAAGTTTGTCATACACTAGGTTAGAACAATCAATATAATGACTAGCCATGTAATCTCCGTTCTACTGTTGTTTTTTAGACATTACGTAAGAACGATCAATAGATTGACTGGACATGAAATCTCTGTTCTACTGTAGTTTGTCAGACACTAGGTGAGAACAATCAATAGACTGACTGGACATGTGAGCTTGGTTCTACTGTAGTTTGTCAGACCCTAGGTAAGAACTATCAATATAATGACTAGACATGTAATCTCTGTTCTACTATAGTTTGTCATACACTAGGTAAGAACTATCAATATAATGACTGGACATGTAATCTCCGTTCTACCCTAGGTAAAAGCTATCAATATAATGACTAGACATGTAATCTCCGTTCTACTATAGTTTGTCAGACACTAGGTAAAAACTACCTATTGAATAACTAGACATGTAATCTCCGTTCTACTGTAGTTTATCATACACTAGGTAAGAACTATCAATATAATGACTGGACATGTAATCTCCGTTTTGCTGAAGTTTGTCATACACTAGGTAAGAACTATCAATATAATGACTAGCCATGTTATCTCCGTTCTACTGTAGTTTGTCATACACTAGGTTAGAACTATCAATATAACGACTGGACACGTAATCTTCGTTTTGCTGAAGTTTGTCATACACTAGGTAAGAACAATCAATATAATGACTAGCCATGTAACCTCCGTTCTACTGTTGTTTTTCAGACATTACGTAAGAACGATCAATAGAATGACTGGACATGTGATCTTGGTTCTACTGTAGTTTGTCAGACACTAGGTAAAAACAGTCAATAGACTGACAGGACATGTGATCTTGGTTCTACTGTAGTTTGTCATACACTGATAACAACTATCAATATAATGACTAGCCATGTAATCTCCGTTCTACTGTAACTTGTCAGACACTAGGTAACAACTATCAATAGAAGTGATTAGACATGTAATCTCTGTATTACTGTAGTTTTTCAGACACATGTTAGAACTATCAATAGAATGACTGGAAAAGTAATCTCCCTTCTACTGACGTTTTTCAGACAGTAGGTAAAAACTATCTATATAAAGACTAGACATGAAATCTTCGTTCCACTGTAGTTTGTCAGACACTAGGCAAACACTATCAATAGAAGTGACTAGCAATGTAATCTCTGTTCTACTGTAGTTTGTCAGACACTAGGAAAAAACTATCAATAGAAGTGACTAGACATGTAATCTCTAATCTACTGTAGTTTGTCAGACACTAGGTAAGAACTATCAATATAATGACTGGACATGTAATCTCCGTTCTTCTGTAGTTTGTCATAAACTAGGTAAAAACTATCAATAAAATTAGTGAACATGTAATCTCCGTTCTACTGTAGTTTGTCAGACATTAGGAAAAAACTATCAATAGAAGTGACTAGACATGTAATCTCTAATCTACTGTAGTTTGTCAGACACTAGGTAAGAACTATCAATATAATGACTAGCCATGTAATCTTCGTTCTACTGTAGTTTGTCATACACTAGGTTAGAAATATCAATATAACGACTGGACATGTAATCTCCGTTTTGCTGAAGTTTGTCATACACTAGGTTAGAACAATCAATATAATGACTAGCCATGTAATCTCCGTTCTACTGTTGTTATTTAGACATTACGTAAGAACGATCAATAGATTGACTGGACATGAAATCTCTGTTCTACTGTAGTTTGTCAGACACTAGGTGAGAACAATCAATAGACTGACTGGACATGTGAGCTTGGTTCTACTGTAGTTTGTCAGACCCTAGGTAAGAACTATCAATATAATGACTAGACATGTAATCTCTGTTCTACTATAGTTTGTCATACACTAGGTAAGAACTATCAATATAATGACTGGACATGTAATCTCCGTTCTACCCTAGGTAAAAGCTATCAATATAATGACTAGACATGTAATCTCTGTTCTACTATAGTTTGTCAGACACTAGGTAAAAACTACCTATAGAATAACTAGACATGTAATTTCCGTTCTACTGTAGTTTATCAAACACTAGGTAAGAACTATCAATATAATGAGTGGACATGTAATCTCCGTTCTACTGTAGTTTGTCATACACTAGGTAAGAACTATCAATATAATGACTGGACATGTAATCTCCGTTTTGCTGAAGTTTGTCATACACTAGGTAAGAACTATCAATATAATGACTAGCCATGTTATCTCCATTCTACTGTGGTTTGTCATACACTAGGTTAGAACTATCAATATAACGACTGGACACGTAATCTTCGTTTTGCTGAAGTTTGTCATACACTAGGTAAGAACAATTAATATAATGACTAGCCATGTAATCTCCGTTCTACTGGTTTTTTTTCAGACATTACGTAAGAACGATCAATAGAATGACCAGACATGTGATCTTGGTTCTACTGTAGTTTGTCAGACACTAAGTAAAAACAGTCAATAGACTGACTGGACATGTGATGTTGGTTCTACTGGAGTTTGTCATACATTGATAAGAACTATCAATATAATGACTAGCCATGTAATCTCCGTTCTACTGTAGCTTGTCAGATACTAAGTAACAACTATCAATAGAAGTGACTAGACATGTAATCTCTGTATTACTGTAGTTTTTCAGACACATGTTAGAACTATCAATAGAATGACTGGAAAAGTAATCTCCCTTCTACTGACGTTTTTCAGACAGTAGGTAAAAACTATCTATATGAAGACTAGACATGAAATCTTCGTTCCACTGTAGGTTGTCAGACACTAGGCAAACACTATCAATAGAAGTGACTAGCAATGTAATCTCTGTTCTACTGTAGTTTGTCAGACACTAGGAAAAAACTATCAATAGAAGTGACTAGACATGTAATCTCTAATCTACTGTAGTTTTTCAGACACTAGGTAAGAACTATCAATATAATGACTGGACATGTAATCTCCGTTCTTCTGTAGTTTGTCATAAACTAGGTAAAAACTATCAATAAAATGAGTGAACATGTAATCTCCGTTCTACTGTAGTTTGTCATACACTAGGTAAAAACTATCAATATACTGAGTAGACAAGTAATCTCAGTTCTCCTATAGTTTGTCAGACATTACGTAAGAACGATCAATAGAATGACTGGACATGAAATCTCTGTTCTACTGTAGTTTGTCAGACACTTGGTGAGAACAGTCAATAGACTGACTGGACATGTGATCTTGGTTCTACTGTTGTTTATCAGACCCTAGGTAAGAACTATCAATATAATGACTAGACATGTAATATCTGTTCTACTTTAGTTTGTCATACACTAGGTAAGAACTATCAATATAATGACTGGACATGTAATCTTCGTTCTACTTTATTTTGTCAGACCCTAGGTAAAAGCTATCAATAGAATGACTAGACATGTCATCTCCGTTCTACTGTAGTTTATCATACACTAGGTAAGAACTATCAATATAATGAGTGGACATGTAATCCCTGTTTTTGCTGAAGTTTGTCATACACTGGGTAAGAACTATCAATATAATGACTAGCCATGTAATCTCCGTTCTACTGTAGTTTGCCATACACTAGGTTAGAAATATCAATATAACGACTGGACACGTAATCTTCGTTTTGCTGAAGTTTGTCATACACTAGGTAAGAACAATCAATATAATGACTAGCCATGTAATCTCCGTTCTACTGTTGTTTTTCAGACATTACGTAAGAACGATCAATAGAATGACTGGAAATGAAATCTCTGTTCTACTGTAGTTTGTCATACACTAGGTAAGAACAATCAATATAATGACTAGCCATGTAATCTCCGTTCTACTGTTGTTTTTCAGACATTACGTAAGAACGATCAATAGAATGACTGGACATGAAATCTCTGTTCTACTGTAGTTTGTCAGACACTAGGTGAGAACAGTCAATAGACTGAATGGACATGTGATCTTGGTTCTACTGTAGTTTGTCATACCCTAGGTAAAAACTATCGATATAATGACTAGACATGTAATCTCTGTTCTACTATAGTTTGTCAGACCCTAGGTAAGAACAATCAATATAATGACTAGCCATGTAATCTCCGTTCTACTATAATTTGTCAGACCTTGGTAAGAACTATCAATATAATGACTAGCCATGTAATCTCTGTTCTACTATAGTTTGTCAGACCCTAGGTAAGAACTATC
Source organism: Mytilus trossulus (assembly GCF_036588685.1). Classification (NCBI taxonomy): domain Eukaryota; kingdom Metazoa; phylum Mollusca; class Bivalvia; order Mytilida; family Mytilidae; genus Mytilus; species Mytilus trossulus. The sequence goes on from NC_086386.1 coordinate 14,133,124, forward strand.
AATATAATGACTAGCCATGTAATCTCTGTTCTACTATAGTTTGTCAGACCCTAGGTAAGAACAATCAATATAATGACTAGCCATGTAATCTCCGTTCTACTATAATTTGTCATACACTAGGTAAGAACAATCAATACAATGACTAGACATGTAATCTTTGTTCTACTATAATTTGTCATACACTAGGTAAGAATTATCAATATAATGACTGGACATGTAATCTCCGTTCTACCCTAGGTAAAAGCTATCAATATAATGACTAGACATGTAATCTCCATTCTACTATAGTTTGTCAGACACTAGGTAAAAACTACCTATAGAATGATTAGACATGTAATCTCCGTTCTACTGTAGTTTATCATACACTAGGTAAGAACTATCAATATAATGAGTGGACATGTAATCTTCGTTCTACTGTAGTTTGTCATACACTAGGTTAGAACTATCAATATAATGACTGGACATGTAATCTCCGTTTTGCTGAAGTTTGTCATACACTAGGTAAGAACTATCAATATAATGACTAGCCATGTAATCTCCATTTTACTGTAGTTTGTCATACACTAGGTTAGAAATATAAATATAACGCTAAGGATTTTCTTACCCCAGGAGTAGATTACCTTAGCCGTATTTGGCACAACTTTTTGGAATTTTGGATCCTCAATGCTCTTCAACTTTGTATTTATTTGGCTTTTTAACTATGTCGATCTGAGCGTCACTGATGAGTTTTATGTAGACGAAACGCGCATCTGGCGTATAAAATTATAATCCTGGTACTTTTGATAACTATAACGACTGGACACGTAATCTTCGTTTTGCTGAAGTTTGTCATACACTAGGTAAAAACAATCAATATAATGACTAGCCATGTAACCTCCGTTCTACTGTTGTTTTTCAGACATTACGTAAGAACGATCAATAGAATGACTGGACATGTGATCTTGGTTCTACTGTAGTTTGTCAGACACTAGGTAAAAAGAGTCAATAGACTGACTGGACATGTGATCTTGGTTCTACTGTAGTTTGTCATACACTGATAAGAACTATCAATATAATGACTAGTCATGTAATCTCCGTTCTACTGTAACTTGTCAGACACTAGGTAACAACTATCAATAGAAGTGACTAGACATGTAATCTCTGTTCTTCTGTAGTTTTTCCGACGCATGTTAGAACTATCAATAGAATGACTGGAAAAGTAATCTCCGTTCTACTGACGTTTATCAGACACTAGGTAAAAACTATCTATATAAAAACTAGACATGAAATCTTCGTTCCACTGTAGTTTGTCAGACACTAGGTAAACACTATCAATAGAAGTGACTAGCAATGTAATCTCTGTTCTACTGTAGTTTGTCAGACACTAGAAAAAAACTATCAATAGAAGTGACTAGATATGTAATCTCTGTTCTACTGTAGTTTGTCAGACACTAGGTAAGAACTATCAATATAATGACTGGACATGTAATCTCCGTTCTACTGTAGTTTGTCATAAACTAGGTTAAAACTATCAATATAATGAGTGAACATGTAATCCTCGTTCTACTGTAGTTTGTCATACACTAGGTAAAAACTATCAATATATTGAGTAAACTAGTAATCCCAGTTCTCCTATAGTTTGTCAGACACTAGGTAAGAACTATCAATATAATGACTAGCTATGTAATCTCCGTTCTACTGTTGTTTTTCAGACATTACGTAAGAACGATCAATAGAATGAATGGACATGAAATCTCTGTTCTACTGTAGTTTGTCAGACACTAGGTGAGAACAATCAATAGACTGACTGGACATGTTATCTTGGTTCTACTGTTGTTTTTCAGACATTACGTAAGAACGATCAATAGAATGACTGGACATGAAATCTCTGTTCTACTGTAGTTTGTCAGACACTAGGTGAGAACAGTCAATAGACTGACTGGACAATTAATCTCTGTTCTACTTTAGTTTGTCATACACTAGGTAAGAACTATCAATATAATGACTGGACATGTAATCTCCGTTCTACTTTATTTTGTCAGAACCTAGGTAAAAGCTATCAATATAATGACTAGACATGTAATCTCTGTTCTACTATAGTTTGTCAGACACTAGGTAAGAACTATCAATATAATGAGTGGCCATGTAATCTCCGTTCTACTGTAGTTTGTCATACACTAGGTAAGAACTATCAATATAATGACTGGACATGTAATTTCCGTTTTGCTGTAGTTTGTCATACACTGGGTAAGAACGATCAATATAATGACTAGCCATGTAATCTCCATTCTACTGTAGTTTGTCATACACTAGGTTAGAAATATCAATATAACGACTGGACACGTAATCTCCGTTTTGCTGAAGTTTGTCATACACTAGGTAAGAACAATCAATATAATGACTAGCCATGTAATCTCCCTTCTACTGTTGGTTTTCAGACATTACGTAAGAACGATCAATAGAATGACTGGACATGAAATATCTGTTCTAATGTAGTTTGTCATATACTAGTTGTTTGTCAGACCCTAGATAAGAACTATCAATATAATGACTAGACATGTAATCTCTGTTCTACTTTAGTTTGTCATACACTAGGTAAGAACTATCAATATAATGACTGGACATGTAATCTCCGTTCTAATTTATTTTGTTAGACCCTAGGTAAGAGCTATCAATATAATGACTAGACATGTAATCTCCGTTCTACTATAGTTTGTCAGACACTAGGTTAAAACTACCTATAGAATGACTAGACATGTAATCTCCGTTTTACTGTAGTTTATCATACACTAGGTAAGAACTACCTATAGAATGACTAGACATGTCATCTCCGTTGTACTGTAGTTTATCATACACTAGGTAAGAACTATCAATATAATGAGTGGCCATGTAATCTCTGTTCTAATGTAGTTTGTCATATACTAGGTAAGAACTATCAATATAATGACTGGACATGTAATTTCTGTTTCGCTGTAGTTTGTCATACACTGGGTAAGAACTATCAATATAATGACTAGCCATGTAATCTCCGTTCTACTGTAGTTTGCCATACACTAGGTTAGAAATATCAATATAACGACTGGACACGTAATCTTCGTTTTGCTGAAGTTTGTCATACACTAGGTAAGAACAATCAATATAATGACTAGCCATGTAATCTCCGTTCTACTGTTGTTTTTCAGACATTACGTAAGAACGATCAATAGAATGACTGGACATGAAATCTCTGTTCTACTGTAGTTTGTCATACACTAGGTAAGAACAATCAATATAATGACTAGCCATGTAATCTCCGTTCTACTGTTGTTTTTCAGACATTACGTAAGAACGATCAATAGAATGATTGGACATGAAATCTCTGTTCTACTGTAGTTTGTAAGACACTAGGTGAGAACAGTCAATAGACTGAATGGACATGTGATCTTGGTTCTACTGTTGTTTGTCAGACCCTAGGTAAGAACTATCAATATAATGACTAGACATGTAATCTCTGTTCTACTTTTGTTTGTCATACACTAGGTAAGAACTATCAATATAATGACTGGACATGTAATCTCCGTTCTAGTTTATTTTGTTAGACCCTAGGTAAGAGCTATCAATATAATGACTAGACATGTAATCTCCGTTCTACTATAGTTTGTCAGACACTAGGTAAAAACTACCTATAGAATGACTAGACATGTAATCTCCGTTTTACTGTAGTTTATTATACACTAGGTAAGAACTATCAATATAATGAGTGGACATGTAATCTCCGTTCTACTGTAGTTTGTCATACACTAGGTAAGAACTATCAATATAACGACTGGAATGTAATCTCCGTTTTGCTGAAGTTTGTCATACACTAGATAAGAACTATCAATATAACGACTGGACATGTAATCTCCGTTTTGCTGAAGTTTGACATACACTAGGTAAGAACAATCAATATAATGACTAGCCATGTAATCTCCGTTCTACTGTTGTTTTTCAGACATTACGTAAGAACGATCAATATAATGAGTGGACATGCAATCTCCGTTCTACTGTAGTTTGTCATACACTAGGTAAGAACTATCAATATAATGACTGGACATGTAATCTCCGTTTTGCTGAAATTTGTCATACACTGGGTAAGAACTATCAATATAATGACTGGCCATGTAATCTCCGTTCTACTGTATTTTTTCATACTCTAGGTTAGAACTATCAATATAACGACTGGACATGTAATCTCTGTCCTACTGTAGTTTGTCAGACACTAGGTAAAAACTATCAATATAATCTGGACATGTAATCTCCGTTCTACTGTAGTTTGTCAGACACTGAGTATGAACTATCAATAGAATGTCTGGACATGTAATCTTGGTTCTACTGAAGCTTGAAGAAGAATTAAAACATTATACAAAAAAGGAAACTTTATTGACCTTATCATGTATTTTTCATAGTTTTCCCTACCTATTAACATATTTTCAAGCTGAAAAATGTGACCTATTGCAGCGGCAATTCATATCACCTTATATTAGAAAAGGTCAAGTTTCGATATCATTTTTGAGCGTCTACTCCTTTATTTAAAAAGTTTAAGAACCCAAAAAAAAAGAGTTCCCTAATAATACGAGGTTGACATGTAAACATTAAGTATCCTTGGATTCCAATGTTTTACCAAAAATTTATGTCTTAAAATAATACAATAAAACTATTGCAGGTACCAGTTTGCAGCCAGCTGTTGTTGAAACAACAGCATTATCAATAATCAGCACTATTGACTTTGCCACATACTGTCCTTGCGCATGTGATGTCTTTAATATAACTGACGAATACATCGCAAATTACATTAAGAAATTGCAAAAGGAGTTGAAAGTTGATTCAGAGACACTTTCTTTCACCATACGCTCCAAGACATGCGCAGAAGATCCCAGACAGAGTGCAAAGAACATTGGAATGTTAGGAGTTGCAGTGTTGGCATTTGGTTTTACACTTATACTTTTCATGGACATACTCTCCGTTTTTCAAAAACATTTTAGCTCTAAAATTGACCGACGTTAACTTGTTAAAAAAATCTCCTTTTTGATACATGTACCAACACTTCACACAAATCCATATAAAAAAAATATTCTAATACAAAAACGTTTGTAACGTTCTTTTTTATGGGATAACGTAACTAATTTTCATGGCATCAATTTACAATTGATGTTATTATACCTCAGTATGTTTTTTCTTTATAAAAACAATGAAATAGTAATGCTATTTCATTCCACAGACTATTTGCCAGTCAATAGTCTCAAAGACTATTACCCCGGTTAATAGTTTCAAAATCATCTTTCCCGTACCTTTTCATGCTTATTTTTCATTGGACAATAATGATGTCATTGACTATTGGCAACGTTACATTCTAATATTGTAAACGGTATAATATCTTTGTGTCGATTGTAATTTCACTTACAAGAAGAAATTATAAAAGAGAGAAAATCTTCGCGCGCAGTTTTTAAAGATCTAAGATATAGTACCTTATTCATAATATGGGTTCAGTCGTCGTATTCTAAAAGTGAATTTGCGTTTGGTGTACTTTAGCTTAAATTTATCATATGCACAGAAAATTTAACACAAGTATTTCTTGTCTTGATTGCAATTAATGAAATATTTACAAATACAAGAAGAACTATAAAAAAACCCGTATAGTTCATCTTGTGCATGTCAAGTTTTGGGACATTTTTTTCTTTTTTTTCAGATGATATATGAACACTTTTAGAAAATTAGTTAATTTGGTATATACATGTAAAAACACTTAATGACTGTGTTGTTCAGTATAATAAAACACCTAATGACTGGGTGTGAGGGTAAACGCAAGTTTGTTGTCCCTTCGCATAGGTTTGTTTTTGTTGTTTGTGCAATATGTTGTACTGTTATACCACTGTCCCAGATTAGGGGGAGGGTTGGGATCCCGCTAACAAATTTTTACCCCGCATGTGCCTGTCCTAAGTCAAGAGCCGGTATTCAGTGGTTGTCGTTTGTTTATGTTTATGTTACATATTTGTTTTTCGTTCTTTTTTGTACATAAATTAGACCGTTATTTTTCTCTTTTGAAATTTTATACATTGTCATTTCGGGGCCTTTTATAGCTTATTATGTGGTATGGGCTTTGCTCATTGTTGAAGGCCGTACGGTGTCCTACAGTTGTTAATTTCTGTGTCATTTGGTCTTTTGTGGAGAGCTGTCTCATTGGCAATCATACCACATCTTCTTTTTTATATTAAGTTTGTCAGTTTTGAAAAATAAATAAAAAATAAAGATGAGATTTAATTTAAACAACAAATGATTAGTTCTTACAAAGCCATACAGAGATCGTTATAATTTGCAACTATATATGAACATTATCTTCAAAGGTAAGAAATCAGAGCATTGTATTTCTTTATGATGATTGGTTTTCACGTTAGACTGTTAATATGATCAAATTAACGTAAGGACCATACCTCATTAAAAAGTCAAACCAGAACACAATATTCGATATGATTGTTTTGTTCTGACCTTGACCTTCTCCGAAATTACAAGGGAGACAATTCAGTCTTATCAAAAAGTATATACTAATATACCACTGAACAACAGGTTTTTGACTTTTGACAGAAGCAAATACATACAGCAGATTTAAACGTTTTTAAGAAGTAAGTGTTTTCTCTCAGTTTCCGTCATGCCCCTCTGAAAATTGTGTGTATATTAAGCCTTTCCAGAATTGTTTACTTTCTGTTCAGTATACTGGAAATTGTTGCTTATCTTTTTATCTTTTTTTTCAATAACGGGCAAAATCAATACCCTATTGTTATAGATAAAAGTACCCAATGCATTGTAAACGATGAAACTAAATGGTCTGAGTGGTTAAACATGACAACGCCATGGCTAAAAATAAAAAGACAAACAGACATATAATAGTACAGAAGACACAACATATAAAAGTATAGACTTAGCAACACGAACCCAACCACAAACTGGGGGTGATCTCAGCTAGCCATTAGCCAATCACAATCATAATCAATTGTATCTTCCAGATTATGATACCGATTAGTACACATTCCATAGTTTTTGGTATAATGACGTCATAAGTAGTTAAGGATAATAATCACCTTGTATGCCACCATAAGGTGCGTTTAGGAATTTGCATAGGTTACATCTTAATTCATCAATAATTGTTTGATTTGACGACAACATTAAAGTTGCTACCGATATAACTGTGGCCTGAAATAACAGTGTTCTGTTCATATACATTTAAGACATGGTTATTCAAATTGTCAATAGGTTTACAGAATGTATCTTAATTTGAGGCCACATATAAAACTCTCTGTAAAATTAGGAGGTGGTATCCCATTTGTAACAACTTTTCATAAGGGACACCAAAAATGTATTACTGAATATTTTTATCTATATTAATATCAGAAACAATTATAAGTTGTGTATGGTTAAGTACCGCGATGCTTGAATATTAAAATAGCAGTGATACATTGATAACAATCACTTAGATGAATAACGTAACATCCCCGTCTAAAATAAAACTAGCAGATGGAACGCGAAAGCGTATTTTTTGTCGTAAATTATTGTATACAGTTTCGAATGCTCTTATTCATTTCAAAACTGGAAATTAAAAAAGAAAAGAAATAGTTGATATCAATTGGTATTAACAACAAATTGTGGAATATAAACTAAAAAGTATAAAAACAAAGATGCAACTGTATTCATTTTGTCTTTTTAACTTCGGAAAGATATTGCCATCGAAATTCTGACCTGTGATAAGAATACAACAATATTATTTCGTTTGTAATCTAACCAACGAGAGGCTGAAAACCTCAGAATCAAAAACAATCAGAAACAAACTAACATTTCCGTGAAAAAATCATTAAAAAAACTTACACTCAACTACACCACAGTCTATAAGACAAAACATCAAAACTCTAAGATTTAGCAACACGCACTTAATCAAATACCGACGGTAATCTCAGGTAGGTCATTGATTGGTTGGGCTAGTTTCTTTCATATATTGCTAACTAGAAGGTATGTCTTTTCTATTACATATGGCAACTTACATCTAAGTTCAGAATTTTTTTTATAGAATACAATTGATGAACAATAAGCAAAACAATAAAATATTCTAGACAGGCGGACAAGGGAACAATATGATGGAGTTTCGTATTGACATATTTTTTTTTAATTTAAAGGTATACTTATCCAACAAATTGTCGCCATTCCTATGGGAACGAACTAAGCGCCTTTCCTTGCCCACGTATTCTTTTTTCCGTATGAGTCGGAGTTCCCTCATACACTTGTTAAAACCAGAAGATCAAAGAAGCCAGATCATTTTATTTTACACTCAAATATATTGATGATTCTCTTCCATTATCTACCAAAACTTTCATAATTGAATTTTATTGATATAACCTTTTTTCTAAAAAAATGATCATCGGAATATATTAAGACCTAATTGATAAATATTCCTTATCAACTTCACAATTAATACACGATACTCTTGACGTATAGAAAATATTTACTTTCATTGTAAATAATCTTAATAACGTGATATAGTACATTGTATTATTTTATTTGTCTTTAAGCAGTTATCTCTATTGAATTGTTTTATTTTTTTCATGTCGGTACCTAAAATAGCCGACTCTACGTTATAATATAGGCAAAAGAAGAATATCGTTATCAAATAGTCATAAATCGATTTAATTGAAACAAATCGGTATGTTTTGTCACTATTTGAGGACGCTCTGTTGCCTGGTATCGCCTAAATCAATTCGTGTTTTGGTGATAGTTGTCGTCTCATTGTAATCACACCACATCTTTTTAATTTTATATTAAAGAGAATGGAGGAAAAATTGCTATTGGTCAAGGCTAAAACAAATTAAATAACAACATCAATATGGTTCCAGTTTTCTTTATTCTTTTGCGCCAAGGATAAGAAATATTCGTCCATATATATAATAACGGCTACATACACTTCTACGGACAGGTTTGCTGAAAGAAAAGAAAAAAATAAACTTGATTTAGTTTAATATAATATAAAAACATATGTAACATTAGGTTATTTTAATACATTGAAATGAAATGTTGAAAAAGCTTGATCAATATACATTGTAATCAGATTTAAATTTAGAGGTACACAATACTTATTCTAGTCAATAGAACATACAAGTTTTGTCTGAATCATTGAGACCAATTCGCCTTTGCAGAATCTGAAGGACTATGAATAATCTCATTGTTCGTTGAACAAAATTAAAATAACGTTACTTAATTGGTTGAATTTCTAATGTTTATTACGTTTTTAACCAATCACAATGATTTAGGAAATATTACTTAGAAGGCATTAGATTGTGAAACGGCGAATTGAGAACATTTCTTACCATGATCAATATATCGGGTGTCATATGTTGAACAAGATTTGCTTACTCTTCAATTGCACCTTCTATCGCCCCTTTTTGTTTTCTTTTTATTGTGAGTGTAGAGGGGAGATGTGAGGATAAGTTCTTTGTAGGTTTTGGTATACTGTTGTTTTTATGTTTAATCATTGTATTGTCAATTTCTCATCGACTTATCTAACACTTAACCATTTTTAATAAGTCTTTTTTTTTCTCCATTTGATCTATATTGTTTTCACTTATTCAAAATGCAAAATCTCGTAAAGTTTAAGTCATGAATAGGTTTAATAGTTAATTGTTAATTTTCAAAAAAAATAAATTGTAGAAAAAATACTACATCCTAAAAGCGTTCTTCAATTGTAGATACTAGTAGGTAATATCGTAAGTTTTATACCACATTATTAAACCCTTTTGATCAAAGGATTTCAGAAAAAAATACAGTTAGATATGATAACTCATTCAAATACTCATTACCATTTTCCTACTTGTTTAAAATCATTATATTTGCTAAAGTGAAAACAATATACCGATGAGAGTAATTATCGCATTTGCACGTACTTGATTCAAAACTTCGCGAGTGATCTTGCTGAGCTATGTCCAATATGACAAAAAGATTAATTAAATATTTTAAGAAATCCAAAACGAAGGTTCATACTAACCCTTGGCACTTCGCAAATATATCGTAATTTGTCATCACAACCTTCATCATCCCACTCCCAGACATTGCTGTTATTTACTTCTATCTCAATACAGTCTTCTTTGGTAGTATCTGTAAACACTGAAATAAAGAGAAAAAAAAAGATTTATCTTAACATTAGTGTTCAGTAACGCACAAAAACAACACTATTGAAATGCAGAAAGAAGAAACATGAAAGAAGACTAACCAATCATTCTGGTCGCAAATAACAGTTTTTAAAGACGAAACTGGTGTCGGAATTCAACTGATCAGAACCGTTATATTGCAAAAATCACCGGCATGCAAATTTGAAATCTTACAAGTGGTTTCTTAGCATATATTGTAGCCATTTTACCGAAACCGTGATTCGTTATTCTCACTGCCATACTTATACTCACAAGACAAGGACAAACTGACAATTTCCAAGGGGATACTCATACTCACCAGTCACGGAAAAACTGACAATTACCAAGGGGATACTCATACTCACAAGACAAGAACAAACTGATAATTACCAAAAGGATACTCATTACCAAAGGGATACTCATACTCACCAGTCACGGAAAAACTGACAATTACCAAAGGGATACTCATACTCAGAAGACAAGGAAAACTGACAATTACCAAAGGGATACTCGTACTCACCAGTCACGGAAAAACTGACAATTACCAAAAGGGATACTCATACTCACAAGACAAGGAAAAACTGACAATTACCAAAGGGATACTCATTACCAAAGGGATACTCATACTCACCAGTCACGGAAAAACTGACAATTACCAAAGGGATACTCATACTCAACAGACAAGGAAAAACTGAAAATTACCAAGGGATACTCATACTCACCAGACAAGTAAAAACTGACAATTACCAAAGGGATACTCATACTCACCAGTCATGTAAAAAAGGACAATTACCAAAGGGATACTCATACTCACAAGACAAGTAAAAACTGACAGTTACCAAGAGGATACTCATAATCACTAGACACAGAAAAACTGACAATTACCAAGGGGTACTCATACTCAGCACACAAGGAAAAACTGACAATTACCAAGGGGTACTCATACTCACCAGACAAGGAAAAACTGACAATTACCAAGAGGATACTCATACTCACCAGACAAGGAAAAACTGACAATTACCAAGGGGTACTCATACTCACCAGACAAGGAAAAACTGACAATTACCAAGGGGTACTCATACTCAGCACACAAGGAAAAACTGACAATTACCAAGGGGTACTCATACTCACCAGACAAGGAAAAACTGACAATTACCAAGAGGATACTCATACTCACCAGACAAGGAAAAACTGACAATTACCAAGGGGTACTCATACTCACCAGACAAGGAAAAACTGACAATTACCAAGGGGTACTCATACTCATCACACAAGGAAAAACTGACAATTACCGAGGGGTACTCATACTCACAAGACAAGGAAAAACTAACAATTACCAAGAGGATTATAATACTCACCAGACAAGGAAAAACTGACAATTACCAAGAGGATACTCATAATCACTAGACACGGAAAAACTGGCAATGCAATAGCATAAAAAACGAGGTGACACACAACAGTTTGCAATACACAAAAAGTCTGAGCATATATCGAGACCTGGCAGACTGACGATTGAATGTTAAAAAAGTAATTAAGGTGGTACCCAACAACTTCACTAACATTAATTTGGCTCGTTTAATTTTCATAAAATTTTGACAAAGTATTTACATTGACCCTTTGACAAAATATAAATAATTCAAAATAATTTATACCAACCACTTTATCAGAAAAATTACACTGGTTATATAGCAGTTTGACAAACACTAATTTTAATCACTGAGAAGCTTAATATTCCTTTAACAGCACAACGTAATTAAAACGTTTATCTGATTTTACAGAGTTATCCCTGTAGTGTTAGGTACCACCTTAAAGAAACATTTATGTATCGACATCTTATTTCTTAACTGTCCTTGTACAAATTGCTAAATTAATCATCTGTTAAAGTAAAATCAAAATGAAGATTTAAGGACTAAATTATTGATAACCATATCAAACAAGAGTTTATAAGTAAAATTATTCGTGCACATAACTATAAAGGGTTGAAAACGAAAGCATGAAATATGCATAATACTCGGTTGGCAACTTTTAAATTTCTAAGTTGTTTGCATAATTGTTCAATTCGAATTCAATGCAAGAAAATAGTACTGAAATAGTGATAGAAATTTATTGCCTATATATTCATCATTCTCCTTGTTCTCGCTGTACCTGTCACAAACCATGAGTCTGTAATTAAGCAGTTAATACTTGCTGCTATCTGATTATTTTTCGTTTGAACCAGGCTGCCAGTTTGCGGGTTTAAACTGTCTCTAATTAGTTATCAAAGGTACCAGGATTATAATTTAATCTAAGTTTATCATGCAGATGCTTTTCATAACCTACTTCGTGTTAAGAATGTTTTCTTTTAATATTTAGCGTCAATTGTGCTATATGTTTTGATTATTGTAAAAGGCCATTATATGTTGTTGCTTCTTTAGTCCTTTGTGACGAGTTATCTAATTGGCATTTATACCACATCTCCTTATTTTGATACTTGGTGTACATTGTGGGATACCGTCACACAATTCAATCCTATTTTGCAGTAATTAGATGAAGTTGTTCTCTCTTCACGCGTTCATTAGTCAGTATTATACAATTGTTTTTGGAACATAATAATTCTGTATATTATTTTAGGGAATCAGCTCGACTTTGATTCTCTCAGCTAAAACCACTGATCTGCGTTTCTAGGCTGCGGTCGATTTAAGACTGTTTACTGTCGAAGACATAATGTTCTAACAGATAAAACCACTGATCTGCCTTTTTAAGGCTTTGGTCTATTTAAGACTGTTTACAGTTGAAGACAGAATCTTCTCTCAGGTCAAACTACTGATCTGCTTTTCTAGGCTCTGGTCTATTTTAGACTGTTTACTGTTGAAGACATAATCTTCTCTCAGGTAAAACTACTGATCAGCTTTTCTAGGCTCTGGTCTATTTTAGACTGTTTACTGTTGAAGACATAATCTTCTCTCAGGTAAAACTACTGATCTGCTTTTCTAGGCTCTGGTCTATTTTAGACTGTTTACTGTTGAAGACATAATCTTCTCTCAGGTAAAACTACTGATCTGCTTTTCTAGGCTCTGGTCTATTAAAGACTGTTTACTGTCGAATACATAATGTTCTAACAGATAAAACCACTGATATGCTTTTCTAGGCTCTGGTCTATTTAAGACTGTTTACTGTTGAAGACATAATGTTCTAACAGATAAAACTCCTGATCTGCTTTTTTAGGCTCCGCTCGATTTTAGACTGTTTACTGTTGAAGACATAATGTAGACATCGTTATGTCTATTGTTTTTGTGTAATTGGGTTATTGTCTCTTTTTTACATGTATTTTAAACATCTTTATTTATATTTCATGATCTCTAAATCTTGAGTTTCTTCTTTATACTTATTGAAGTTTATCTTTGTTACACAACCAATACCATTACAAACTGATCTGATCGACAACACATTTTAAACCACACATTTTTTATTAAACTACTAGTATCATAGAAGGTAAAACTTACGTGTACCAAATGGAAGATTAGTCAATGACAAAGCACCACCCGCAACGGCATATTCATAATTCCCGTCATGGAGAGGACTATGTGCACCTATCCATATATCTACATCGGTTGCTTAAGAATAAAATAATTGTTCTTTGTATCATAAGGAGCTTCTTTATCATATCAAGTCAGTTACACAATATAGAATGACTAAAAATACGGCTTCACTCGACATTACATAGGAGTTACAGGCACCAGAACAAATGTGTTAATCGATACGATCGATAGTAAGTGTCTAACCCCACTAACAACATATTTGCTATCTTAAATCTCTTGATAACAGAAAAGTCGTCTAATCAGTCATGTGACTGAATTTGTTCTATTGCCGAAAGTAAAATTCTGTTTGAATGATAATTCTTATCGCGGATACAGCCTGCATAGCAGTAAACGCTTATCCTGTCGACGCAATCGGTCTTGCTCCGTTCGGAATTTATGCGATTCCCCAAAGGTATTAAAAAAGCAGAAAAAAATATTGGATCCGTCTGCTTGTTTTCAAGATATAAGTCAATGAAAGTTTGGCGGAAAATAATTCTCTCTCATTTTATCAAATATTTAACATCGGCACCCATTTCTTTCAAAAACATTGAAAGAATTTTTAAGATTTACGAAGATGACATTTAATGCTATTACCGGTAATCAAATTATGGAAAGAAAAGAAGAAGTTAGTGGTCATTTTTTTTTATACCAATACCTGTATAAATCAGTGGACTCCCAAAATTATTCAAACATTCAATCACAAGCGGAGCAAAAATCCTTAATTGAAATTTTTTAGTATAGACTTTTATCGTAGAAATATGTGAATAATATAGAATATAGAATAACCATGATATTTTGCCGCATTAACGTATATTTTTCAAAAATGTATTTTTTTTATACCTCAGATCGGTAATTCTCTTAGATGTTAAGAATGTAGAAGGGCTACTGTTTAACTTTCTTTGGATGTAAATGTTTAAATATTAGATATGCACCGTTTATATACATGTACATGTACCTATTTGAAGTTATTTTCTTTCAGAAATATAGGTCTTTCTTTTCAACGAGTAATCCGGAAAATACCAAGCTTGAATGAACTGTGCTTCATGGCATAAGAAAAATGACCTGTGTATGGTCATTATGTATCCTCATTAAAATGTAAACTATAATTTACACAAAAAATGGTTGTTGCCAATTCAGAGTTTACGTCTTAATTTTCCACCTTCATTATGTGTTTATTGCAGAAGCTACGATACTTTCGTCTGTTTATTATACCGAAATACCACAAATTGTCATCGACACACATTTTAACTTTCAAAACATTTGTGTTCGTTTTTAATCTTTTCAATAATCAAATGACAAAACATTTTCATTTTCTATAGAACAGCCACGTACTGTACCCTGGGGATGGATGCTTATAAAACAGAACTTGTATTGCCATACAAAAGAGAGAAAAGTATTAGTCTAGATAGTTCTTTTAAAAAATTGTTGAAAAAATCATTTGCTTTTCCAAGATTAAAAATCTAATACTACTTTATTAAAATATTGTGTAAAACCGTTAATTATGAGCTATGAAAGTCAAGTGACTGGAGCATTTTTCTGAGGAAGTTTTAAAAAATTTCAACGAAATATTGTTTACAGTGGGTTAGCTTTAATTAGTCTTCACTATCCTATTGATAAACAACTTTTCGTTATATTTATAATTTAGAATCTTCATTGAAGGTGGAGCACGAATGCACAGTTAATTAATTATATTGATGTGCCATGTTTATGCAAGAGTGACATTCCTTTGAATAATGTGCCGATTCGAAAAAAAGTTATGCGAGTATTGTCTCCCTTTAACAGGTTCATTATTTTATAATTAAATATAGGTTTCTGATATAATTTTGAATAATTACAAAATATATCAATTCAATATATTTCAGTTTTTGTTATTGGTGTATCAGAAACATTAATGTACGAATATAATTTCATATATTTGAAACGTTTAAAATGAGTACATACCAATATAAAGAACCGTTCATCATTTTTGAAAAAGGCTATAAAAAAATTTTTTAGGCTCTATATATGTTATAGAATTAATGTATAAGTATTCCTCAAATTTATCATATCAATTTAAAAATATTAACTAAAAAAAACTGCAAATACATGATACTAGATATTTTTTACTGTACGGTCGCTTGTCGGTTGAGTATTGTCGACCGTATCATGACTTGTAGCGATTGTGTATTGTCGCTTGGGAACAGTGAAGTATTTGCCTGGAGTATTCATAGAGATAATCAATCTTACTTTTTTCTAATTTCAAGATCTCCTTTAGAAAGTATGAATAAAAATAGTAGTTGATATTGTTTTTCATACATAAATGAAAGAGATAACCAATTACATTACCCATAACTTACCAAAAGCAAACACACTTCTTACAGCATCAGCTTCTTTTTCATCATTTGGCTTCCATAGATAGGCCCCTGGTGTATTGGTACATGCCTTCTAAAATTTTAAAATGAGACATCGGTGCATTTTCTTCATCAGTAACTTAGTTCTAGGTTATACAACAAATGATACATTTATTGTATACCTTCAATTGTAAAAGCGTGAACACCAATAACTTAGCTTTTAAAGTATCGGTACTGCAGGTATTGGTAACGACATTTTCAGTTTTTTTTTTTCTTTTTCTTTTTTCAATTTGTCATTATTTTCAATTTGTTGTCTTACTGACGTTATCCCCTTATATGATTTAATTCACAATGCAATAACCTGCTGGTGTGAAGTTTGCAGTATGTAAATGGATGGATGGAAAGCTTCGATTTGAGTGAGTGACACGTGATGAAATGTTTTCGGATTTGAAAATACATTCATCAATTAAAGTATGTTTAAACAAAACGCATTTGACTAACAGGTCGAACAACTGATGTTCTTTAAACCTGCTGACTGCCATTGGCGATTGCCAAAAAAAATTGATGTCACAAGATGGATCTTAATATAAATTTAATACTAAACAGAAAACAATTAACTTGTGGCCACGATGTGATGCCACAAACATATTAAGGTGTCAATATTTTGTTTGGTACACCAGATCCGGATTTCGACAATAAATGTCTCTTCAGTGATGTTAGGGATCGAAACGGTATTTGGAAGGCCATATAAAATTTACCCTCATTTTTAGATAGACTCTTGAATTTTTAGAGTCAATATAGGATGAACGGATCATATAAACCGGAGGGAAAGTATAATACAAGCCCAAACGATAATATGTGTACGGTTAAGTTTTTTTTATTAAAAAATAATAATTTATAGATGCGAATAGTATCTAAGGTTTATTTATTCATTTATTTTCGATAAAGCATCGTTGAAATCATTTCGATAGTAACTGTTATCCATAAAGAATGGTTAATCTTTAGTGCTTACTTAAATGAAAGTGTATTTAAATGGAAGCAATTATTCATTGATTAGTTTTATAATACTTTTTCGTTGACGTCAAATAATTCTTGCATCATGCTTCATAATTTCAAAGTGTTAACTTCATGTTACAAATTTTGAATGTATATATACATATATACATTGTGTGCAAGACAGATGTCGAGAAAAGGAATACTACGCGTATAACAAGGGTTAATACGAAAAATGTATATCCTTTTGAATATTCTCATGGGATTGTAGAATAAGATCATATTTCACAAAATTACATTTGTTATCAACGAATCAAATCAAAGCCTACTATAACAAAAAATAATTAAATTTGATACAACATAAAACATACTAACCAGAGCTTCATACCAACTTAGCTTACCAGTCCCACTAAATCGGTAGCAATTAGGGCTGGCAGTTTGGTCATTTAACAATCTATATTCTGCAGGGCAATTTGTTGGAACACATGGTGCTATTTAAATGACACAAAATGAGTAAATTTGTCAATGAACAGCAACAACATAAAATTTAACTGGTACTTAAACATTACAATGTAAAAAAAAAATCTCATGAAAAAAACAATTTCGGCAAATGAACCCCTAGTTCATTTGAAGACTAACACACGGAGAATAAACTACATAAAATGTTTGTACTATAACGCACAGTTGTTGACAAATACAGTTGGGTGCAGACCAAATATAACATAATGTAAACGCACGTTAACACCGCGTGCACATATTTTGTTAGTTAACTTCAAATTTCACGTTTACTAGTCACGAACGTTCACTATAATTACGTTAACGCGGTCAAAATTAAAATGTCTAATGTCATTCAGATTTTACTCTTTGTCCGTTTAGTCAGCAGTAATTAAATGGGCGTTTCTTCAGATTTCACGAGTTTATTTTTACGTGCACCTAAAAGTAAACGCGCATTTACTTTTCGCATTAACAAATTGTATAAATTAGAGAATTAACTTCGTGCACATTTGTACATTTTGTTATTTTGTTTAAATGATTTTTATCTTAAAATTTTACGTATATATGTTTAAAACCGTGCCAATTCAAAACACAAATATTTAAAAAAAATATATACCAAAATCAAATACTAATACTGCAAAATTTTGTGTAAAAATGTGAATGGAAATGGGGAATGTTTCAAAGAGACAACAACTCGTCCAAAGAGGGGAATGTGTCAAAGAGACAACAACTCGTCCAAAGAAGGGAATGTGTCAAAGAGACAACAACTCGTCCAAAGAGGGGAAGCTGAACTACCAATGGGTCTCCAATACAGCAAGAAAATCCCACACCCATAGAGGTACTTCAGCAGGCCCCTTTATATGTACAATTATGTTGTATACAATATCATGAGTAATTGGTCAACGGCAGAGTTAACTAGGTTATGCTTCAAGAAATAAATAAATGACATAGCGTACAAACATTTAGTTTCATGTCTTAGCACATTATCGTGGCTTTTCATCTAAAAGTTAATTATTGGTCAATCTGTTTTAATGCGCGTTTACTACAAATTCAGAACAAACAGTAAACGTACGTTTTCCTTTTACAAAATTAGAAGTCTCGCATTTTTTTGCGTTAACGCGGAGGTAAACGCGAAAGTACACCTTCTTTTACTTTTTATGTCAACTAAAATTTCTGAGTTAACGCAGAGTTAACGCGTCTTTTACATTAAGGGCAAGCGAGTAAACTAAGCGTTAACTTTTGCTGCCCGTCTACATGTAATGCTTGGTCTGCACCCAACTGTAAATAATGCAATACATAACTTGCTTATATTTGTCACAAGTTATAAATACTCCTTTGCAATGTTTTTATCGTGAAAACACGTAACATAAGATACAAACTAACATAAGGACAAGTATTTTGCACAACACTCTATCATATATTAACACCGTGCTCATGACAAAAGCAGACAATCTACCGTGGAGATTATGTTTTTGTTTGCCATTTTTATGCGTACGACACCAATCAAGTTACGTGGTAACCTTTTCTGTATCAATCTAGTATAATAACTGAATGATATTTACGACTAAAGATGGGAGAAGGCTTATGATATGCCTTTCTAACTTAAATGTTAGACAATAACCTTAAAGGCAATTGAAGGGAATAACTTGATGCTTTATCCAATTAAAGCTTAAGTTAACATAATGATTATGGTTAGAAAGGAACGGCTTATGTGCGATAAAGAGTGGCATGTTTGAATACACATTGTGTCAGTTTTCAAAGTTAATGTACTGTTAGAAATCAGAGAGGAATGAATGGTTTCAATATTGACGAACTGTAATTCTGTAATAATTATTGGTATGTTTGAAGTCGAAGCCGAAAAAGAATGCAATTTGTCATCTCAATAAAATGTAAAAAGGCAAAGATCTATTACTAGTATCCCGAAAAAAAGGAAATGATGATTTTGTAGCCGATTGATTTCGCGGACTTTAGACGTCGCCGACGACGGCAGAGCCACCTAATTAATCCTCCAATAATATAGTTGCTGATAGAACTTGACGACAACGGATGTTTCTAAGGACTTGCTTTCCCAAAATACTTACTTGTTGTTTGTACAGCGGCTTGTGTAACAGTAACCGAAACAGGTGTTGACACAACAGGTATGGGTGCAACAGCAATACTTGATTCACTAGTAACAGAACTCATCATTGGCATCATAACCATCGGTATCATTAGTAAAGCTAGGGCTAACAGGGGAAGAGGAAGTAGTCCTACATCTGACCCTGTGCCTAATCCAGGACCATCCACAAATGAGGTTTCTGAAAAAAAGAAACATGATTATTTCATAAAACGCCAAGATGAATTGATGATCTTTTAAAAGCATTCTTCAGAATTTAACCTGCTTACCCTTCCTGGAGAACTTGAAATCACTCCAGTTTTTCAGTTTGATGCGTGTTTCTCAGTCATTTCATTTAAATTTGAAAAGTGTTTTTACGTTTGCGTATTAGTGCGTCTTTCCTTTTTGGTATCTCCCGCGTATCTTGTATCTTTGAACGTTCCAAGTTTATCGAAGAACTTCGAATGTGTATACCGTTGACGTCGACTTGATACACAACCATTGTTTATTGTTTTGTTAAAATATTTCATATTTAGGTAAATTAACAGGATATATTATATCAATTTGAAAACTGGGTGTTAACTGATGCCCACAAACAGCATACGAAAATATGCACTGGAATATAGAATTGTAGCATGTTTTTCTAAAACACAAATATGACAAAATTTACAAACGTAGTAGAGAAAATACGTCTAAATTGGAAACTAATGCTGAGTTCGAAAGTAATTCGAATTCGATTCGCATTAATTCGAATTAAAAAAAGAAGAGTGTGTGAACGCAATTAGCGAATTCGATTCGCATTCGATTCGAATTCAATTCGAATTAAATGTACGTGTGAACGAGGTATGAAATAATAAATAGGCTTCCATTATAAAAAAAATAAAAAATAATTATAGATTCAGATCGACGTCCGGTCACTAATCTACGTCCGTTCCACAATTCCACGTTCAAATCTGCAATCATAATAAAATAACAATCCAAATCGACGACCAATTTTCTGATCCTCTAACAAATGTATTTTTTGTTGTTCTCTAATCGACGTCCAGTTGTTGGCCTCTATAATCGACTTCCGTTCTATATTCTTGCTGCAATTGCGTCATAATTTTATTTAATAATAATATTTTATTACATTTCACAATTAACTACAAACTAATCTTCCCAGACGGATATAGTTTCATGTGTTGTAAACGTTGTTGCCTGTACCCTATGCATAGACCTATGATTTAACATAATGTTTTATGATGCAAAAGGTATGCAAAGCGATTCATACTAAACCAAGTAACTTAGATTTGTATAAAATAACCCGTTTCTGAAATATGAATCGATTATGTATAATTGTACCTCTAGTTCCACTGTCATCGATAAAAACAACATCTGTCTGCTGATCGATTGGATTCTGTTCCGGTATGATCAGTCCCGTGTATTGACTAATATTTAGGAATACCACAATTATTAGCAGGTTCAGCTGTAATTAAAACTTATATTATATATATGTTTTCATAACTTTACATCAATAATAAACAACAAACAAAAAAAGATAATTGATTTTAAAAGATATTGCAATCGTGTCGATTCAGCACATTATGACCACGACACGATAAAGCATTTTTACAATTCAAAGTTCTGGTAATTTTTAGTAACGGAGCATACACATTGTCGCATTATCACGATATATACAAATTACAAAATGTGTTTTAAAAAAGTAAAGTTCCCTTATATTATCAATTCTAGAGTTTGAAATTATGAGAGCAATAAATACGAACAACAGCTTATTCCAAAACTATTTAAAACTATTCAACAATTCAGTAAATCACACAATACAGTCATACATGTAAGACATATAAACACGCCATGAAAGTATCATGCTAAGAAAAACTATTCGAAATTATATTATATATATGTTTTCATAACTTTACATCAATAATAAACAACAAACAAAAAAGATAATTTATTTTAAAAGATATTGCAATGGTTTCTGGTAGCTTTTAGTGACGGAGCATACACATTATCATTATCACGATACATAAAAATTACAAAATGTGTTTTACAAAAGGAAAGTTCCCTTATATTATCAATTCTCGAGTTTGAAATTATGACAGCAATAAATACGAGCAACAGCTTATTCCAACAAAATTAAAACGTATTCAACAATTCAGTAAATCACACAATACAGTCATACATGTTAGACATATAAACACGCCATGAAAATATCATGCCAAGAAAAACAGAGTTTGAACATAAGAAATAAAACTATTCGAAGTTATTATCTGAAGGAAAATCAGCCAAAATCATTGTAACGAGTAAAGATTTGTCATTTAAAAATTCATTTGATGTGATATAAGAAAAAGCTTAACAATTAAGACTTTGTTAAAAATAGCAATTTAAGTTTTTTTATATTCAAAACACCTTAACGATTTAGCATTATGATGCAAAGAACATACTCTAGTAGGTGACTATCAATAGTGCCTTTTTTAATGAAATACAACAGGCAGCTCCGATAAATGCCTAGTTGCCGTTGAAATAAACAAAAGTCTGCGATGAAATTTATTCTCATCGTTTGATAAAAATTTATGAATTTGGAATTATCAACAGATTATGCAACTAAAAATTTGGGCAAAAAAATAAGGACTTTAAACTTTTACGTTCATTTTTAATTTTTAATTCCCTAAATAAATTTAAAAACGATGAAATAAAAAAAACCATTGTATTATTGATTTAAATAAGTTATATAAATTATTTTACTAACCTTATATTTCACCATCCTCTCAGGCTTGCGTTCTGAAGAAAACATTTGGACAACCTGAATGTTAATATATATATAGTATGCTCAAGCTAGGACACACCTTACTCATATCAATTTGGTAAATCACCCAATCGCTTTGCTTTTCTGATCATGAGTATGTAGCTATCTTGATTGATGACTTTTATTTTGTTTGTCAATATGTATTTTATTCAGCTGTGAAGTCTTCCTTTTTATCACCAGTTGTCCTGGCTAAGGGCTATACAGGCATCAAATGTAATCATTAATTTAAAAAGAAATATTTACACCAAATATCTAGCATATAAGAGCAATTCTCTGTAATCACCAAACTATTTCGGCACGCACTAAAAAATATTTGTTTTAAACTTGATTATTTCCATAGAGCCACATGAGCTTAACAAAAAATAGTATTACACTTAGCTCCATATGTTTACCGTTTCCTTGGTAACAGGACTTTAAAGTGGTAAAAAGAGGGAAAATGCAGTGTTTACAAATTATGATCAATTATGTCTAATAAAGAGAAAATAATATAGATATTCAGACTTTTTAAACTTTTTTTCAGTTTAAAAAAAACAAATTAAAATAGTGTTCAACAGTAAACTTTCTTTAAAAAAACCGATTTAGCTAAAATAATTTCTTTAAAAAGATACAGTGACAAACCTCTTATAAGACCAAAAAGTAATCAAATGCAGCTGTCAGGTACCCCCCCCCCCAGAAAAAAAAAACAAAACAAAACAAACAAACAAAAAACAAACAAAAACAAACAAACAAACAAACAAACAAACCCAAATCAACAACAAAAAAACCTTAGGGTTTATATTATCTACCATTTGGCTATTAACCTTAAGCTTATATGTAGTTTTAGCATGTGACAGCCATATGAACTTCTTTAATACTCCTTTTTATAACTACTACATAAAATTATGTGAAGTTCTTTGAATCTTGTTTTTGAGAGACAAAAATTATAACATGAATGCTGTTTCATGTTTCCTTTCCTTTACCAGATTTGTAAGGTTTTGTACATGATAATCACAGAATTTCATACCGGTCCTTATGAAATAAAAAATGTTGCAGCAACAATATGCTGCAATGTTGTGGCTTTAAAGCCACAAGCTAATCAGGTTGTCAGAACATTGACGCCGGATGAGTGCTGGCTGAATGATGCCGCTAGCATGATTCTTGCTACATTGCAGCACTATTTCCTTTCATGACAAAAAGCGCCACAATGTTGCCATAAAGCACACATATAATTTTCTCATTCTTAATCTACTGAAATGATGCCAGAATAGAGCCAGAACATTGATAATGTCATTGATGATGTCATCAGTGTTTTAGCTTTTTAGCTTTTTACTGTGGTCATGGTGGTGTGTAAGAAGTGGACCATATGTTGCTTGAGTTTATAATTTTAGGGAAGAATTTGGTGTTCTGTTATTGTGAAGACTTGTATGTAAACTTAGATTAACATGATTAATTAAATGCATTATTTAAAGTTCAATCTTTCATTTAATTAACTCAAGGAAATTGTCTTCTTCCTGATAGACCTGGCGGGCATTTTCAAAAAATCCTAATTAACAGGGACGAACTATCATGTAATGGGGCGAATTGGTACCTTCTGAAACATAAGTCACCGTCTCTCTTCCCTTTCTCAATTTAACCCTCGCTAAAATTTTACAGAGCATGCAGAAAGAAGTTTGGTCAATTATGTCTTTGTAACCCGCTAAAGACGGCTTGAAAGTGCTATTTGTTTGGAAAAAAATGTAGTATAATCACGAATTTGGATTGCTCATCTGATTATCAGACAAAACACATCACCTTTGACTGAAGTGAAGGGACTCCTGTTGAAAAATGCATGAATTTTCTCTGTACTCTATGATGGTAACAGATACGTATATCAAATAAACCCCTTATGAGACGTTATACAAATTATCATGCTTTTGCAACTAGGACAAACTTAATGTTCTTCAAACATTAGAAACAACACCGTTAAATTAAAACTTGTATAGTTTTACGATTTTAGAAATCTGTATCATCAACAGAAAAACAACTTAAAAAAATACAAACCAATATTGTCACTGGGTTTTATATTAAGAAAGTTCTGTGAACCGTTCGTTTACAGTGGAAAAGTGTAAAGCAACCATTCAAATTTCTTGAAAAGTGCCTTGAAACTGTATTTGTTCATGTTTATAAGGACACAAATCCGGAAAAAAAAAGATTGATATCAAACATACAGAACTTCTTTTGATCAGTTATCGCTTTCGAAACACAGATTTTATGTTCCGAATGTCGAATAACATTGAGTAATAGCAAACATTCACACTCCAGCAGAGTTATATGGCATCTATTTCCTATTGAATCATTTTTAGGCAGTTAGGCTGCCTTATTCGAGCACCCTAGATTTGTGTTCTACCCAATAAATGCTGAAATATGTGGCATTGTTATTATCTAGCTGGATGTTATTAATAACTAATTGGACAGTTTTTTTCATTGCCACAGTTTTCATAATTATGTTTGCTTTGGTTTTTGGTTAACAGTGCTTACAGCGCTTTGATTTGGACTGTTGCCAAATTTGGTCATGTGACATTTGAAATTAAACGTGTATATGAGCACTATTTTAAATTTTAAACCCCTTTTTTGTATTAAAAAAAGGATTTGGTCATTAAGAGTTAAATTAAAACTTCCAAGAGGTGAAGTTGCATATCAAACAAAAATCTTTAAAGCGTAAATTTCTAATATCAATTTCAGTCCACAAAATGGGATGGGTCGGATCATTGAATGCAAACAAAAATTGCCATAGACGATATTGTTGATGCATAACTAATTGAAAGGTTGTGAGGTGTACATTTTAAATACTAAATTAAAACAATTGAGATACAACTATTTTTTTCCCTTTTAACTCGTCAATAGTATTTGGACATGGCCACCATCGTTTCTATTGAAGTTATCATGATCAAATTTGGAACCTCGATATATCTTATCAAAATGTGTTACCAAATGACCCTGTTTAGTAATTCATCATCCGTTTTAAAAGTTGTTTTCATTATTTGTTTTTTCGACATGACCTCTTTAGTTGTTTTTGAAGATATCATGACCGTATGTAGACAATAGGTATATCTCATTATAAAGTTTCACCAGATGAGGCTGTGTAGGATTTCACCATCCCCTTATAGGGTTATATCCCTTTGGAACATTTCATTTGTTTGCACATATCTTAAAGATTGTTACAAGTAGGATCGACCTGAAGAAAAGCAACATGAACAAGAAAAGATGGCAGTGTAAATTAGCATAAATAATTAATTGAGTATCAAACTTTATAAGAGTTATTGGTATATCTTTGTAAAATAATATTAGAGAACTAGAAGTCGCAGAGACATCGGACCTTCACCAATAATCGTAAGTTCATTTGACCTCTCTTTGCATCCATGGCCAAATTTCAAGTTTGAATATTTAAAAATCGATAAGAGATAGCTGCACATACACAACGTATGTTATACAAATAATCAATTTGAGATTTTCATACTTTACCGTAACCTTGTAACTTTCATAAGTTCTACATATAAAATTGACATTGCTTCATTTTTTTGTGTGCTTTGCCTAATGAGATAATGTGACATATCACTTTAATCGTCTATATGAGCTGTATTCAAAATTAGGAGATAACTGTAATCAAATCCACAATTGATGCCGTCGGAGCTTAACATACAATATTGTTATCTCCATTATAATGAAACTGACCGAAAACAACATTAAAACATGTAATTAAAATCTGTCAAATGCCGTCTTCGCCTGCGCGTACGTCCCATAGCATCAATTGTCAATTGATGCTATGTAAAAAAAGTGACGTTATCCAATCAAAATGAACGTTACAAACGTTGTTGCATTAGAATTCTAAATAGTAGAGCGGGGTCATTCAGTGTAAACACTTCTAAGATGGTAAGTTGTCGCATATCTAATAAATGTCCATCAATCGTGCGTTTCAAATACCATAGTACTGTTCCCCCATGACGAGATCGTTGAGATAAAAAAAAAAAAAGAGTTTTAGAAGGTAGACTTGTTTCATATCATCAAAAGGTCATCAAGCATACATCGAAAATATCATACTTCCAATTTCGAACATTAACGCGAAAAGGGTCATTAAGTGAAGTTTAAGACTATATGCTTGCCGTATATATAACGAAAGGTCGTAAAGAGAACATTAAAAATATCAGACGTTTGAAGGGACAACCCTTCCAATTGTTTTATAAACAATTAAGATACTAGTTGTTTCAATTATTCTGTAAATTTCTGTTGCCTCCTTTTTATTTTTCCTTTAACATATATTAGCCAAAAGGCCAATTGGGCTTTTATCATCGATTGGCGTCCTTCGTCGTCCGTCTACCGGCGTCTACCGTCGTCGTTCACCTTTACAAAAATCTTCTCATCTGAAACTAGTGGGCCCAATTTAAGAAAAATTTAATTGTCACAATCATCATCAGGGGATCTAGTTCTGGAAAAATGTGCCTTATTACCCCACCTATTAAACAAGATAAACGACATGGCTTTTAAATAGAACATAGCGGTAAAATGTAAGTTTGGGCTTTTGATACTGAAAAAATGAAAGCTTTGAAAATCGATACCTGGAACATGTAGAAAGATAAAATCTGAAAGGATCGAAAATGTTTTGAATGTTTGAATGCTGCCAATAACGTCAATTTTTTTAGACGACTTGTAGGAGTTATTGCTCTCAATTGTCAGATCTAACCTTGATTTTAAGTATTGCTTATTATTTAAAAAAAAAAATAGATAGATAAAAAAAATCTTACCAGCCAAATATCAAGAAGACAATTTTTCTAAGTAAGTCAATCTAGTAAAACGGTCAGACGACTTCTTTCTGCTCTTTTTCCCCATATTTATACCTGTTTGGATAATATTTTCTAAAAATATTCTCCTCTGAAACAAGTGTGTTGAATTTAAACCAATTTGTTCACAATCATCATTTTGGTGTCTAGTTTTAAAACAAATGTCCGTTGACAACACTTGCCAACAAAGATGATCGACATTGCTAAAATTGAACAAACAAAAAATCAAATAGACCATTTCCTTGTTACTAGACAACACAGAACTTCAATATTGGACACAAGGGCAATGTGAGGAGCAGACATCGGCAGCGATCACGAACTCCTTGAATGCAAATTAAGAATAAAACTTAAGAAACACAAAAAAGTAACGGATACTACAAGGAAAATATAGATAAAATACAAGTTTTGTCTATTGTCTAGAAATTGGTTTGAATAAAGACAATCTGAAAGGGAAACGGTCAGAATGTTGAGGAGATCTATCTTCTGATTATGTTAGTCAATACTGTCCGACTTCCTTTGATAGGAGTTATTTCCTATAAATGTCTAGTTCTAACACTTTTTTTCCATTTTCACTTATACATATCAATATCTTATTGACAGTTTCTATGATGTATTATTTTTTCCGATTTGTGTAACGAGACATGCCAACTTCCTTAATCTGATCACGACATTTCATGTTATACATTCATCATTTAAGTTTTCCTAACGAAATGTGCCATTACTTTATCACATCTTCCTGGTACATATTAAACAAAAGGTCATATTAAAATCTATATAAGATTAATTATTACAACATATTCTTGTACATCGAACTTATTACACGTTAAAATCCTTATATCTCCTCTAAAATCTTTACTTCAATTCAGTTGCAGATAATTCCTTATTAGAATAGTTAAGTCATAACTATCAACCATAGTTGATATGCCAATCAAAAGCACATTAATACCTAAAACATTAAAAAAAATATTTTTCTAATGGCTATTAAAATTAGAGGATATAAAGAGCCTGTATCATTCACCATGGCATTTATAGCATTTTACAATTTAGGTTGAAACATTTCTTTCATAATATAAGTAGGTTATGTAACAAGTAAATAAAGGGTCAATATAAAACTTTATGGAGCTTAAGGAGGGTCATATTAGCAGGTGATGTTATAAATAAAGAAAAATTCAATAGAGAATACGTTTATGGTGCAATATTTACATTATTAGCAATGAATTACATTGATTTCCCAGAGAAATAAAAACCGATAATTTCACATAGTTGTTGTCAAGACGTCGATAGCGTATAAATAATGCGAAAAAAATATGGGGAAGTATGTCTTTTTATTTTGTTATCTTGAATACGAAATGCCTTGTCTTCATTTTTTCTATAAAATGAAATTTGGCACAATTTTGATTGAATGTTTCAAAACGTGATTCTGCAATTAGAAAATAAACATGATAAATGGAGTTGTCTCATTGGCACTCAAACCACATTTGCCTATATCTATCTAAATACACAATTTGTAGAAATTATTGTTATCATTTAAATGTTAAACATATTCATGTATAACAGAATTATAGTTTAACTGTGCTGCTATGGAAACAATCTAATGATGATACACAAATTTGAAAATGTTTTTGACTATATGCTAGTTTAGTATCTAAAAATGATGTTACCAACTAAAGGAAACAAAACACAATTTCTCTGATCTGGATAAAAATGCTGAAAAAAATCAGTCTATTTCTATGAACATGAAAATTATACAAACAAATAAACTCAGTATAGAAAAAACGAACCACATTATTTAAAAAAAACATATATTTAAATTGTGCAATATTTTCCCTTGAATGTGTTGCCATCGAAACAAGCTGTCAATTTGCATACTTTATGTGTACTACTATGTTTAGAAATGTAAACAATGCCTAGAAAGAATATTTGCCATTTCAAGTAAACTAAGTTGCAACATTTTTGAAAAGTATTAATGTGACAAATTATTAGTCCAAACATTGTTCAGATGTGTTTTTATAATGTTGTTCAGTTCTACGACTTGAATCACTTATGCTGATGTGTTCCATCTTTTGACGGGCGACTAAGATGACGTTTACTTCTATCATATCATCCTGCTACATACAAAGCGTATGTTGTTACCTACAAAACAATAAAAATTGAATCTTATATTCATAGTTGTATTTTTTTCGATAAAAAGCCCCTAATTTTACATGATCTTACTTGTTATATAATTGACGGAACAAGCTTTAAACATTTTTCATTTCTATGCTGATTGTTTAAATATTTTTTTTCATGTATATGATTTTGATCAAAGTCAAACAAAAAATGCTAACAATCAAATTACATGTTATGCCATCATGCTAGACATCTCTCTTTGTCAACAGTTCAGTTGATATATATAACCCAATATACCACAAGCGATTTTGAATGTCTATGCAGTGTTCTTTATATGGGGATAGAGGGTGGTAAGGTGATTTTTTTTTCCGAATAGATAATTTTTTCATCCGTTGCTACGAATGCTTGTTTTTATTCGCGAAAGGAAGGAGTGGCTTTCTGTTGATTATTATTCTTTCTGAACTGATGCTATTTTTATCTATTGCTATGCATGCTTATTTTTCTTTGTCTTGAGAAAATTTATGTTTACTTTCGTACACTTATGTATCCTCAACTATCCTGCACTTTATATTGCAGAATATGTATTTTCGTCCCGTCCTGTGCAAAGTCTTTTATTTTCAGTTCTTACCAGTCAAAATTTAATCCTTTTAAAACTTATTCTGATATCCCCTCCATTTCAAGTATAAATCAAACGTTTTTTTACACAAATGTAATAGTGATGGATGCAAAACTAACATTTACAAAATTTGATACTAATTATAGTTGAATTGCTGCCCTTTATTTGATCCTTTGTTATAAAGTTAAGCTATTCGTGGATGAACGTTTCATTCAACTATCTCCTTGGGATAAAGACATTAGCGGTAAGTAATGGTCAGTTAGTTCATTTAGCTTTATTTCTGATGTCTGAACTAATGGGTATGTTTACCTTCACGGACCAACCGTTAGGAACATGTGCCATAATAACATTGGAATACCAACCAGATTCAGGCAATTCCCTATGCAAGTTGATATTTAAGAAATGAGACATTGATAAGGGGTTTGCGCGTGCTAACAACAACAGCCTCAAATAAAAGCTATTAAACTGCATGATGGTGCGAGAAGTCCGGTAATAGACAATGTTTGACTTGCCAAAAATTACTGAATTCTCAAATATTTACTTGCCACTCCACTTGGTCTGTGTACACTCGATTTTGAATGTAACTTGTCAAACCAAGAATGTTGTATACCTTTTTCAGTGTCGATGTAGCATGTAGTTTGTTGGAGAGAAAGAAAAGCCATTCAACAAACGCTTGACAAAAAGCTTAACATCACTATCATAGACCACAACGAGGGTTCGTCAAGGGCCGACAGACTTGCTCGGGAAAGGTGTTGAATAAGAAAGTTAAGAACGGTTTCCTCAGAGGGATCCCGCTCACATGTTTAACCTCGCAACATTCTGTATGTATGTGCCTGTCCCAAGTCAGGAGCCTGTAATTCAGTAGTTGTCGTTTGTTTATGTGTTACAGATTTGCTTTTCGTTCTATTTTTGTACATAATATATTAGGCCGTTAGTTTTCTCGTTTGAATTGTTTTAAATTATCATTTCGGGGCCTTTTATAGCTGACTATGTGGTATATGCTTTGCTTATTGTTGAAGGCCGTACGGTGACCTATAGTTGTTTATTTCTGTGTCATTTTGGTCTACTTTGGAGAGTTGTATCATTTACAATAATACCACATCTTCTTTTTTATATTTAATGAAAAAAGCAAAGAATGAGTCACTCATGTTCCCTACCTTCACTCATTGTCCTACCATCACTTTAAGATATGTATCCCTCCTCCCAAACATCAATATTGAAAATATACCAGCGCATTGATAATGGAAAATTTGTATAATAATCAAGATTATTATTTCAGTTTGACCACCAAATGTCAAGATAAGATTCATTTTACATCTTTGTGATGAAGGATATTAGTTATCCGAAATTTCAAACATTTGTTCATGATTTTATTATGTTTTGGTGATGTTCTATACTTCTAGATTTGTTATATATTATATTTTGTAGTGTACTGTATATGAGTTTATAATCCACCGTTCCGTTATATTTGTTGTGGGCTATAATTCAGTGATTTTATATAAGTTTTAATGTATATCATATATATATATATTTCTCTTATGGTTGGGGCCTGTTATCTATTTCTCGAATGAATAGATAATTCTCGTATCACACTGTCCGGAGTGTGATACGAAAAAGTGATACGAAAAATGCGTTAATTTGATTGGCCAACGAAACCTCCTTAAACGATATTGCGGCATTTTCATTGGCTATTCTTTAGGTCATTGTTGACAGTTAAAGGTCACAATGATGTACATTTCCTCCATTGCAACGGAGATAAGCGATTTCTTCAATAATATAGAAAATACGCACACTTTTCACCTTATTATATGTTCTTATTCAAATATTATTACATTCTGAAGCGTACAAAATGTTTCAAAAAGTCTTATGTTGAAGATTGACGACGAACAGGACATATGACGTCACAATGCAGTTATGTTCAAGCGACTGGGTCGACGTTTCGCGGATTTTTTTTATTAAGCACTAAAAGCATGTTTACCATAAGAGAAATAGGTTTCACAACTCGGGAGAATTAGATATCGTTTGATATCAACTCTCTTTATTTAATTTAAATAGTAATAACAAACTCGCCACAGGCTCGTTTATTATTATATTGAAATTAAATAACTCGAGTTGATATCAAGCGATATCTAATTCTCACTCGTTATGAAACCTATAAATATCAAATGCATTTTGTTAGAATATACTTTATATTTTTTTTTAGTCTTTTGGGAAATGTTTTTGTGCTGTATTTAGACCCTCTACCAAGAAATTTGTTTTGCATGTACATGTATAGGAATTGCGGTTTTTATGCAATGCAGTCATAGGTTTGAACGTTGTTTACAATTTAGATTTATATATCTTTTGACTCACAAAATTCATGTCAAATGACTAATTGGGTGTTTTTTTCGATGCATGTTATATCTAAGCAAGCGTTGGTCAGATTCTTTAAGATTTCAAACAAATGTTTCCAATGGTAAACTAAGGAAATGAGGTAAGAGTGCCATTGAGACAACTCTCCATCCAAGTCACAATATATATATATATAACGGACGTTAAGAAAAATTTGTCAACGTACACCCTTCAATATGTGTGACGAAGTCAGTAATTGGATTAAATTATTTTATTAAGTAATAACAAAGTTAAGAAAGATTCTAAAGTTCAAATGTTCGAATGTTCACAAACTGTCTATAAAGCTGAATAGTTCGAATGTTCAATATCTCACACGGGCACGTGATCGTATAGTAGTATAACTGTTCAGTCCTGATAGAGTACGTTCGGATATTAAGCACATGAGTTCTAGCCTACCCACAAAGGGGGGAGACCTTGGCGAAATCTATATGTACCAATCGTTTGTACCAATCTGTCCTCCCAGTCCAAAGCTGGATCTTATATAGTCCAGTGGTCCATACAAATGACCCTAGCTGAAGGCCGGTTACTTAGTAGCCTGGATGTTGAGTAATACTAGTCTGTGGTTAATTGTCAAACTATGCAATTAACCCCTGACGGATACATGTTATTTCACAGTAGACATGGTCATTTATTGGCTGCAGGGTATATGTCTATAATATTCGTACAGATCGTTATTAAGTGTCCAAAGGGTATATGTCATTGAATTGTTTCGGTTATGCTGTAATTAATTCCTTTTTAATAAATTTCCTAATTAATACTCCGGTAATAATAATAATAATTAATGATATGAAACACAATTGTGTTACATGTTATGCCTATCCTCCAAAATAGAACGAAAGTTCAATAAAACACGGTAGTTTTTCTTCCAGTAGGTTATTCTGACAGTTCATTGTAAAGTTTCCGGTAACCATCACGACACATCTGAAGTTTATAAAGTTCTATAAGTCCAATATCAGGATATAATAAGTTCATTAATTCATTAAGTCCAATAGCTGGATAAGTTCGGTATACATAGTTCATGTTTTATTTCCGTCACCATCATAGTATAATGTTCATCAACTGCTGGACAGGGTGTAAATCGTTGTACAAGTGTCGGTCATCATCATCTCCATTTCAAAGTAGTTGATGCATTTAGCTGGTTGGTTTGTCCTTCTTCAGAAGCTGTTTACATCGGCCTTCTGTTAAGTTTCGTCCTTGATCAATGGCGTAGAGGAAGACATCTCTCTGGAATCAGTAACATCTATTTCAACCTATTGCAAAGA
Source organism: Mytilus trossulus (assembly GCF_036588685.1). Taxonomy (NCBI): domain Eukaryota; kingdom Metazoa; phylum Mollusca; class Bivalvia; order Mytilida; family Mytilidae; genus Mytilus; species Mytilus trossulus. The sequence continues at coordinate 14,166,728 of NC_086386.1, forward strand.
ACCCTTTTGTTTTTACCCAATTGTTCGTGGCATTAGAACCAGAACTCACAACATTCTTTTGGCGAACCAAGATATATTCTTAATTAATTAACAGTACAAAAATATGGATATTCCAATGAAGATCGGACCTAAAACACACTGATAACCTTATCTCAATTTGGAAAAACTAAAACTTGTGTACTTCCCCTTATTTCTTTTTTTTATTTATCATCTATCAGATTAATGATAGTTTGTTCACTCGCCTTGTGTTCGCAGGATTGTCCAAGCCTAGCAATATTTTGTAAAACAATTTCTACATATAAATCAATACAATACGTTCTTTTTTTTATAACGAATTATCCGTTTAAAACAAAAATTAAATAAAAGGGGGAATCTGTCGTGTACAACTTCTATAAGTTTTAAAAATCCTACATAATAAAAACAAAGATATGTTTATTAAGGGACGACATCAAAAGTTCAATGAAGGATAAAAAAACTTAATTCACATAGTTTTTTCACTGACCCCCCTACCCCCTCTTAACTTAATTTGGGAAAAAATGATTCACCCATATGAATACATATAAAAAATCAATGTTGGATAACCAAATCTTGGAGCAGTTCAACCCCCACCCCCAAACTATTTGAATTAAGTTTTTTATCCTTCATTGATCTTTTGATGTCGTCCCTAACACAAGACATAAAAAATAGATTTAAAAATTCACAAATTAAAAAAAAATATAAAATTTGATCCTTTTCTATAACCCCTACACCTACATGATACCTATAACAAATAATATATACTGAAACTTATATGTGTTACTTTGTTCCCAATTGTAATACTTTTACAGTTTTAAATGTTGCTTCATTAATTAATCTTAACGTTAAATATAGACCACTCATTTATCTCCTTACTCTAAAAAAAAAACGTTTAAGATTCCATTTATAAATTTTAACTACCTCTTGCGCAATTTGTTACTGACTCTACATTTCATATTTGACATCAAAAACACCTTATTGCGAAAAAAAATGTCGTTCTCTGTAATGTATTACATTTTTCTAAAATTAATATATAGTTTCCTCATCATACTATTTCCTTTTTTTTTATATATCTATTTTTCATTTGTTTTAAAATTTCAAACCTACTGCCTATCCCTTTTATACATTTCAATACGACTCAGTGTTAGGGTATATGTTGAGATCTGAGTTTAAAAATAGTATATACATTCAAAACTAAACTAACCTCTTAAAAACTAAAACAATTAAAAAAAAATCTATGACTACTTATGAACAAAACACATCGTTAAGATTCTTTTTTCAACTCCTTAATTAATTATTTCCTTTTTCTTATTTTAATTTCTGAAAATAATCCTCATAGTTGTTTACTTTTCATTTTCAATTTTACTTGAATGATAGTTTTCCTTTAATATCAATTATCTATTTCACTTAAATTTTGTCATTAAGTTCGTATGTCTCTCTTTTTTTTAAAATACCAATCTACCACAACAATACTAGTATGTAAATCCCTTAGGGCAAAACCTATCAATGTTTATCTGTTATGTGCTTTTTTCTGAAGATACATCTCTTAATCTATAAAACATTATACAAATTTGGCGTAATCTAACACCAAAAACAACTTGCACCATTAAATAACTTAACATCACTTATGTTAAACATCCGAAGAAGGGGTTGGAATCTAAAATTATAGACTATTTGTTTCTCTAAACAAATGTGCGTACACACTACCCAACTACGTAAAACCATAATCATCAATGGCTATAATACGCAATAATACAATGCATCCTCAATGTACCCTTAACTTCATCTACCAAAGGTTCTAAATCAACCTTAATTTACACAGGTGCTCTACTTATTTTACGTAAAATACATATTTTCTAGAATAATTGAATGTATCTTCAAAAAAATAACCCATAATATGACCAAAAACCACCATTAAATACGGAAAAAATGCTAATGTATCAGATATTTTAGCTTTTTTAATATTTACTTTAAACGAAAAACTAGCTTCTCTAAACATCACAAAAAAACCGGGTTATTTGAAGAATCATATGTTTAATCTATCCTATCTCTTAAACAACACGTACAGCATAAAAATAGCACAAAAAAATAACCTTTCATTCTTATCATGAAAAAAATGTGTATTCATAATTTTTAAATTGACCTATATATATAGTACCTAAAAATACCTCATAACAAAAATCGTGCTAACCACTCGTGAACAAACACCAGATGTTAAGCCTTTTAAAAGAACGGCCTCAATCCCTTTAAAATTAAAAACTTTACTTAATATGTGTGCCATCCCTTGAAAAGTCATTTCTACTTTTTGTACTGACATACAAATATCTTGATTTTCCATAAGGAAAAATGAAAGTAACTGAGTTCTTACCTTTTATATTCCTTCGCGTTATTTAGGACAATCCAAGTCGATCGTGGTCAAACGGCATCAAATTGACTTATGTTATATAATCAGTAATTGGATAAAATGATTTTATTAAGTAATTACAAAGTCAAGAAAGATTCTAAAGTATAAGTGTTCGAATGTTCACAAACTGTCTTTAAAGTTGAATTGTTCGAATGTTCAATATCTAACACGGGCACCGCACGTGATCGTATAGTAGTATAACTGTTCTTTCCTGATAGAGTACGTTCGGATATTAAGCACATGAGTTCTAGCCTACCCACAAGGGGGGAGGCCTTGGCGGAATCTATATGTACCAATCGTTTGTACCAATCTGTCCTCCCTTCAAGTCCAAAGCTGGATCTTATATAGTCCAGTGGTCCATACAAATGACCCTAGCTGAAGGCCGGTTACTTAGTAGCCTGGATGTTGAGTAATACTAGTCTGTGGTTAATTGTCAAACTACGAATTAACCCCTGACGGATACATGTTATTTCACAGTAGACATGGTCATTTATTGGCTGCAGGATATATGTCTATATTATTCGTACAGATCGTTATTAAGTGTCCGAAGGGTACATGTTATTGAATTGTTTCGGTTATGCTGTAATTAATTCCTTTTTAATAAATTTCCTAATTAATACTCCGATAATAATAATAATAATTAATGATATGAAACACAATTGTGGTACATATGGAGCCACCGATTAAGTGATGTACAGAAGACTATTTGGATGCACCATATTAAACAGTTCCTTTTTCATTTTGATATTTAAACAAAGTCTACATTGTTACAAGGAAGCTATTTAAGGGCATACGATACAGTTTTGATTCCGTATTAACATTTTTATAAAATTTTCCATATAGACTATTTTTTACCTTATTAAATCAAATATGTAATAAAAAATATACCATCATGTGCTACTTTTTGAGTAAAATGAGGTCGAAATTTTGTATATTTGCTCAAAATTCGGATTTGTGGCCGTATTTTCCCTTTCAAACGAAAGATATTACTTTTTTGTTTTAAAAGATACACACAAATTGTTTTGTGATAAATAATTTGTAATTTCTGTATTTTATAAGTACCCTAAAAATTTATACATTTTTTATTCAGAAATAACTCATATCTATCAAATGTTCATGTATGTGAAGTTAGCAGCCGATTCGTTATTCGATATTAGATATTCAAAATTTTGTTGAAAATCATAAAAAAAAAAAAGAAATACTTGATAACATTAAAAACATGATTTTCATAGTTAAGATGACTGATAAGATACGTAGGAACTTATCAAAATGACCTCTTCAAGCTGTTGTAAGTTCTCGTTGTCCTCGAATATAAACCCTTTTCTAAGTTGCAAATTTGTCTTTATATAATATAAACTGGTGTCAATAAAAAAAACTGCAAAGATTAACTTTTATACATGATAATTCTTAAAACAATAAGAAAAACCGCTTACTCTAGAAAACATTAAGAAATATAATAGAAATATTTATGGAACGCCCAAAAAAGAAATATATAGTGAAAACCTACCTGGGACCGCTTAAATGAGGTTGAGACCCCCCTGGTCTTTCAATGACTATAAAAGTCAAGCAAATCATTGACTCTGTATATATGAAGGTTGTATTAGATGGATTTTTGAGAATAACGTCATCTTCAATATCTACGGAGGGCTAAGATTGTCACTTTTCAGTCAAACAATGTCAAATTTTTAGGACAAAGGGCACAGGGTTATGGTGAGAGCCCCTTAATCTTTCAATCTTTCTAATATTTTACAGACATTTAGTCAATAGGTAGATACAAACGTGACTAAAAGGAATTTGGGTACACTTCCTGTCTTCTATGTTTACGGTACGCCCAAAGTGCCAGTTGGATATTCAAATTTTATATCAAAAATCGACCTTAGACCGCTTAAATGAGGTTGAGACCCCCCTGGTCTTTCAATGACTACAAAGGTCAAGCAAATCATTGACTCTGTATATATGAAGGTTATATTAGATGGATTTTAGGGAATAACGTCATCTTCAATATCTACGGAGGGCTAAGATTGTCACTTTTCAGTCAAAAAATGTCAAATTTTTAGGACAAAGGGCACAGGATTATGGTGAGAGCCCCCTGATCTTTGACTGAAAAGTGACAATCTAAGCACTCCGTAGATATTGAAGATGACGTTATTCTCTAAAATGTATCTAATACAACCTTTATATATACAGAGTCAATGATTAGGTTGAATTTTATGACATTGAAAGACCAGGGGGGTCTCAACCTCATTTAAGATGAATATCAATTATATGGTCATTTTTATAATTTTTTTGTTTACAAAACTTTGAATTTTTCGAAAAACTAAGAATTTTCTTACCCCAGGAGTAGAATACCTTAGCCGTATTTGGCACAACTTTTTGGAATTTTGGGTCCTAAATGCTCCTCAACTTTGTATTTGATTTGGCTTTTTAACTATTTTGATCTGAGCGTCACTGATGAGTCTTATGTAGACGAAACGCGCGTCTGGCGTATAAAATTATAATCCTGGTACTTTTGATAACTATTAAGCGGTCTCGGGTCGTTTTTTGATATAAAATTTGAATATCCAACTGGCACTTTGGGCGTACCGTAAACATAGAAGACATGAAGTGTACCCAAATTCCTTTTATTCACGTTTGTATCTACTTATTGACTAAATGTCTGTAAAATATTAGAAAGATTGAGAGAACAGGGGGCTCTCACCATTACCCTGTGGCCTTTGTCCTAAAATTGTGACATTGTTTTACTGAAAAGTGACAATCTTAGCCTTCCGTAGATATTGAAGATGACGTTATTCCCTAAAATCTATCTAATACAACCTTTATATATACAGAGTCAATGATTTGGTTGAATTTTATGGACATTGAAAGACCAGGGGGGTCTCAACCTCATTTAAGCGATCTCGGGTCGATTTTTGATATAAAATTTGAATATCCAACTGGCACTTTGGGCGTACCGTAAACATAGAAGACATAAAGTGTACCCAAATTCCTTTTAGTCACGTTTGTATCTACCTATTGACTAAATGTCTGTAAAATATTAGAAAGATTGAGAGATCATTGGGCTCTAACCATTGCCTTGTGCCCTTTGTCATAAAATTTTGACATTTTTTTACTGAAAAGTGACAATCTAAGCACTCCGTAGATTTCGAAGATGATGTTATTCTCATAAATCCATCTGATACAACCTTTTTATATACAAAGTCAATGATTTGATTGAATGTTATGGACATTGAAAGACCAGGGGGGTCTCAACCTCATTTAAGCGGTCTCGGGTCGATTTTTGATATAAAATTTGAATATCCAACTGGCACTTTGGGCGTACCGTAAACATAGAAGACATGAAGTGTACCCAAATTCCTTTTAGTCACGTTTGTATCTACTTATTGACTAAATGTCTGTAAAATATTAGAAAGATTGAGAGATCAGGGGGCTCTCACCATTACCCTGTGCCCTTTGTCCTAAAATTTTGACAGCTTTTGACTGAAAAATTATTTTTTTGGCTTTCCATATATATTTCTATTTATAGTTATCAATATTTCTTGAGTTATGGGTTTTTCTTTTTGTTTTTAGAAACATTATACACAAAAGTACCTCTTTGAAGTCGTTTTATTGACAAAACTCTATATTACATAAAGACAAAATATATAACATGAAAAAGGGTTTACATGCGAGGACAACGAGAAATAACGACAGCTTAAAAGGGTCATTTTACGATTTGTTTACTGCTAACTTCACATACATCAAATGTTCATGATTGTAGAAAAAAACATAATTTTTTGCTTTATATTTATCAAATTAAAAAAAAATGCACTATTTACGTTTTCATGAAAATTGGCATACATAATCTTTGCACGTAAGCAAACCAACTGGCATTTAAAAAAAGATGGGTCCATGAACTCGTTTTCAAGTTAAATAAGTTTGAACGATAAAAATCAGTCGAAAACTGAATCTTTTCCCGATAAGTCATAGTTTGATGTCGCGAAAATAACAATTTACGTTAGCAACGTCATTACTTCCCCTGTAACTGTATCGTATGCCCTTAACTAGGAGTTCCAAATGGTGAATTTGAAAGCATCCCTCCGTAAATTTTACGGACGCCATCAAGAATTGGTTGACCGTAATGGAATAACTGTTTCACAGATGATATCGGATATGTTCTTTACGTCGTAACTTAATCCTCTTCCCTTTTCATGAATGTGACCTAACATATAAGACTATGTACCGAAATTGTAATAACATGACGACAATGGCGGGTTCTACAAGTGGAGAAGGATATGCCTACCCTTCCGGAGCACATGAGATCAACCCCATTTTTTGTTGCTTAGTCTTTGGTTTTATATGTTTCATGTGTACTATTATTTGTCTGTTTGTCTTTTTCATTTTTAGCATGGCGTTGTCAATTAATTCTCGATCTAGGAGTTTGACTATTCCTCTGGTATAGTTAGCCCCTATTTTACACAATTAACAATTTGGATGAACAATTTTCTTTTTCTATAAAGTTTCGATGTTATTTGTTTTTGCCTGCGGTGTTTCCGTATTAACCATGTAATTTCATATGTAACAATTTGTCTGGTATCTTTTCCACCAAACACGTGCTGCGGGGACATACAACTTTTACTACTATTAATGGTTACCTTTTCACTTCATATTTTTAAACTAGGTATGTATGTCAACATCCTTGATCTGTATACATCTATAAATATTCCATACCTTGAATGCAGGGAATATTGAACCTTTCTTGCTTGTACAGTATATTCATTTAACACATCCCGTTTGCGACAGTGAACATTCACTTGTGCATAATACACGTAGAGATGATACTTTTTTGTTTAATCGAATTGTGTTTTTGGTTTCAACAAATATTTGTAGAATTTCCATTTTTTTTTCAAATTAACATTTTTTAAGATAAACATTGTATTTGTATCAGTTTTGACAATGTTTTCGATAAATTTGTTTAGCTTATATATGTTAAATGATAACAGGGTTTTGTAAACTGTGATTTGCGAAAACAGAATACGAGTTTTAATTGTGGTAATTCCGTATTAACCATGTTTTCATTTGTGACAATTTGTCTGGTATCTTTTTTTCAAGAACGACATGCTGCGGGGAAATACACTGTTTGCTTAATTTATCTTGCCTTTAATTTGTTTTTTTGATTATTGTTTTAAAAGCACCGATTTAGAAGTGTTCGGCAGACTATCTGGACTCATCATATTAAACAGTTCATTGTTGATTTAGATATTTGAACGAAATCTACATTGGTTTACAATTAATAATTTAGACGATAAATCTTCTTTTTCTACGAAGGTTAAATTACATTTGTTTTTACCTGTGGTGTTTCCGTATTAATCAAGATTATATTTGTGACAATTTGTCTGATATCGATTTCAAATAAACATATGCTGCGCGAGCATACAACTGACCTCTGATCTTTTCTCGCCCTTTATCTTAACTCAGATATGTATGTCAACATCAATAATCTTGTCACGATATTGCATACCTTGAATTCAGGGGATATTGCACCCTCCATGATAATTTAATATATTCATTTAACATAACACGTTTGGGACAGTGAGCATTTTCTGTCGCTGGATAGAATGTTTAAAAATGGATATCTTAATACGTGTAGATATGATGCTTTGTTTTTTTCAATCAATTGTTTTGGTTCTTTTTTTCTGTTATCACTTTTCTAGAACTTCCATTTTTATATTAATCACATTTTACCCTGTCTCAGATTTGACAATATTTCGATAATATTGATTAGCGTATATATATTATTTGATTAATAGGTTTGATAAACTGTGATTTGCGAAAATACGAGTTGTGATTTTTCGCAAAAAAGAAGGAAAAAAAGAATCATTCATAGTTTACGTCGTTTAATTCATTCTATTGACCAGTTACAACAGTCCTATTGTTTTACTTGGCATTGAGCTTAAACTGTTAATCAAACTTGTAAAAAATGACCATTTGAAAGTGCAAGAAATGTGTTATTCATATGGACAAAGAACCTGCCAAAATATAAAAGTTTTAACTATCGTTTTGAATCTTGTTCTCATGTTCTCATAAAAAGCGATGCTCAACATTCTAGTGAGCATAGATAGTATAAGAAAGTTCTATTTTTAACCCAAATATTGATTTTCAGTTACCATGTTAGTATTGCTAACAGGAACATAAAAGTCAAAGATAAAGGCAATAGTAGTAAACCGCTGTTCACAACTCTCATAGACTCTTTTTAAATGAAAGAAGATATGTTATAGGTTCTACTTAAACATCAACCAATTGAGCTTTGCTAATAATAACCATCAAGAAAATTTTTTGTTTTGTATGTAGCTATTTCTCCTTCTTCTCCATCTTTGTACTGATTTTCAATAAAATTGCTCAACTATAATTTTCCTGACATTTTTTTCATGGAGACAAAAATCTGTCTATGTTCTTGTCAATTCAAAACCACAAGTCTAATGCTACCAGTCTCAATGAACTCTAAACTGTTGTGATTCATACATTTTATAACTTTTTACGTTGTCTTGCATAGATTGCCATAGCTATATTTGGCAACACTTTTAGGAATTTAGGTCCCTAATGCTCTTTAACTTCGTACTTTATTTGCCCTTTTTAATTGTTTTGGATTCGAGCGTCACTGATGAGTCTTTTGTAGACGAAACGTGCGTCTGGTGTATATACAAAATTTAGTCCTGTTATCTATGATGAGTTTATTTACAACCACTGGTTCGTTGCCACTGCGGGTTTTCCCCGAGGGTATCACAAGCCCAGTATTTTTGTGCTGACATGCATTGTCATTGATATGGTAATATTTATAAATTTACTGTTTACAACATTTAGAACTTTTTTAAATATTAAGGATTTTCTACGTCAAGCATAGATTATCTTAGCTGTATTAGGCAACACTTTTAGGAATTTTGGTCTTAATGCTCTTCAACTTCGAACTTTATTTGGCCTTTTTAACTGTTTTGAATTCGAGCTTCACTAATAAGTCTTTTGTAGACGAAACGCGCGTCTAGTGTATATACATAATTTAGTCCTTGATGAGTTTATTTGCATAAAAAATCATGATAATAATATGTTTCACTTTTTGTTTAAGTTTACCTATCTAATGTATGATTTTTATTTTTCAGAAAGAACTTCAAAATCATTCATATTACGTCCACATAAGAATCCGCCGAAACATTATGCACCTAACATCAAACTTTATAAATAGTACGTACTGTTACAAGAACCAGTATCAGACTAGTTATATTTACTCCCTTCTATGTTTAATTACTACAAATGCCAAACGGAAAATACAATTTCAGACGAAATGAAATATATTGAAAGACCACAAGATTCCGTTCGGTAAATAATGTTTGATACCTAAGACAGACCTCTGTTCCCCATTTGCTCAAAAAGAGTTTTCCCAGTTATAAATCACAATTTTACATTGGATTAAATCTGTTCGTTACATACTGCAAAATCTTCGTAACCAGTCCCCCGTCCTCTTTTCCTTCATTTTGACATTGTCGATTGTGAATTATTACCCATATCATATGTCATTCTCTTGAGCAACATGAAGGGGCATCTAATGGAAGATAATCTGCTCACTCTTTCGAACACCAGATATCCTCTCTTATTTTTCATGTTGTACAGTGTAGTATATTATAGAAGGTGTACTCATTCTTTTCAGTCTTGGTTTTGTCTTTTTTGTGTTACCGTATAATTTCTAATTGTTTTTAGTACCTTCTTGTTTCCTGTTCTTCGTAAAGTTTTTGTAATAGATTTTATGCAACTGTTGTGCATGACTAAAGAATGTTTGTAACCTGTGCTAGAACGCTTTTAATTTACTTGAGTTAATCTGCTTGGTTTTTTTTTCAAAATAACTGTTTGTATCCAAACGAAAACCTATTATTACACATTTTACAGACTATGTGTCGTAATGAGGTAAAACTTGTTAATTACAAATCGCATACTACTGATCCCCGTTAGGGTTTTTCCGACACCCGTACCAGGATACATGCAACAAGAAGCTAGGAAGAGAATATTACAATGGTGCACTGGGTGCCTTTGAAGTTGAGAGTTAAGACATACGTATATGCTAAAGAATAAAGAAGAACATGTCTTAATGTAGTGGTATATATTGTTATCAAAGGCACCATGATATAATAGAGTAAGTTTTGTTTATCTTCGAAAATAAGTTGCTTATTGATTGAGGTAAACAGTTAAACTCTTGAGAAGGGACCTTAATTTTTCTGTATATGTTTTTTAATATTTTTCACCAAGTAAAAGCTGCATTTGAATTAGCGTTGATAATGCATCTAGCGGTCAACAATACACAAGAAAACTACTAGTATAGATAAAGGAAAAGAGAGGTGGACTATACCAAAGAGACAATTGGTGAGTCTTTGGAAGACGAAACGCGCGTCTGGCGTACAAAATATTCAGCGCTTGGTATCTACGATGAGGTTTTTTACAATCACTTTTTCAGCCACTGCCATTATATTTCTCGCATAAATTACCAGCCCAGTATTCCTCACTTCTGTATTGACATGAAATGTTATTGATATATTGTGAATCAACTATAAAGAAACATCTTTCGTCTTTTTCGAGATGCGAAGAATTCTTTATCCCAGGAGAGATAACATCAGTCGTATGAGGGACAACATTGCGGATGTTTAGATTATATATGCTCATCAAATTTGCTTTCAGCTGGTTATCTTTAGATATTTAAATCCGATAATCGCTAACGAGTCCTTTGTGCTTAGTAAGAACTGTGTTCTCAATTAACGAAATCGATCATGCCTTAAAACATTTATGTCTATACAGCTATGCAACTACTGAACTATGAATACGTTTCATCTGATGTTTTATATTAAGGTACATTAATGATAACGTCTGGGTTGAACTAACTTTTGTATGGAACAATGGTTTTGATTCTGGATTCAGACCCTTCCGCTATGGTGAGGCATGATTACGAGACATACTTGAAAGTGACTGTATGGGAAATATTTGTAATTTTCTTTATCAACACTTCAATCTTATTAGCTATATATTAAACCAATACAGAAAGGAGAAGAAAAAAAAAGAAACTCATCGTTCCAATCATATTATCCAACGGTTATTTCGTAAAATATAACATCTACATGAGAAAATGACTGTCTCAAGTCAGGATTAAGGCAGTTGCAATCCATTCGTTCGATGTTTTTGAGCTGTTGATTTTCCCATTTGATTATTGACTTTCCTTTCTTTTAATTTTTCTCGGAGTTCAGTATTTGTGTGAATTTTATTGTGAACGGGTTGAAATTCAACTGCTTTTTACAGGAGACCCAAACGACGCTGGTGGTGATCAATATTGTGTTAGATATGATTCTATTTCAAGCTACAATTAAAACGACTGGACATGTAATCTCCGTTCTACTGTAGTTTGTCATACACTAGATAAAAACTATCAATATAATAACTAGACATGTAATTTCTGTTCTATTGTAGTTTGCATTTTGTCAGACCCTAGGTAAGAACAGTCAATAGACTGACTGGACATGTGATCTTGGTTCTACTGTAGTTTGTCAGACCCTAGGTAAGAACTATCAATATAATGACTGAACATGTAATCTCTGTTCTACTGTAGTTTGTCAGACACTAGGTTAGAACTATCAATAGAATGACTGTACATGTTATCTCCGTACGCGTTCTACTGTTGTTTTTTCAGACATTACGTAAGAACGACCAATAGAATGACAGGACATGAAATCTCTGTTCTACTGTAGTTTGTCAGACACTAGGTAACAACTATAAATATAACGACTAGACATGTAATCTCCGTTCTACTGTAGTTTGTCAGACACTAGGTAAAAACTATCTATATAAAGACTGGACATGAAATCTCCGTTCTACTGTAGTTTGTCAGACACTAAGTAAAAACTATCTATATAAAGACTGGACATGAAATCTCCGTTCTACTGTCGTTTGTCAGACACTAGGTAAAAACTTTCAATAGAAGTGACTAGCCATGTAATATCTGTTCTACTGTAGTTTGTCAGATACTAGGTAAAAACTATCAATAGAAGTGACTAGACATGTAATCTCTGTTCTACTGTAGTTTGTCAGACACTAGGTTAGAACCATCAATAGAATGACTGGACATGTAATCTCCGTTCTACTGTCGTTTTAAAGACACTATGTAAGAACTATCAATATAATGACTGGACATGTTATCTCTGTTTTGCTGTAGTTTGTGTCATAAACTAGGTAAAAACTATGAATATAATGACTGGACATGTAATCTCCGTTCAACCGTGGTTTGTCAGACACTAGGTAAAAACTATCAATAGAATGACTGGACATGTAAACTCCGTTCTACTGTAGTTTGTCAGACACTAGGTAAGAACAATCAATAGAATGACTAGAAATGATATATGCGTTCTACTGTAGTGTGTCAGACACTAGGTAAGAACAATCAATAGAATGACTAGAAATGATATATGCGTCTAGTGTAGTTTGTGAGACACTAGGTAAGAACAATCAATAGAATGACGTGAAATGTTATATGCGTTTTTCTATTGTTTGTGAGACACTTTGTAAGAATAATCAAAATATTGAGTAGACATATTATCTGTCTGCTTCTGTAGTTTGCGAAATGCTAGGTAAGAACAGTCAATAGAATGACTGGAAACGTTATATGCGTTCTACTGTAGTTTTTGAGACACTAGATAAGAACACTCAATGAAATGACTGGAAATGTCATATGCGTTCTACTAGTTTGTCAGACACTAGGTGAGAACTATCTATATAATGATTAGACATGTGATCTGCCTGCTACTGTAGTTTGTCAGACACTAGGTTAGAACTATTTATTTAGTACATGACATGCAATTTGCCTGCTACTTTAGTTTGTCAGACACTAGGTAAGATATGTCAACTATATGACGGAAAAAGTGATCTAACTGCTACTGCGGTTTGTCACACATTAGGTAGGAACTACCAATACTAAATCGATGGCAGTGTCGTTGTGATTACGTGCCTCACCCTTTTAAAATCTTAAGAGCAATTCTCTGTTAGCATCAAAGGAATCAATAGGGACTGGGAAACCATAGGTGTCAGATTTTCACCAAATTTGGCATATATGCTTCAAATATGATTATATTGAGAAAAAAAAAATCTCTTTTCATGTGTATGGTTGCTATGGTAACCATTGACCTAAAATTTTGGCTTCAAATTCAATGCTTTTTTAGGTCAAATTGGGGTTACTTTGGACTTGTGTACACATATCTGTACAAATTGAGCAATACAATTACTTTTGATATTGTAAAAACAAGCATAGTACTTGACTTTTTAAATAACAAAATAACATCAGCAGTCCATAATATTCTGATATAAGCAAATAAAAAATACCAAAGATCGGTATTTTTAGGTTTCAGAAAAAAAATGAACAGTTTCCTTTTTCTAGGGAAGATTTATAAAAGAACGCAGGCATTGACAGAAAAAAACTTTATTGCAGAATAAAGACACATGTATACTCTATCAAATATAAAAACACTGGAGATGGTATATTGCTGAATTTAAAAAAAAAAAAATTTGAAAATTGTTGCCATGGCACTTTCTGAAAAACAGGCAAATACAGATTAAGGCAATTTTTTTATTAGTATGTACAACTAAATGCATAAAACATAGGTACTTTACCACTTTCTCAATAAATCTTTCACCTTTCCAACAATGCCAAAATTAAATCTAAAATGAAGTAAGGATGCTAAATAAAGTTGGAAAACCATCCCCTACCCCTCAAAAATGACCGAAAAAAATGCTAAATTCATCAAAAAGCCCTTATTTTAACAAGTCACGTTGTATAGCCTATTATATTTGTGTCTGTTACTAGATTAAAACACAATTAAACAATTTTAATCTTTTTATCAAAATTTTCCTTCTCTAAGTGGAAATTTGCTGAAAAAGATGAAAAAAAAATGGTTTTGGCAGGATTTTTTCATCAAATGTTCCTATACAATTCGCTATATGGGGTCTTATCATTCAAAGTATGATCATTTGAGAAACATGTATTTTAAAATATGTTCATGTACAAACCATCACAAAACTTTCAAGCAGACTTGTAACAAATTCTCGAATAAAAAAGAAATATTATATCTTCATTATTACAAGGAGGGTTAAAAAATCAAAACAGAAACAAATAACATACCAAACCAGACAAAAAAAAAATACATATAAATGTTTTACCAATAATGTTTCCAGTATATTGTTTGTGAAATAGATTTCACCCCTTTCATACTATGAACAGTAATGATAAATTGAAATCGAAACACACCTCCAACTGATCAATAAGTTATATCATTATTAAAAACAAGGAGCAATAGCCTTCTCCTGACCTACTTCGCTTACTCTAATTCAGTAATGTTTTTAATGTAAATAAGCTTTAGATTTCTTCACTTTGAAATGATTATAAATTAAACCGAATGTAATGCAGAGAAAAAATATGAAAGGGAAATTATTGAAGGATTGTTGAAGTGAATAAAGTATTTTTATAAGGTATTGTGAGTAAGTTATAGAATTGCAAGATTCTGAATTATTATTCAATAACACTAAAATAAAATCATATTTTTGAAGAAAAAGAAAAATTGTCTGGCACTGATGATCCCAGCTGATGGTGATCTTTCTACATTCAAAGTTTCTTGAAGTTCAGTTAAGTAATTTAAGAGAAGTTGTAATGAAAAGCTGATACATGAAAGTTTTCAGTAAATTTCAAAGTTCAAAGGAACATAACTGCCATAAAAATTTGAGAATCCAAATTTCCTGATATTTTGCATAATTACATATGATATACAGATGGAGATACGGACAGAGCGACTTAACTCCTAGACCTGCTTCCGCATTTGGCTACGCAGGAAAAATACAATTAACAAAGTTATGCAATAAGCTTTTCCTCAATGATATAATATCTTGTACCAAAAAAAGAAAACCATAATTTTATCAATTAATAAAAAGAACCATTCTAATTCAAAACATCATTTAGAACAATGTTATCTGTCAAACTGATGTTGTAAGTGAATTTTCCACTTCACTAATCAAAGTCTCTCTCAAAGCATCAGATTTCCTCGCATGTCTGGAGAAAAAACTGGAAATCTGCAGAGGTGTCAAAAATTATGTGCTAGAAAAAATTCGTGAACCATTCTGGGTAACATATTTCATTTCTTCTGCTACACTGTCAGGATCTTCCTTGTTTCCAGTCTGTAACCCAATGTTAAACTTTGCAATCAGATAATTTTTTAGCTGCTCACTAAACCTTTTATTAAGTCTTGTGGCTTTCAGTGCCCAACCCATGGCTTGTCTTTTTTGTCCTTCAATTACATTTGCAGGAGCTAATTCAACATCTCTTTGAGTTATCTGTGCAGCGTTTAACTTTTCTACGTAAAGCTCCACTTTTTGAAATTTTGGATGTTTTTCAGCAGTGATAACACACTTGTCAACCAAGTGATGCTCCTCAAGCTCTCTATGTGTGTTGAAACTTTGGACACATCCGTCTGTTTCACATGTAAAAATTCCAGACAACACTGGATCCACAGCCTTTTCAACTTTAGGGTTTGGTCTTCCCAAGGAATGAAAGTCAACAACAATTGAACAATCATTTATAATATGCAGTTGCGGAAGGTTCACACTGTAATTTGGTGGTTTACGAAGTAGTTTGCCTGAAAAACAAAACAACTCATGGTTAAAAGTTGGTTTTAATCTCAATATACAGTATTATAAAAAAATATGTTATTTTTAGTTTATTATCAATTATATATTGACTGAAATAATATAATGGCTATAATTGTTTTATCATTTTAACCGGATTTTTGTGACAAAAATGTCAGTTATTGATTTGGGTATGTTCTGCGGCTGGACAGGCGGGCGGGCGGCAATCAAATGTTGTCCTTGCATTAACTCATGAACGGTTCAACCAAAGCTTATAAAATTTTAAAATGTTGTTACTGACAACTAAATGAAGGTCAAGTTCAATAATGGCGATTTTGACTTTTACCGTTCAGGAGTTATGGTTCTTGAAAGATTGAAAAATGGAGTTTCCAGTCGTGTCCGTGCATTTACTCATGAACTGTTCTACCAAACATTTACATCTTCATCTATACTATTGATCTGCAGTGGAAATCAATAATGCAGATACTGAACCAAAGCTTCACAAATTTTAATATGTTGTTACTGGTGTCAAGGTCAAGTTCAATAAAGACGTTTTTGACTTTTACCGTTCAGGAGTTATGGTTCTTGAAAGATTGAAAAATGGTGTTTCTTTGTGTCCGTGCATTTTCTCATGAACCATTCACCAAAAGCTTTTTGAAAGATTGAAAAATGGTGTTTCCAGTCGTGTCCATGCATATTTATATCTATATAGCTTATTAGTAAAATTCATTGTTGTATGGTCAGTCATTGTTGGCATGTCCTGTTATCTTCTTTGTATTAATTCCAGAAGACGATACATGATAAATAAGCAACCCCTCATATGAAATACAATCAACTTAAAACAATGTTGTCTGTGCAAAAATTGCAACAGAAGAATACTATAATCAATATCAAAGAGACAACCAATTAATTTATGAATGAAAAAACAACCTTAGGCCAATACACCCAATCGCTATTTATTCCATTCTGATAAGTTCTAAAATTACACAACTTTTTCATCCAGTTAAAGCATTCTGGGACCCTGTTTAAACAAGTCACCATGCATGATACTTTTTAATGAGACCTGTTTAAACTACCGTAAATACTTCAAACAAAATATTTTTAACTTCAATTTTATGCTAAACTTGTCTTAACTTGAGTTATTCATAATCATACATTTTACGACACGTGAAATAGTGTTCATTTTTCCTGAATAATATTGCATACCTTTGATTGGTTTTCAGTAAAAGTCTGTACAATGCTGCTTACATCTGTACATGTCTCTTGTGATATTTTGCAAACTCTCAGTCTGCAATTAAGGCAAACAGCTGAAAAAAAGAAAACAACTATAAAAAGAGTGAAAACATAAAAGTTACTACATACAATAAAACCTACCTGTCACTGTCACCTCTTTTCAGCAAAAACCTGTCGTTATGCTCACTCGAGCTCCCATATATGTTGTGTACAATTTGTGAATAGTGGTTTGTTTTTCCTATTGTTGTATGGTCTATCATTGTTAACATGTCCTGTAATATTCGTTGTATTAATGTCAATGTAGTGTTATCTATGTTTATTGAACCTCTATTCAAAAGTAACCCTTTCTTGGAGAACCCTTTTTCATTGTCGATTTGTTTAGACCTAATATGATATATCTGTTTTTCTGCTAACATTCCAAAAATAGGGAAAGTATACAGTAGATAGGCATTAATTACAAGTTTTTTTTGTATTTGTTGTTAGTGGTTTGAACTAGCTGTCAGATAACTGTGAGTACTCTCAGATCTGTTCCTAGTGTATTTTTGTTGTCGGGATGTACAAGTACCTGGCCACGTCCACTTGTACATGTATTTGTGTCCATCTGATGAGTTAAGCTTTTTTTCAACTGATTTTTATAGTTCTTATTTTGTAGTGTTATACCACTGTCCTAGGTTAGGAAAGGGTTGGGATACGGCTAATATGCTTAACCTCAACACATTATTTATGTAAGTGCCTGTCCCAAGTCAGGAGTGGTTGTCGTTTATTCATGTGTTCATGGTTAAATATTTGTTTTTTGTTCTTTTTTATATAATTACGGCCGTTAGTTTTCTCTTTTGAATTGTTTTACATTGTCGTATCAGGGCCTTTTATAGCTGACTATGGGGTATGGGCATTGCTCATTGTTGAAGGCCATACGGTGACCTATAGTTGTTAATGTCTGCGTCATTTTGATCTCTTATGGACAGTTGTCTCATTGGCAATCATACCACATCTTTTTTATAATTACATGTTATACGCCTATTTATCAAATAATACATTTAAAATGGGCCTATGTGTCCCACCTAATACCTCTGCATACATGTATTTGCCTTTCAATTGTTTTAAAGCCCAGATTTAAATACAGGGCCATTAAGGATTTATAGGGAACGATAAACCCATTTTTTTTTAATTAAAAGAAAGATTGAAGGGGTTCTGTATTTACCCAAGACATGTGGTGCCAAGGGCTAATACAGCTGCCTGACAATTTATAACAGGTCACCTATGCAGAGACAGCAAACTAGGTAACACTATAATATTTCAATTAGGTAGCAATATGAATGCAACCTGAATTTATAGTTCCAATCGATAATTGCCAAAATATATAAGGATTAAGGTACAGTTGAAAGTGACCTTTGTATGGTCGGGGTAGCAGAAATACATGTACAGATATATATTTTTCAGGCCCTAGGCACTAATTTATTATATCGTTAAACTTACGAGTGTTGACAGCAAGGACAATTCCATACTTGTCTTGGATCACTCTGATATGCTCAATGGATAAGGTCCTATCTACTTTCTTCCTTTTACTTTTAGCCTGGATATCCTGATCAATACTGTGGTCTATATCAGGATGTAAGCTTATAAAACTGGGGAGCAAGCACAGCCTTCTTCGACTTCTTTTCAAATTGAGGGAAAGAAGATGCTGGAAATGACCCTCACATACTTCATAAGTTCTTGTCAATACACCACAATTTTCCGCTGTTGGTATAATGCCACTTTCAGTCAACACAATATGAATTTCCTCTTTACTTACAAAGTCATGATAAATAGGTGAGCATTCTACTTCAGAATGGTATCTATGAATATGGCAAACCATGCTTTGAAATTCTAAATCATATGATAATCTAGGGTCTGTAGGAATAACTTGTGGTTTATACCATAATTGATCATAATTGTCATTGTAACAATTCTGTATTCTGTAACAATTGTTATTGTTTGTGCAGAAGACAGGAGAATATTAAGGTAGGGGAGGGGAATGAGCTTTAGTATATCTGTTTTAAGCTGTTATCTTTATTTCTCCTACTATCGGATAACCTATTTGATGATTACAAAACAGACAAACTAAACATAAAGATATATAACAGGCAAGATTTTAAATAAGAAAACAAAACTAGAAACTGCTATTTTTAAAAAAATATTATAAAATTTTGCTTGACTATATGAAAATTATATGATAAAAATCCCCATAAATGTTGCCAAAGCAACAGTAATATGGGAAAATAACTGCAAATTGTCATATAAATAGTTGCACACATATTGAGATACAAAATGTAATGCTAAAAAGAAGTAAATAATTGGCCTGCATCAGACAAATGTGATTTTGTCATAGCACCCTTTTCGTCAATTGTTGCTAAGGTAACCACTTTTAAATGAAAATATCTATTTTACTCAAAATATACCATCTCTAATTTTTTTACACATTTTAAAAAAGGGGTTAAAGTTAACAGGGAGCTATACTATGCATTTCTTGATGCCTGCCTTTTTGCTTTAAATAATTTTAAAAATTGCTATAAATCTCAATTTTCAGAATCCTGATTTTTTGCTATTTTTGTTCATTTTTTTTACATATTTTAAAAACGGAATTTTATTGATATTCCATCAAAAGTAGAAACCTTCAATATGTATTTTTTTTAAATCCACGTTGGATTTTGAAAATATTACCACACTATCATATACAAAACTCATGAAGTCGGTCCACTTTTGACATTATAGATCACCCTTTTGCAGCAGATATTATGAATGTATGGTTTCCATAGCAACCACATGCTAGAAATCCAAAACAAGACCATTTTCAATGTTAGTTTATGTTATTGAGGCTGCATACAAAGTTTCATCAAATTTGGTGACATACAATTTCCATGTCACTTTGATGCTTACAGAGAATTGCTCTTAATTTTTAAATGTATATCTTTTTTTGTAAATTTCATTGGTTAACTTTCGTTGGTTTCGTTTAGTGTGATGGGAACATGGAATACCAAAGTATCAAAAACTAGGATATTACAATGAATGTAGGTAAAACATGATTGTCAAAACGATGACAGACGAAGAAGAATTAAGACATCATATGAAAAAGGAAACTTTATTGACCTTATTATGTATTTCTAATAGTTTTCCCTACAAATTTTCATATTTTCAAGCTGAAAAATGTGCCCTATTGCAGGGACAATTCATATCACCTTATATCAGAAAAGGTCAAGTTTCGATATCTTTTTTGAGCGTTTGATTCTTTATTTAAAAAGTTTCAGAACCAAAAAAAAGGGTTCTCTTAGGACTAATAATACGAGGTTAACATGTAAACATTAAATATCCTTGAATTCCAATGTTTTTCCAAAACATTATGTCTTAAATGATACAATTAAACTATTGCAGATCCCAGTTTGCAGCAAGCTGGTGTTGAAACAACAGCATTATCAATAATCAGCACTATTGACTTTACCACATACTGTCCTTGCGCATGTGATGTCTTTAATATAACTGACGAAAACATCGCAAATTACATTAAGAAACTGCAAAATGAGTTGAAAGTTGATTTAGAGACACTGTCTTCCACCATACGCTCCAGGACATGCGCAGAAGATTCCAGACAGAGTGCAAAGAACATTGGAATGTTAGGAGTTGCAGTGTTGGCATTTGGTTTTACACTCATATTATTCATGGACATACTCTCCGTTTTTCAAAAACATTTTAGCTCCAAAAATTGATCGACTTTAACTTGTTAACCACATGTCATTTTTTTATGCTGGATATCAACATCACAAAAAAATCATATCAAGACCGGTTAATAGCAAGTGTGTATAGATTTTCTGTGAATATTACTAAAATAAGTCGTAATACAAATCTTTTATTTTGCAACTTTTATAGACTATTATGATGATGTATATACACCAAACAGTGTCAATCAAGTGTGGATTCTTAAAATTATCAAATACATGAAATATTTACCCCTAAAAATCATTATTCAAGACCACAAAATTTTTGTATTAATAAATAACCTTTGTTTGTGTCATATTTCTTTGCAATTTTATAGATGAAGTGACCGATCGCCTTTACTTCATTAAACGATAGTTCCTGTTACGTGGGAACCTTAGAAAACATTTTGTTAAGTAGTTCTCGTTTGTTGATGTGGTTCATACTTGTTTCTCGTTTCCCATTAGACCGTTTGTATTTCCGTTTCAATGGTTTTACACTTAACAATTAGGGGTCTTTTCGATGTGAGCCAAGGCACCATGTTGAAAGCTGTACCTATTATAGTTTACTTTTACAATTTTTCATTATTTGATTTAATAAATATGACAAACAAGATGATTTTTACTTCTCATTTCTCTGCAGCTACATAACCAATACTATATCGGTATGGCTTTTACATATATCTCATTTGATAAGGTTCATAGAAAAATGCTCACATTATACATACAAGAGGTGTGCTCCTAACAAGGTATCAACCTCTCGGCCTAGGACGATATTGAGGTCACTGGTAAAATAAAATTGTCAATTAAAATATATCTAATGCTTACTAATAGAAACATACCTCATATCCCATTCATCTCATATTCAAAAGAAGATATCAAAACTCTCTGAAGGTTATGAATCATTGAATTGCATCAAGGCTACGAAGTTAAAGTCATTCCCTCGAACTTTAGAGGGACTCCGTCATATTTTGGTTGGTCGTGTTAGAATATCTGGCACAGTTGACGTTTTAATCAACACGAAAATATGTCATATGTGGAACGAAACTGCTCGTCCTTTCGGAGAACCTGAGCTCACATTCGGTTTCAGTAACTCAGTATTATTATTATTCTCTGTGATGTTTCGAGGTGTTCCTGTCGCTTATTCTTTAGTTGTTCTATATTATGTCATGTGTACTATTATTTGTCTGTTTGTCATTTTTTTTTTTAGCAAGGCGTTGTCAGTTTATTTTCGATTTGTGAGTTTGACTGTCCCTCTGGGATCTTTCGTCCCTCTTTTTTCGTTATAATTGTTTGTCAATTCGTCGTTTTATTTTTTAACGATCGTTGTGTTTTATCAAACTTCGTGAACTTCGGGTGCCTACTCAGTATCTTTTATCTTTATACATATCTTTGAACGGTACTTTCTATTCCACACTATATATTTTACAAATTTTATTAGATTCGATAAACTATTTTTATGGTGCTATAGAAACAAACACTTTTTTATGAACGTGTTTTAACGCAAACTGCTAAATGATATTGATGATTTGCCGCAGCGCATTGGAGTAAATGCTTAGTATTTTGAATAGAATGTTTAGCTGAAGGAGAAAATAGTACTAGTCCTGTACTTCAACGGAAATATATAGTAACAAATTAAATTGTTCACACATTAAATGAAATTTTGAATTAAATGATATCCTTTCATTTCATCTAGTCTATTTTGAATTGTTTTCTCAAACTTTATTATAATCAATCATATTTTGTATTTAGTGTTGCTTTTATAACACACTTGACAAATAATACTCCAAAGTAGTTTTCAATTTTTTTATGCCATCATTTTTTAGACCGATTATAATAATCAATATTGCTTGTTTCTCGATCAGTTTTGTTGATTATCCTTCACTGTCTTGTATCTAAAAATAAAATCACGAACATACTGAACTCCTAGGAAAATTCAAAACGTGCATAATCAAAATGGCAAAATCTCAAGCTCAAACACATCAAACCAACTGCCATTCTGACTTGTTACAGATAATTTTTATGTAGAAAATGGTGGATTAAACCTTGTACATGTATTACAGTCGCATCACATTCTATTATATTGAACCCAATGTGTAAAAAAACCAGACATTATAGGTAAACATGTCAAAAATAAGGGCACAACAGTCAATATTGTGTTATGATTTTAATCACTATAAAACAAGCAATGATAAAAATAAATGTTAATAAGAGAAAATGTGGAATGACTGCCAATGAGACAACTCTCCATCAGATACCAAATGGCATAGAAGTATACAATTATTGGTCACCGTAAGTGGTCTATTTGCATTGAATAAAGCATTTTTTAACCAAATTTCTGTCCCTTTTGATCGACCACTATTGATTTATTGAATGACCATATAATACTGCTCCTTTTAAAACTGCAAGCCCTGCCTCTTCAGGTATGATTATTGTTATGTTTCTTCCAAATCTCTCCATGACTTTGTCTTGCACCAGCTCACATTCTGAAAACCCCCCAACCATGACAATAGTTTTCAAATCACGTAACTCTATCTGACAAAGCATAGCTTCAAGATGTTCTACCAAAGCTCTTATAGTAGGTTTGAACAAATCTCTGAATGCATCAGGCATAATATGAATCCTTTGTTTGCTGTAAGTAACTGTATCACCATATCCTGATTGCTTTAAAGCGGTCTCCATTGTACCTCTATGGCTTTTTACTAAATCAATTAAGGTAACGGGTAACGTGACGAGTACTTTGTTAGTTTGATTTACACGTATTGATCTCTTTTTAGTTTCAAACTCTCTGAATAAGTCAATAAAGTCTTCAAGTTCAGTTTTTCGTAATTCTTCCATAACTTTGGGTCCAACAATTCTGCTAAGTAACGTACTAAAAGCTTCATCTATAGATTTCCCACCCCAGGGACCACCACTGGCAGGAACAACTTCCTTTACTCCACTTCCATATCTCTGATGAACTGTTATATCGGCGGTTCCACCTGTACAAAATACAACACGATTTCAATATATATATATATATAACGGTGATGTTGTACCCTTTCAGACTTGTTACATATAAAATTGAGAATGGAAATGGGGAATGTGTCAAAGAGACAACAACCCGACCAAATAAAAAAACAACAGCTATATAATAGTCAACAAAAGAAACGTTACACGATTTTTTTCAAATTAAAGATAAAGTTTTCCATTTATAGCACCAATATTGAAGGTAGTAACACTTTATGACCATGGAAAATAAATCCCTTTAAAATATTATTTTTTATGCCTTCATGACGTCATTTGGCGAAATTTTACTTTTTTGACAAAATTTACATAAAACGACAATTTCAAAAACAGAAGTTTCATCTATTGATGCCAACCACTCATTTAAAGGTAAAGACAATGTTTGTCATCAATTCTTTTTTAAAAATCACACAGTTTCTTCGTTCATTTTTGTATGTTTGTGCAGTACTCACTTGACAAGGTCATTTTATATGTGAAAACGGAATAGTTTAAAAGAATGCAATTCAATTCTGAATATACAATTTATTAACACGCATCTCAAATAAAAGAAATATCATGATTAATAATAATAACCCTTTTATCATCAGAATCCTATAAATTTCACTTCAAAGGTACGTAATTTTTTTCTCTTCTGATTTGAAATTGCCGCCGGCCAATTTACATTTATTAATAACTGACGTACAGTATTTAAAACGACGACAAACAATATTCCAACTAATTTTGCCATTTGGGAAATTTAAACTACTTGTCTTCAAAGATTTTCGGCAATAAAATATTTCATGCATTTGTTCTTTGACATCGCAGCCAAAAGCACAGGCGATAATAAACTACATAAGGATTCCTAATGAGCACTACTTCGAATTTCTATGTGAAACTTCAAAACTTTTGGGTGATTCGACGATCCGAACCAAAAATTAAAAGTATGAAAAAAGTGTTCAATTAGTTATATATAATATATAAGTCATCTAGATAATATCAATTAAGGAATGACTGTAATATTTTTTCTGCCTATGAAGAAATAACATAAAACATTTGGTGCACACTGAATAACGTGCGTAGCGGGTTATTTAACAGTGTGCACCACATTTTTATGTTATTTCGAATAGACAGAAAAAATATCACAGTCATTTCTTATAACTTAATTCTAAATTCCATTTTGAACCGTAGAAAACCATGAAAAAACGTTGATGACGTCACGGTCACATTACTAAATTATGTCTATGGGCTCGTAACAAAATAACATCAGCCAATCAGAAGACGCGTTACATCCAAAATTAAATTATTGGCACGTATTTCATAATTTATTTGGTAGAACAAAAATCTAGGGTGGTCGCATAATGCAGCTTAACTGCATAAAATAGATAACAGTGCATAGACAGCAAATTCGCGTAACGAGCCTAAGAAAAATCACGCTTGGCGAACATATTACATGTATTAATAGATGCGCTGGATCATATCATCCGAATTTCTTCATTTTCCCATTTCATCAGTGTTCAGATCATGAATACAACGGACTCAATGAATATTAATAAAGAAAAATATTTTATTAAGAAAAACCGTCCGAAATCGAATAGATGGACGAGAATCAAAAAGCCATTTCTTTTTAATTAATATATACTTTCATTTCGTTTTATATACACACAAGGAAAAAGTATTGCAACACCTTGATTTTAAAACTTAAAAAATCAGCCTCTTATTTTCGATAAAATATGATAACCAGATGCTCCGCAGGGCGTAGCTTTATACGACCGCAGAGGTTGAACCTTGAACAGTTGGGGCAAGTATGGACACAACATTCAAGCTGGATTCCGCTCTAAATTTGGATTGTGATTAAATAGTTGACACAGCATAGGTTTCTGACACAGAATAAATGTATTCAAATGAACTTAAAATTTTTGTTTTCTCTTAGAGCAATTCACTATGCTGTTGAATATTAATCCTCTCAAAAAAATGTTTGAAGAAATTTTCTTTTTATTTATGAAATTTCAAATGAGAAAAATTTAACCCAATTTTTTATTCACATCCCCCTTTCCCTTATTCCAAAACTAATTTCAATTAAAATATTCTAATGAAGTTTGCAACAATTACTACTCATTTAAATACATGATGTAAAAAAACTGCTTGTTATCACTAAATGGTAAAGATTATTTAAATTTATCAGTTGGTAGTAAAAAGTGAATATACATTGTATATTGTATATAACAAAGATTTAAGTTGATTCTGGACAAAGAAAGATAACTCCAATTAAAAAAAATTCTTGCAGATATTTCTTGCTTACTATACTGGACAAAGAAAGATAACTCTTAATTAAAAAAAAAATTGCTATTTCACAATATTGTGAAATTAGATATTTCTTGCCATTGCACAATACTGTGCAATTGAAAAGACTTGCTATTGCACAATACTAAATATAATAATTTTAGATCCTGATTTGGACCAACTTGAAAACTGGGCCCATAATCAAAAATCTAAGTACATGTTTAGATTCAGCATATCAAAGAGGCCCAAGAATTTAATTTTTGTTAAAATCAAACTTAGTTTAATTTTGGACCCTTTGCACTTTAATTTAGACCAATTTTAAAACTGGACCAAAAATTAAGAATCTACATACACAGTTAGATTTGGCATATCAAAGAACCCTAATTATTCAATTTTTGATGAAATCAAACAATGTTTAATTTTGGACCCCGATTTGGGCCAACTTGAAAACTGGGCCAATAATCAAAAATCTAAGTACATTTTTAGATTCAGCATATCAAAGAACCCCAAGGTTTCAACTTTTGTTAAAATCAAACTAAGTTTAATTTTGGACCCTTTGGACCTTAATGTAGACCAATTTGAAAACGGGACCAAAAATTATGAATCTACATACACAGTTAGATTCGGCATATTAAAGAACCCCAATTATTCAATTTTGATGAAATCAAACAAAGTTTAATTTTGGACCCTTTGGGCCCCTTTTTCCTTAACTGTTGGGACCGAAACTTCCAAAATCAATACCAACCTTCCTTTTATAGTCATAAACCTTGTGTTTAAATTTCATAGATTTCTATTTACTTATACTAACGCTATGGTGCGAAAACCAAGAAAAATGCTTATTTGGGTCCCTTTTTGGCCCCTAATTCCTAAACTGTTGGGACCGAAACTCCCAAAATCGATACCAACCTTCCTTTTGTGGTCATAAACAATGTGTTTAAATTTCATTGATTTCTATTTACTTTAACTAAAGTTATTGTGCGAAAACCAAGAATAATGCTTATTTGGGCCCTTTTTTGGCCCCTAATTCCTAAACTGTTGAAAATAAAACTCCCAAAATCAATCCCAACCTTTATTTTGTGGTTATAAACCTTGTGTCAAAATTTCATAGATTTCTATTAACTTAAACTAAAGTTATAGTGCGAAAACCAAGAAAATGCTTATTTGGGCCCTTTTTGGCCCCTAATTCCTAAAATGTTGGGACCAAAACTCCCAAAATCAATACCAGCCTTCCTTTTATGGTCATAAACCTTGTGTTAAAATTTCATAGATTATTATTCACTTTTACTAAAGTTAGAGTGCGAAAACTAAAAGTATTCGGACGACGACGACGACGACGACGACGACGACGCCAACGTGATAGCAATATACGACGAAAATTTTTTCAAAATTTGCGGTCGTATAAAAAGTTTAAACTTAATATTGAAACGTATTGGCATTAAAACGAACAAAAATGATAGACCACATTTACAACGAGGGTTGGTTGACATAGAAAACATTAAATAATGAGTGAAAAACGAAACTGTTAGAATTTCTTATTGATGCCGTTTGGTTGATGTATCTTGAAACTGTCGCTGGGCATCACTTCAATGAATGTTTATCATAGCTAGCATTGTAGTAACAAAGTTTGAATACTATCTGACCAAAATAAATAAAATATTGCGTGGGGCTCTCTTGAATTTTATCAGCATGTTAACGTATTTTTTCCTTGGAAACAGCGTTATTCTTGTTGAATTCTGCAGTATAGGGATATCAATGTTCTCAATTGTTTCCAAACCTTTATGAAAAGACATGCATTGACATGACATGACATGCTAGTAGTCTGTTGTTATTTATGTATTATTGTCATTTCATTTATTTTCTTTGGTTACTTCTTCTGACATCAGACTCGGACTTCTCTTGAACTGAATTCTAATATGCATATTGTTATGCGTTTACTTTTCTACATTGGCTAGAGGTATAGGGAGAGGGTTGAGATCTCACAAACATGTTTAACCCCGCCGCATTTTTGCGCCTGTCCCAAGTCAGGAGGCTCTGGCCTTTGTTAGTCTTGTATTATTTTAATTTTAGCTCCTTGTGTACAATTTGGAAATTAGTATGGCGTTCATTATCACTGAACTAGTATACAGTAATTTTTTCAATGTTAAAAGAAAATGTTACGGCCATATTTGGAATGTTTCTACTATATTGTATTTTATGTAATATTTATGCTCATTTGACAAAAATCATACTTATTTTGTTTTCTGTGAATTCCAGATGCTGCTCAAATGATTTTATTGGTTCTAAAAGATGGTAGATGCTCTCGAAATCATGATTATTTAAATAAATTTTGTAGTCGTTAGATTGATTTGTTGAAGAAAAACCACTTTCAGTTCTGTTTATAACATAATTTGTGTCTACAGAAAATGAAGACAAATTTGATGTTGAGTATTTATCCTTAAGAAAATGTATGAAAAAGAAGGCGTGTACTAAACAAAAAATGTTGGACTGAGTAAAGATGTGTATTTTTTGTTCGGATATAATGTCATTTAAAGTAGAATTTTTAAGATTTGAAATGTCAAAATTTCGACTTTGAACAAAACTTTCACGACCAAATTTATGTTTCCTATGTCCCTTATACGCTTCAGAATTTGTAAAAAACCTATTGACATTTAATTCTATGTCAAAATACCCTTAAAATAAACATGCAATTTTTTTTTTATACTTAAGTATGGATTTGGCTATTCTGCAAAACGTTTAAATATAAAAAAAAAAAAGAAGATGTGGTATTATTGTCAATGAGACAACTGTCAACAAAGAGACCAAAATGACACAGACATTAACAACTGTAGGTAACCGCACGGCCTTCAACAATGAGCAAAAACAATAAAGTTTATTTGACTACACACTACCCATATCCAAACTTTAGTCTGATACAGTGATATTGGATGGACAGACATATTAATTGAAACACGTAGCGTAAGATAGGAATACGTCATATAGTTTAGTGGTTTCAGAGAATATCATAAGGTAAATCCTTTACTATAATGTTTTCAAATGTGTTTTGAAGTTAATACCTTATTGTGAAGTTCATTTAAGATTGATTGACGTCCTAAATTACATGTATATGTCGTTCTCATTAAAATTGATAGTTCACCTGAATCACACGTAAACATGGCAAGTAAAGATAAACATAATATAGTAACAATTGAATTTGGATTTCCTCCCTGCGCATTTTGTTTTTATATCTTATTCACCTCCAAGGTCAACTACCATGTACTTCATTCCTGCTTTTACTCTCTGTGCAAATGCCTTTTCCAGTCTATCAATCTTAAGGTTCTGGCAGTAAAAATAAGCTGCTTCAGGCTCTAAAGCAATACTCAACTGGCCGCTTTTTATACCAGCCTGTAAATATATAGAGAATAGAGAATAGAGAATAGAAATTCATCTTTTATAGATAGTCAATAAAAGGCGCAAAAGGGTATGTCTTTCTCATCTGGTAAATATGTACGACTCGGAACCGCGATGGTACTTTGAACCGCGATGATTATGCTGAAGCGCGATGGTCTACGCTGAAGTGCGTTGGTTAACTGGCTGAAATGCGATTGTGACGCTAACTTTTTGGTAGATACGCCGGAGAGCGTTGGTGGGTAAACTGAAGTGTGATGGTTTACCCGTGACGTCATGTATACTACATGTAACTTAGCTTAGCATACAACAGTCTGTATGGAGTCGGAAAATAGTTTGGATGGCTCAGAATATATATAAAAATGAAATGGATTCGAGTACATGTACGGGGACATATAGACAATAATAGAGCATTGACTTGACATATCAACGATATAAGGACGAGGCTTAGAAATACCCCTAATACGATATATATGGGGTCAGTCAATTCCATATGGGTGAGTACGAACCTACAATTATATATGGGGTCAGTCAATTCCATATTGGTGAGTACGAACCTAATATGATATATATTCGCTCTCACCCCATGGAACGAATTTATCTTACCGACTAACTGAACGTGTAAAATTTAGACTAGTGACCTATCAAAATTAGCAAGTCTTCAATACTGGTAGCATTAAGAAACTACTTTTATTGAGCCAACAATAACAACTTTTTAGGTTTAAATGTGATTTATAAATTTATTCCAATCTTAATTATCAGTTTCTTCGTCTGTTGAAACCTTTAAAAAAAAATCTCAGTACCGTTTTGTTTTTATAAAAGGACGTAACACCACTACTAATCGTGTATGAAATAAGCCTCCTTTATAATCTAATATGGAATATACAGGGACGTAACACCACTACTACTCGTGTATGAAATAAGCCCAGCCTCCCTTCTCACCTAATATAAAAATATACACAGTCTCAACGCGGACGCTTTTAACCAATCATATTCCTAGAAATGTATGGAAGGTAAGATCAAGTATAGTTACTGTTCTTATCATGTCATAGCAAAAAAAAGTGTACATAACTTATCTTATGTCAAAGCAGTTCTGAAGAAAAAAAACCTGTATACGTGAGTCGACTCATAGTGAGACATTACGCTTTTTCATACAATAAAATCATTACTAAGTTGAAGATTACGTGTTTTCTTACAAAGCAAATTTCATCTCAAGAATATAACAAAACTAGAGATATTGACGAAATCAATTGATAATATTTTTTTTAATTTGATTATCAAGTTGTCCACACACAATTATGTCATGTATACTTGAAGAGAGTCAAAATAGTGCGTCTGTCAATAGTACTCACTAAGCAGGATACATTTGATTTTGTCAAAAATTATTAATTTAGTTATCATCGATGGGTTTATTTACATAGTGTGCTAGTGACCTAAGGGACCGGACAAAATTTATCTACACATAGGACCTGTGCAAAGTGCAGTAGGACAGATACTTTTTTCCGGAATCGCTTTTGTTGGGACATCACTTTTTTCACAGATATTATCCATAGGACACACGTTTCTTTTCAAACGATTACTTTGAAATAATTTTTATTAATATTTATAAAAAAACTTGAAATAACCGGGTATAATATACAATATGTAAAAATAAAAACTATTATATAAAAATTCAGATAAACATCTTTAATTTAACTTTTTAAATCAAATTGGATTTTCATCAAACTATGCAGCTATCTTAGATATATATCAAGCTTACTGAATCCCATTTCATTCACCTTTTTTTTGTATTGCTGTTAAATTTAAGAATTAAAGTTATCTTTGGAAAAAAGGCTAGGATTTGCAATTCTGATAAAATAGAGATAGTACACTTTAATTTTTTTTACAACTTTTTCAAATCAACTTGGATTTTCATCAAACTATGCAGCTATCTTAGATATATATCAAGCTTACTGAATCTCATTTCATTTAGTTTTTTGTTGTTTTACTGTAAAATTTAAGAATTAAAGTAATCTTGGTAAAAAAAAAGCTAGGATTTGCAATTCGGACAAAATAGAGATAGCACACTTTAATTTTTTTTATAACTTTTTTAAATCAACTTGGATTTTCATCAAACTATGCAGCTATCTTAGATATATATATCAAGCTTACTGAATCTCATTTCATTTAGTTTTTTGTTGTTTTACTGTAAAATTTAAGAATTAAAGTAATCTTGGTAAAAAAAAGCTAGGATTTGCAATTCGGACAAAATAGAGATAGCACACTTTAATTTTTTTATACCTTTTTTAAATCAACTTGGATTTTCATCAAACTATGCAGCTATCTTAGATATATATCAAGCTTACTGAATCTCATTTCATTTAGTTTTTTGTTGTTTTACTGTAAAATTTAAGAATTAAAGTAATCTTGGTAAAAAAAAGCTAGGATTTGCAATTCGGACAAAATAGAGATAGCACACTTTCATTTGTTTTATAACTTTTTTAAATCAACTTGGATTTTCATCAAACTATGCAATCTTGGTAAAAAAAAGCTAGGATTTGCAATTCGGACAAAATAGAGAAAGTACACTTTATTTTTTTTAATTACTTTTTCAAATCAACTTAGATTTTCATCAAACTATGCAGCTATCTTAGATATATATTAAGCTTACTAAAACCCAGGTCATTTTGTTTTTTTTTGTTTTATTGCTGTCAAATTCAAGAACTAAATTAATCTAGGTAAAAAAAGCTCGAATTTGCAGTTTGAACAAAATAGAGATAGTACACTTTCATTTTTTTTATAACTTTTTAAATTTGACTTGGATTTTCGTCAAAATATGTCGCTATCTTAGATATATATCAAGCTTACTGATTCCGATGTAATTTAGTATTTTGTTGTTTTGCTGTAAAATCTAATTTCACTGAAGTGCAACAAACATACATCATGTACATCATGAACATTACATCAACCAACAAAGTAGCAATAATTATTCAGGGTCACATCAGGTATATTTTCTGTAAATGGGAAAATGTTAAAGCAATTATTACCATTTCTTATAAAAAAAAAAACCACATTCCAAGGCAACCTATGGGTCTTTAGGTTAAAATATATATAGAGAGTTAAACCAATAGCTATTCAGTTTCATGTTTCTCCTGGAGCTTGTTTTTATAATTAATATTTAACGGTATTGATAAAATTCTATATAAGATACATGCAGCTTCATTAATATTCCAGCTTAACAAACACCTATTTGTGGTTTGATTGCATTATGCAATGTCTTTGTTTTTTTCAATGCTTTATTCATAGTATAATTTATGATACTGCCATGCCTGTAATTGTATGTGAATCAACAAAATAAAACATGAAACTGTTGCCTTTGATCATATTATAAAGACAACATATGTTAAGTGCCTCTATTAAGTATACTTTTATTTACAATACATTGGAAACGAAGGACACCAACTTTTTTATTACTAAGTTGGCATAGGACATCATTTTTTTTTCAGTCAGAAAGCCATAGGGTTGTAACTTTTAGTAAATGTTTTTATTTTTTGCACCGGTCCTATATGACGATAAATTTTGACCAGTCCCTAATACGGTATATGTGGGGTCAGTAAATTCCATATGGGGTGAGTACGAACCTAAAATGATATGTATTCGCTCTCACTCCATGGAACGAATTTATCTTACCAACTATCTGAACGTCTGAAATTTAGAATAGTGACCTATCAAAATTAGCAAGTCTTCAATACTGGTAGCATTTATAAGCAACTACTTTTATTGAGCCAACAATAACAACGTTTAAGGTTTAAATGTGATTGATGAATTTATTCCAATCTTAAGTATCACCAGCCCAGTAGTCAGCACTTTGGTGTTGACATGAATATCAATTATATGGTCATTTTTATAAATTTTCTGTTTACAAAACTTTGAATTTTTTGAAAAACTAAGGACTTTCTTACCCCAGGAGTAGATTACCTAAGCCGTATTTGGCACAACTTTTTGGAATTTTGGGTCCTCAATGCTCTTCAACTTTGTTTTTATTTGGCTTTTTTAACTATTTTGATCTGAGCGTCACTGACGAGTCTTATGTAGACGAAACACGCGTCTGGCGTATAAAATTATAATCCTGGTACTTTTGATCAACTATTTACACCACTGGGTCGATGCCACTGCTGGTGGACGTTTCGTCCCCGAGGGTATCACTAGCCCAGTAGTCAGCACTTTGGTGTTGACATGAATATCAATTATATGGTCATTTTATAAATTTTCTGTTTACAAAACTTTGAATTTTTCGAAAAACTAAGGACTTTCTTACCCCAGGAGTAGATTACCTAAGCCGTATTTGGCACAACCTTTTGGAATTTTGGGTCCTCAATGCTCTTCAACTTTGTATTTATTTGGCCTTTTTAACTATTTTGATCCGAGCGTCATTAACGAGTCGTATGTAGACGAAACGCGTGTCTGGCGTATAAAATTATAATCCTGGTACTCTTGAAAACTATTAATTATCAATTTCTTTGTCTGTTGAAACCTTTAATATTTTTTTCTCAGTACCGTTTTGTTTTATAAAAGGCCGTAACACCTCTACTAATCGTGTATGAAATAAGCCTCTCTTCTAACCTAATATGTAATATAAAGGGATGTAACTCCACTACTACTCGTGTATGAAATTAGCCCAGCCTCCCTTCTCACCTAATATGAAATATACACAGTCTCAACGCGGACGCTTTTAACCAATCATATTCCTAGAAATGTATGGAAGGAAAAATTAAGTCTAGTTACTTGTTCTTATCATGTCATAGCCAAAAAAAAAAGTGTACACAACTTATCTAATGTCAAAGCAGTTTTGAAGACAGAAAAAAAAATCTTTAAGGACTCATAGTGAGACATTACGCTTTTTCATACAATAAAATTATTACTAATTTGAAGATTACGTGTTTTCTTACAAAGCAGGTTACATCTCAAAAATATAACAATATTAGACCTATTGACGAAGACATTTGATAATGATTAATTTCATTTGATTATCAAGTTGTCCACACACAATTATGTCATGTATACTTGAAGAGAGTCAAAAAAAATATTAAGACCAATAAATTTGATTTGTTTGAAAACACGTTTGCCGCATTCATTATACATTTACATGGTTCCGAACACTGGTTATCCCATCTGCAGACTTAGATCATCTTTTAGCTGCCTTTTACCCCATGATTTATTGTTTTTGTAACCTCCACCTCTATTGTTGAAAACATTTCTGAGTTTGAATCGTTCGTTTCATTCCGTTTCCTTTCCTCTGTACGCACATGATAAGCAGGTCACGCATGAAACCTTCATCTACAATCTAAATAACGGATGTATTTGAGAACGTCACAATGTTTAAACGTCATGCAAAATCATCGCACTTCAGCGAAAGGACCATATCACACTGCATCGTGACCATCGCACTTCACCGTCTCCATCGCTCCTCCGAGTCCTATAATATTTGTAGGACTCAGAGGGGGAAGCGATGGGGACATTGCAGTGCGATGGTCGTTTCACTGATACGCGATGGTCGATAAGACGCATGATAGCTTGTTTAAAATTTGCAAAATTAAGATCTAGGTTGTTTAAAATTTGCAAAATTAAGGTCTTATTATTATGATAACATAAGTGCATAAAGACATGAAAATATCTGGCGATCGCGGTCCTTGTGTTCGTCAGTATGTGAGTTTATCAGTCAGATCTCTTCTCTACAATTCTTGCCGGATTTTTTATGAAACTTTTATCATACTTTTTAGCAATAGTTTGGGCTTGTTCGAAAATCAGTGTCGATAATTTATGTTTAAAAGAGTTATGCCCCTTGGAAACATTGGTTATATTAAAATTTGCATGGTAAGCACTCTTAAATGTACAATTCTTGCCAGAAATTGATAAAACTTTACATCATAGGTTTATTTTAGCAATATGTTGGATGCATTCAAAAATTAGTGTCAATCAATTAATTTTTAAAGAATTTAAAAAAATGTAAATCATAGTTTAATATCAGCAATGTTTTGGACTGATTTGAAAATTTGTACCGAAAGGTTATTTTTTTTACTATCAAACTGTTACGTTTTTTTTTTGTATCTTGAACGATGTTTGCTGCTCAATTTCAAAATAAATAACTTTCCATAAAACTAGTATTTTTTCATATATATTGATAGAGAAATATTTGAGGAATCAAAAAGTCCAAAATATAATAGGTGTCAATGTGCTTGTTTTTGAGATATAAGCCACTAGTTTTTAATTTTTTAATCTCCACTGTTTGCATCCATGATGCAATGTCAGTCCTGGGCGAGTCACTTTTGGTAATCTTTTCTTCCCTACCTAACTCGTCCGCGTTCATAGATTGCCGTAAATAACTTTGTTTTCAGCTTTATTGTACGCCTCTAATTCAATGGCAAGTCTCACGCTATCATTTAAACCTTTCGGTCGCGATTGTGTTATTCTGAGTCGCATTTCCGAATCAACAAGCGTGTCAATACACTGCTCTTTTCCGAGAGTTTCACGCATGTCCGATGCCGCAGTAGGATATTTAAGTTGGACAATTATCGAATTGACTGGCCTATTTCGGGAAATGATACGCTGGCTTTTTGGCGTCTTTTTTAAACTGAACTCTGTATAACTCAGTTCGACTAGAAGTCGCGAAGTGTTAAAGTGCACTAACTAAATCGGAAAACTTTTATCTTTTCTAACTTGGTAAATCTCCAAGTACAGCCTGCGCATGTCCCATTAACGATATCGCTAAGTATAACCATTTTCGATATTCCGACAAATTATTTACAAGTGCACACATTTCAAAATGGGACAAATAGTCCGTCCATGATGTGATACCGTCATATTGACATGGTATAATTTTTACACCAGATTTTTCTGTGTTATCAGTATGTCGGTACTTTGATTTGTCAGTTTTGTCTTTTTCGTTAACATAATTCTTATCTATGGGTAAAGGCAAAGTATCCCTTTCCTCTAAATCAATGTGGGAACATTTAACAGTTTTGTACGTATTCGGGTTGTCGAATGTTTGTAAATCACATTTTTTATTATTTTCCTTTCTTGACAATGAGGACCCTCTTGATCCCATATCCGAATCGTTTCTTGTTACAATATCATATTTTGGACGAACTAGATATCATTCAGATGGGAGCCATCTCTGTGGGCCCACTGTCAATAACGTGGGATAAATAAGTTGTATGGATAATCTGATATGAAGCATTATTTGAAGTTATTATATAGTCACATGTGTGATTTTAATCTAAGATTTTAAGTTAAAACTGATAAATATTCTCATCTTACTATCATAGTATAATAGTGATATGACTGCATGATGTGAACGCATTGTTGACTACTATAAGGTGACTTCTGGATAAATGGATTGCTGTTTGAACAATATGTTTAAAGGTGCTGCCAAATTGATATTTGTCAAATATTTTTAGAATTATGCCTTCAATATATTATGACCCACCAAGTATAAAGTATGAAATATTAACGGTTCTCGAGAGGTAGAGCGGACACAATTTGTTAAGAACAACGAACGGATGGACAGACCGACAGACTGATCTTAGACCTAGGATGCATACATTATGACACATTCTCTGGTGTTGGTTAATATATATGTTAAGTTGAAAATGTTTGTCAGGTATAAAGTATGAAATAATAACAGCTGTCCTCTCAAAATATAGTGTGGATCAAATTTGTTAGCGATGGACAGACCAACAGACAGACAGACCTTTGATCTAGGAAGTGGTACATACATCATGACACACCCTCTGGTGTTGGTTAAAATGGATGTCAAGTATAATATTTGAAATCATAACAGTTCTCAAGATATAGAGCGGACACAATCTTCACCACAGAACAAATGGTTGTCAACTTAAATCAAAGCTTTTTTACGTTGACCTTTGACCTAGGAAGTTGTACATACATCATGACACGCCCTCTGGTGGTGGTTAAAATGGATGTCAAGTATAAACTTTGAAATCATAATGGTTATCTAGACATGGAGCGGACACGATCTTCACCACAGGACACAGGGTTGTCAACTGAAACCAAAGTTTTTGACCTTGACCTTTGACCTAGGAAGTTGTACATACAACATGACACACCCTCTGGTTTTGGTTTATAATCATGTTAAGTATTTAGTATCAAATCATAATGGTTCTCTAAATATGGAGCGGACACGAAAGTGTTACGGACGGACGGACGGACGGACGGACAGACTGATCACCAAAAGGCGACCCGCCTAAAGGCGGGGCCCTAATAAAGGCAACAATAGTTTACCGCTGTTCAAACTCACATATCCATGGACAAAAAACAAAATCGGGGTAACAAACTAAAACCGAGGAAACACATTAAATATAAGAGGAGAACAATGACACAACACTAAAATGTAACACACACAGAAACGACCCAAGCACACCAAGAGCACCTTGATCTTTTGGTGTTGACGAAACAAAACTACTTCTTTAAAATGTTCCTTCTTCCATATCATATATTGGTTTGTGTACTCGTCGATTGTATCATCAAAAGACATGTTTGTACTTTAATTTGCGATTTAACCATGCATACACAATATCGTAAATGTCAACACAATGTCATAAATGTACAATGTAATAAAAGTCAATCAAAATATTGCCTGTGCCACTATCGATCGTTAATCCCTAAAGTAAATAATAAACGCAACTAAAACGTTAACAGGCCAATTTTGATGTATGCAAAAGTAACAATTTAAACAATTACGATACTGTGAAAAAGAAATGCAAAGTGAATAGTTTAAATAATTGAATTCTCACAAGACCGTTTGAATACAAGGTTAAAAGATGATCAATTTGGATATTATCCTTCACTGAGTTAAAAATTAACAATTTGGATCCCATCACTGCCACCAAATTATGGAACGTGTACACAGGGTTATTGTGTCTGTGTCTATTTTAGAATGAGGTCGTCACCAGTTTGATACTGGATCTAAAATTGTTCTATTTACAAAGTATATAACAAATAATCTTCATATTATTCATAGTATATCCCTCTAGTATCAGTCCAAATGAATAAATTATAATTCACACCTCAAATTTGCTCCAAAAAAAAATCCATGTTACTGGATCCAAAGTATTAACAGGTGAGATGAGATTGACTACAAAGCACACGCAATCATCATGAGATTTATACCAATAACAATGTTGAAATCATTCTTAAAAATATAAACAACTGCTCTTTGCGGTCTATAATGAACTATCTATTATTTAACTATTCTACTTTAAAAATATAAAATTGGTACAAATTTGTTTTATTACAAATTTGTCCTGGGTCAAGAACAAACTTGTCCTCTTGGTACAATAATGTACCTTACGAGTTTATATACTTATCTTTGTTCTGTTGATACAATTATATACTTAACAAGATGGCCACACAGACTCACACCTGTCCTATACGGTACAATACGGTTCAGCTTGTAAACGTTTAAATCTGCATTTCTAACAGGAACCAACTTGTTTTTTATTACACTTAGTAATATAATCTAATAATATACGAGCCAGCGATCTCGAAAATCTACGTACCGTACTTCAGGTCTTCGTCTTCTAACGTATGACAATCGACCTTTAGATAAGAATCTCTCCTGCTTATATACCCCGATGGAAACTGTACCATTCTTGAAAGAGGGGTGTTCTACAAAAGTGCCTCGTTATCAGTATCAGAGTTTCCTTTGGAACACCCCTTCACATTTGACCTGACTCAAAGTTCACCAGCGGAACTATTACTCTATTCTATGTTTCTTTAGGTATATACAACTGGTATATCATTATGTGCTTTATAAGGTCATAGTGTATTCCGAATACACCAACTTTAAAGAAATTTGCCTTAAATGAAATTCATTAATATATTGCTCTAGTGATCTCTTTATACGTGCTTGTTCTATAATTATGATAATTATAATAATAATATCTCAACTTTACTGTAGACGACTTATTTTATCGAAGAGTGCATTTTGCAAGTAGATCATCGTTAATATGTAAAACTCAGATCTGCTCGTCTTGGAACAAAACAACAGCATTAGAAATAGCGACACTATATTGACTCACGATAGGATAGCATGGGTCTACAACGTAAGTTAGTATCAGCGAAAATATTGTTTAATAATATAGTTGTACCGTTACAGCCAGAAATCGCCTTTAAATTGTAGCTAACAAAAGACACAAATCAATAATAAAATTTAACAGATTTATTATACAAAAGTTTACAAAAGGTATTACACAAATATTACTGTCAACTAAACTGTTAAAATATAAGTCCAATCTTTTATCTTTATCTGTATCCAGAATTATTTCGGAATACAATCTGAATATTACTTTCACTACTAAGGTCACAATCCAGTATGATGTTGTCTGTAGAATAAAAAGTGTCAATCCAAATGCTGTGAATACTAATATCTATCGATGTCTAAGTCTAAGTCTGAGAATTTAACTTTAGTGTCTGTATATATATAGTTGTCACGGAAAATTCTAGAAGTTTGTAGTAAAATGTAGAAGTTTATAACGCATCTTTTATTAGGATCATTCTGGAATCATTATGCAAGTCAAATAGAAAGTTCCAATCATTCCATAAGTATCTGTGATTGTTCCAGTGATTTCTAAACTGCACAGTTAAAAGATTATTTTGTAAACAACTATCAGGCCATTATACACAAATTAGGCCAACATAAATAAATACAATAATTACAATATCATAACACCTCCCCTTTTAAAAGAAGTTTTAGTGTAACAAAAACGTATCATGAATAATATGAACAAAAATACATAGTATGTAAAAAGTGTTTTAATAAGCTCTAGATAAAACATCCGCTATTACATTATCTTTATCCTTAACATTTTTTACAATTACATCATATTCCTGTTAAAGAAAACTCCCCCTAGTTAACCGTTGATTCTTGTTTCTCATTTTATGTATGAAGGTGAGAGGATTATGATCAGTAATAAACAAGAATAGGGTATACAGTGGGATTCAAAAATACATCAAAATGTCGAAGTGCTGACAACATTGCAAAACTGTTACACTCGTTTTCAATAGTTGAATAATTTTTCTAATTTCTTGGAAAAAATATGATATAGGTTTCTCGACATTATCATCTGTCTCTTGATATAAGCAGCTCCAATTCCTACATCGCTTGCATCAACGGCAAGTTTAAATTGTTTTTCAAAGTCTGGAGTAATCAGAACTCGACTATTAATCAAAAGTTATTTGCTTTTTTCAAAAACGTTATGACAATTTTCACTCCAGATAAATTTAGAATCTTTTCGTAAAAGATGAGTCAATGGTTGAACCACAGTAGCAAAATTTGAATAAATTTTTCGGTAAAATCCAGTCATGCCTAAATATCTCACGAGTTGTTTTCTATTTGTAGGAAGAGGAAATTTGGAAATAGCTTCCACTTTAGCATAATAGGTTTCACTTGACCTTGGCCAACTGTATGCCCTAAAATATCAACAGTGGCCTGACAGCATTCACTTTTACCAAGATTACCAGTCAAATTTGATGGTGACAATCTATCAAAAGTATCGTACAAATGTGTTAAATGCTGTTCCCAGCTATCAATACATACAATAAGATCATCAATATAAGCATAACAAGTCTAAATCTATTATAGCATTATTGATCTTTATTTGAAATGTAGCTGGAGCACTTTTCATGCCAAACTGTATTACAGTATATTGAAATAAGCCATCTGGTGTAACAAAAGCTGATATTTTACGAGCTCTCTGTGTCAACGGAACTTGCCAATAACCTTTCAACCAATCAAATTTGCTCAAAAATTTTGCTGGACTAATATTATCAATATAATAGTCTATCCTTGGAATCGGATAGGAATCAGATTTTGAAACTGAATTTACTTTTCTGAAATCAGTCAAGAAACGAAAAGTTTTATCTGGTTTTGGCACAAGGAGACAAGTAGAGCTCCAATCACTGTTACTCGGCTCAAAATTTCATTTTCAAGCATATATTTAATTTCTTTTCTCATAACTTCAAGTTTGGGTGGATAGAGCCGGTAAGGATGTTGCTTAATTGGAGAAACCTCTCCTACATCTACATCATGACAAATAGCAGTGGTTTTGTTTGGCACATCTGGGAAAAGATTTTTAATAGTAAATACCAAGGCTTTTTTTCTTATCTACGTTCAAAAGACAGATGTGCAAATTTGGAGTCTAAATTTTACAAATTTCGGATTTTTTCAGTCTAACGGTCTCTTTCATAGTTTTACAACTAAAAGTTGGTTCAATTACATCTAGTTTGTCATGATTGTTCTCAAATTTAACCATACCTAAAGTGGCAACTGGTTTACTCGCACATTCATTTGTACGCTTTGTATGGTTTTAACATATTAATATAACACACTCTTTTTTGTTAATGCCGAACTGGAGTTTTTACAATATAAATCAAATCATTAATTTTACACTCTTTTGTATAAGTACCACGATATTTAGCCTGTAAAGGATGTCCAGGGACTGGCAAAAATACAAGCACCTTATCACCAGGCTTCAAAACCCTGTTCCTGGCATCTTTATCATACCATATTCTCATCTTGTTCTGTACATTTTTAAGTTTTTCTGAGCAATTTGACAAGCAGCATACAATTTTTCTTTAAATCTAGATACATAGTCTAAAAGATTCAAGTCAGTATGTTCAGTAAGCCACTTTGCCTTAATCAATTTTAACGGTCCCTTACAGTATGACCAAATGCCAACTCAAATGGACTAAATCAAAAGGATTCTTGAACAGCCTCTCGGACCGCAAAAAGTAGAAAGTGAGCTCCATCATCCCAGTATCTGTCAAATTGAAGACAAAAAGTTTTAATCATGTTCTTCAGTGTTTGATGAAAACGATCTAAGTCACCTTGAGACTCTGGATGGTACGCACTTGATCTATACTGACCAATCCCTAACTAGTACACGACTTACTGAAATAAACCTGACACGAAATTTGATCCCTGGTCGGACTGTATAGACTTAGGAAGTCCTACTAACGTGAAAATTTGATAAGAGCTTTGACAATAGAAGGTGTCTTGATATTCCTTAGTGGAATAGCCTTAGGAAAGCTAGTAGATGTACACATGATCGTCAATAAATACGCATTTCCAGTTTTAGTAAAGGTCCAACGCAGTCAATTAGAAGTCTGCTAAAAGGTTCATCAAAGGTTGGAGTAAGCTGGTGGTATTTTCTGGTTAGGCTTACCAACAACCTGGCATATATGGAATGATTCTGCGACTTCATTTTAAGTCTTGGCCAGTAGAAATGCTGCAAGATTTTAAGGCAAGTCTTCCTTATACCTCAGTGTCCAGCCAAGGGGGTGTCATTGGCAAGACCAATGATTTCTTGCATATAAACTTTAGGCACCACCACTTGATATACCACTCTCCATTCCTCATCTGGAGTAGCATCAGAAGGCCTCCACTTCCTTATTAAAATGCCGTCTTCATTGTAAAAGCATTCGGCCACTTTGTCTGCTTCGTCCTGTGGTTGAGCCCTCTTGCAGAACTGAAGAACCTCAAGGTCTTTATGTTGTTTTTGAATTAATTCTGTCGGTCTAATGAATGGCTGTGTACGTCTGGCCATGGCATAATTACTTTCTTGTTAACATTTTGTGGTCTTATTATGGCCTTTTCTGAGCTACCAGGACCTTCAATGTCGGCTAGGAAAGTGTCAGAAAGGTCCACATAATCAAACTGGTCTTCTTGCAAAAAATCATCATGTTGTTTTCTAGCCATCGCCCTAGTAACAACACCAGCTGGATACAATTCAACATCATCTTCAGGTGATTTAACATCCACAACCGGTTCAATGGTATCAATTGTTTCTGCAACCACTTTGTTCCTAGCTATATCATTTACTAGCAATAATGTAACACCCTCAACAGGGAGATTAGGACGAACATCCACAATAACTGGTCCAGTTATCAAATCTGACGTCAGATAAATACGACGGAGAGGAACATCAATACAATCTAACTCTACACCTTGTAACAAAACGGAGGCACCAACAGAAGTTCTTCTCGGACAAAGGCAACACACCTTCTAACAATAAAGACTGAGAAGTTGCAGTGTCCCGTAAAATCTTAATAGGCTGAAGAGTGGTATCATCAACAATAGAAATTAACCCATCAGACATAAAGGGTTTATATTCCTCCATGTAATCACAAAAACTGGACTTTTAAAAAAGTCTGACTCGCAGGACATTCCAACGCAGTGGTAATATAAGGTGTCGTACAAGCGCTGGACTTTGGCTTATTATCTCGTTCATTCTTCTTCTTGGAGTCTAAAACAATCAGCCATCAGGTGACCATTCTTCTTACAATCAGCACAAATCAGTGACTTCTCAAAAGTATCAAATTGTGGCCTAGACATATTGTAATTGAACGGACTCTTATTATGTGCAACAGGCTTACTATTAGTGCGCTCAGTGCTTTGATTTTTGTAGTTTCCACTGGAAGTATTTACATTTTGACCCTTGAAATTTCTTTTATGTGAAAGGGTATAATTATCTGAAATATCAGCTGCATCATGTATTGTATCAACAGTTTTGTCGTCTAAATGTGTTTTTAAGTTTAAATGGACACATTGTTTGAACTCTTCTAATAACATCAATTATCAAAATTGTTATCTGTTTTCCTTTACATAATTTTCTTTGGCGTAAGCAATTTATTAAATAGATCTTCTTTTTCCCGAGCAAATTCAACATAGGTTTGTGAATCAAACTTTTTATAAGCTCTACATTTCTGTCTATATGCTTCTGGTACTAGCTCATAGGCTTTCAACACTTGTTTTCCAAAACCTGTTTCACAATGTCATAATCAGAACTTTTTTCTGATGGTAGTGCAGAGGTTATTTTGTAAACCACTATCAGGCCATGCAACACAAATTAGGCCAACATAAATAAATACAATAATTACAATATCATAACAGTACATAGTGTCTGTTTTTTTTATTGTAACCGAACAATGTCGAACATAAACTAAACTATGACACAGAGGAACAAAACCATGACACCAAAACTTCTGTAATAT
This sequence comes from Mytilus trossulus, assembly GCF_036588685.1. Taxonomy (NCBI): domain Eukaryota; kingdom Metazoa; phylum Mollusca; class Bivalvia; order Mytilida; family Mytilidae; genus Mytilus; species Mytilus trossulus. The sequence goes on from NC_086386.1 coordinate 14,211,470, forward strand.
TAAATTGTGCTCAAATATATGTTTATTAAGGAATAATCGACCGCAGATTAAAACCATATCGAAATATGGGATGTAACAGACAGTAAAGAAATAACTGTACTTTATGCATTAGAAACGAATAGCAACTCATAAATGTTGACATACAAAAGCTTTATTTTGTGTCAAATTACAACTATATGATTAAAACATTATTGTACTAACATATTAGCAATAAACAAAGATAATTACCAGCTTGAATTTTTGTTCAGGAATTTCTTTAGCGAAAAATTCGAATGTTTATATAGTTTCATTGATTATCAATACAAACTCTTAACACAACCATGTCTAACTTAACCAAACTATAAAACAATAAAAAAGACAACATCATCCATCAACTACCATATGGTAAGAGTTTATTCTGGTCAACATGTTTCAACTTCAGGACCCTTGTTGGCGAAACATGTTGACCGGAATAAACTCTTACCATGCGGTAATTGATGGATGTTGATGTCTTTGTTGTTTTATTTTACTTTTATAACGAAAGACACTGTGAGTACCCTAAGGTATCCACCAACTATTACCTAAACGTACGATAATCACTTCAGGTGTTGGTTCATCTGTTCAAATTCAAGTTAACCAAACTATTACAAAATCACTTAACTTAACGCTTCTAATTATGACAACCTTACTACCCGTGTTTATATAAGACTAAGTGTTTATTGGAACGGTTTGAAACCGACTTGGCTATAGAGCGAGTACACTATCGACTGTAGAGTTTGATAAAATGGTTTTATATGTTTTCTTGTAAAAACTATAAAACTACTCTTTACACTTATGCACACTCAACTTTACGTCTGAAATCTCAAGATTTTGCTTATGTTGATTGACTGACTAACATGTTACTCAATTCACGACTTTGATTTTGTTATGCTCCATCGACGATAGAGATAGTCAATATATTTAGAAGTCTTTACGTTCGTCCATCGGCCCCTCTCTGTTAATGGTAAATTGTTGGTAATCGTTTTTGATAAAGTTTTAGTGTCATCAACTTAAATGAATTGTGTGGTTACTTATATCATTGTAAAAGTGAAGAGCAAGTCAAATCCCTTGATAACTGAATTAAAGATGACTACTGTATGTTTGATCATGATGAAGTTCGGTTTTGACAAAAAATGTACTGTTCGTAATTGAAATTAGACGACGTGTTCAGTGTTAGTATTTAATCATGAAATTGTGATCAAGTAAAGATAAAACTGAGTACATATATAAATCAGAAGATGCTATACAAGTGCCAATGAGACAGCTGTCCATCCAAGTCATAATTTATTAAAAGTTAAAAAAAAAAACAATTATTATACGGTCTCCATCACGGAGCTTTGGCTCACACCAAACAACATACTATAAACGGTTCAGAATGACTATAACAAAAGTTTTCTCATTGGCAATCATACAACATCTTCTTTTTTTATATAACAGATATGAACCACACCAATTAACAACAATCGCTGAATAACAAGCTCCCGACATAGAACAATATGCTTGTTATGATTAAAGAAAATTGGTGTACAAATGTTTCAGGTCAAGTTATAATTTCATTCCCATTAAAAGAAGAGCGGACAATAGGTCATCTATAGTATCTATGTTTTGGTCGATTTCCATTGCAATGACAGCGGGAGGTTTGGCATGCCACAAAACCGGTTCAACCCATTATTTGTTCTTAAAAATGTCCTGTACCAAGTCAGGAAAATGGCCATTGTTATATTATATATAAAAAAAAAGAAGATGTGGTATGATTGACAATGAGACAACTATCCACAAAAGACCAAAATGACACAAACATTGACAGCTATAGGTTACCGTAAGGCCTTTAACAAGGAGCAAAGCCCATGCCACATAGTCAGCTTTAAAAGGCCCCTATAAGACAATGTAAAACAATTTAAACGAGAAAACTAACGGCCTTATTTATGTTAAAAGAAATTGAACGAAAAACAAATGTGTTACACATAAACAAACGACAACCTCTTAATTAGAGGCTCCTGACTTGGGACAGGCACATACATAAATAATGTGGAGGAGTTAAACATGTTAGCCGGATCCCAACCCTCCCCTCACCTTGGACAGTGGTATAACAGTACATCATAAGAACAAACTATAAAAATCAGTTGAAAAAGGCTTAACTAATCAGATAGACAAAAAGTGGCCGGGTACTTATACATCCCGACACAAAAAGACACAATGAACAGATCTGAGAGTACTCGCAGTTATCTGACAGCTAGTTCAAAGCCACTTATAACTAACAGAAAATCATGCCTCTAAGACTAAACACCCAATCCGTACACATCCAATATAAAATGGATTTAGTGTAAAGACGTCATAAACAGCCAGAGAAAAACATGACCTTGTGCAATGCCAAGTAACAGCAGGTATTGACAGATTGTAGATCCATGAAAAAGTATATAACATCCTAGTAATATTTTGTTAGCTTTTAATCTACTGATAACAAAACCAATATTTATACCAATAAAAACAATATTCGATGATCGTATTACAGTGTTGAATAGATAAACTTTTAGAATAAGTTTATTTAAAGGAGCAACAAGTTAACATGGATTATTTCTAAATTTCAAGGCACGATTAACAACATTTCCGTAAAAGTGAGGATGTGCTATCCCGTTTGAAATAAGTTTTCTACAGGTACAACCAAACTTCAAAACCAAATGGAAAAATTTAGTAAAGGTTTTAAGTAATTTATGGTAACGATATCCCTGGTTTAATAATTTATCATTAATACATTGCTTGCGTTCGTTAAAATAAGAAAACGTCACAACAAACACGGGCATAGCGAACAAGTTGTGAAATATAAACATCGTAAAATGGTGCCAAAGGAACATCACCATCTTTAAATGGAAAATTAACAATAGGGAACGAAAAATCGTCTCTTTTATCGTAAATTTTAGCGTGTAGTTTCTCGTTTAAAACCGTAATATCTAAATCCAGGAAAGGACAATTATTAACGAATACATTTCATTTATTTAAAGTAAGTTCCTTGGGATAAATTTTAGCAGTGTATTGAGAAAATTCTTGTTCATTTAACGAAAAAATATCATCAAGATAACGGTAAGTGTTGTTGCATTTATCAATTAAATGCAATTTTGACGGGTCTTTAATGAGTTTAGTCATTAACTGTGATTCGTAACAGTACAAAAACAAGTCTGCTATTAAAGGGGCACAATTAGTACCCATGGGGATATCTGTCGATAAACTTTTTTGCCGAAACGTACGTAAATATTATCAAGGAGAAAATTAACAGCTTTAATTATCTCATCACACCTCCAGTAAGTATATCTAGCATATTAACCTTTCGCATCAGAGAAGAAGGCTTTAAATGAGTTGCAGCACATATATCTACATTCAGCTTTACCAAACGACCATATAATTAAATAGGAAAACTTTTGTTTAATTAGATAGTGTGGAAGTGTAGTGTAAAGAGTAGAAAAATCAAAACTATTTACAGAATCAAAAGGACCATCAAAAGCCCGTAATCTATCTAAAACATCCAACGAATTTTTTACACTTCAAAAATGGTTTATACCACTATGTTCATATATTTTATTACAATAGTTTATGATAAGCTCATTAATAGTAGTTAATGTACTGGTTAAGAGTACTGACAGATAAGTTGTAGAACACTTACTAGAGGCCGAGATGAAACGATATTTAAATGCTTTTTTGTGTAGTTTACGTAGCCAATACATAGTAGGGACCTTCAAATGTTCAGAAGAAGCCTTAAGCTTTGATGTGGTTGTGATATGCTTGTTTACTATATGACTCTCTGTGAAACGGATGGACTTGAATGTAGATGAATTTAAAAGTTCATTCTTAAGAACGTCCGTGTAGTATTTTCGTCATACCACAACCACATTGTTGGCTGCTTTGTCGGCCGGTACAAACACAAACCGCTTTGAAAGTATTTGAAGTTTATTTCTTATTCTGGAAATAGGTGTATTATGTACTCTATTATTTACTTCTAAATTATTTTCAAAATGTGATATTCTCTTATCTACTACGTGGCACATTAACACATTTATTTAAATAAAAATCAAGAAATTTTTTATCAGATTTTTCCCGTTTACACCATTTTTTTACAAAATGAGGAAAGAGCATCTTTGTTGACTTGACGACACTATTTTAGATGGAGGACGATATTTTGGTCCTTTTTTCAAAACGTGTTTAACCTATAGTTCGTTTCTGTGTGTGTGTTACATTTTAATGTTGTGTTTCTTTTGTGTCGTAGTTTTCTATTATTTGATGCGTTTCCCTCAGTTTTAACCCGGATTTGTTTTTGTCTCAACCGATTTATGAATTTCAAACAGCGGTAAACAACTGTTGCCCTTATTCATTTTACAATTTCACAGAATGTTGTTCGAATTCATTTTCAAAACTAAAATGTTACGAAGCAATTTAGAAAGAGTCAATGAAAATGTATTCCTCAGTGGAATATTTTGAACACCAACGAAACAATTATGATTAATTTTTCAAAATATGGTCCATTTGGGGCATCATTTATTCAAAAACTTTTGGCCCGATTGATCGCGATCGATGCAATTGCAAAAGAAACAACTATATACGTATACTTCAATACTTTCATAGCAATACAGACATTAAAAAGAACTGGGAGGATGAATGGGGAAATAAGTGTTTTTAGTCATTAAGACAGTAAAAGTGCAGATGTCTCTGTTATGTTTAAAATGGGTCTGGATTTTATTGTGCATAATACTATTATTCATGATAATGGTCGTTACAAAAGTTTTGCATGTTTGTATGGTTATAATACAGACGGACCTTTATTCTTTGACACAATAATGCAGAATATTTTAACCTTTAAACCAACCAGTGTTATATTATGCGATAACTGGAATGTTTTATTAGATAAATTTATGGATACATATAATATACAACATAACAAAAATCCTAGCTCCCGTAAAAACAAAAGATGAAATCATTGATGTTTTGAACTACTTGATTCTTGGCGTACATGCTATCCAGTAGATAGGAAATGTACCTGACGTCAGTCCTCACCAATAAAACAAAGTCGCTTTGAATGTTTCTTAATTTCAGAAGACCTTTTTTCACCATTTTTATTCCGGGTTATAGAACAGACCATTCTGCAATTCTTTTCACCTTCTCAGCTTGTTTAGAGAAACGGGGCAGAAGTTATTGGAAATTTAACTCTCAGTTACACATGTACTTGGAGATGCAGTTTATATAAAAAGGGGTAAATCATGTATTAAGGATACTATTTTGGAATACCATCTGTCAGATGATATTTAAAATCTTCTTTCTGTTGAGTTGTCATGTAATGATCAAACATTTTTTGAAATATTGAAAATGAAGATAAGATCCTTGTCCATAAAAAAAACCCAGCATTAATAAATCCAGAGGGGAAAAATGTCACTCTCAAACTTGAAAATGATATCTTATATTTTGAAAGTATTATTAATCATTCTCCAAATGATGAGGTTAAAAAATCTTTATTTGAAAAAAAACTTGAACTAGAAAATTATAGACAAAAGAAAGTTGAAGGCTTGCTGCTTAGATCCCTTTCGATCTCTTCACTTTGGGGGGCAATTTTTTTGATTTTCAGTATCAAAGTATAATAACTTGCATTCCTACAGAGGGTAAAGACAGACAGTATATTAGTAACTGGCGTCCTATTAGTCTTTTGAATACTGATATGAAAAAAGCTTCTGCTGTTATATCTAATAGACTTTCTCGTTTTATTTGTTTTACGTTGTCTTATCCGGGCCTTTTATAGATGACTATGCGGTATGGGTTTTGCTCATTGTTGAAGGCCGTACGGTGACCTATAGTTGTAAAAGTCTGTGTCATTTTGGTCTTTTGTGGATAGTTGTCTCATTGGCAACCATACCACGTCTTCTTTCTTTATATCAACCCAGTTTTACCATTTATCATAAGTGACACACCAAAAGGTTTCTTTAAAGACAGATTTATGGGTGAGAACACACGCCTTTTATATGATTGGATGCACTATGTTGATTTTGAAAAGGCATTTGATTCCTTGGAATGGTTATTCTTTAAAAAGAAATCTTTAAATAGCTTTTAATTCTGGGACTTCTATATGTAGATGGTTTAAAACTTTATACTCAAGGGCGTCAAGTTGTGTTATATATAATGTGTTAATAATGGACACATGTCGAAGTTTTTTCATTTAGAAAGAGGTTGCAGACAAGGAGATCCTCTTTCTTCCTATTTATTTATAATTGGGGTTGAATTATTATTTTTGAAATTAAAAGGTAATCCTGACATAAGGCAAATTACTATCAATGATAATGGACCAGTTTTAAGCATGTACGCAGATGACACATTACTTTATGTAAGATGGAAGGAAAATATCGTTGAAGGAAACACTTTCATGTTTTGAATCTTTTTATAAAATTTCAGGTTTGAAAATAAATGCTTTAAAGACAAAAGCAATATGGGTTGGAAGTAAAAAATATTCTGATCGTATTTTATGTCCCGACTTAAGGATGTACACCTCTGAGGAGCCAAAAATTTCTAGAATTAAACTTCTTTTCTTAACCTGATTTTTAGGTTTATAAGACTGTAACAAAACAATTGGTGAAGAAAAAATCATATGGTGGTGTGCTTCTTTTTTTGCTACGGCCCTTTGAAAATGCCCAATTTTGATGATTTTCTCACTTTTCATCGATTTTTACCTATTTTTGGGCTATTATCGTGAAAAAAATCAAAGTTCCACAATTAAACTTTTTTTCATACTTTCCATAAAGATGAAGTGGACCAATCTGAATAAATTTAACTTACAAAAACTATAGGTAGGTGTTAATATAAGAAAGTTTTATCATATTTTGATGCTTTTTTGTGTAAAATTTACCATACTGCCAATTTTGTATTTTTATGATTTTTCTCATTTTAAAGAACAAAATGCATATTAATTCAACTTTTTTGTTATAAATGATTGAAAAAATACATATCTAAGAAATTTGAAAAGACCAAAATGAGATGGGATGTATATTATTCTTGTAAAATCATTTTTTGTATCCCTCACCCATTTTCTCAAAATTTTGACTAAAAATACTGACTTGAATCGTCATAAAATTTGAAAACTGGATTATTCAAAAACCGTTCATGGTAAATACACAATTTTTTCACACAGTTATGTTTGATTATAATATTTTTAAAATTCATTGATATTTTCCACTTCTATCATATGTTTTGGAAATAATTTAAGAACGAGATTTCAACGAGACTGAACGAGACTGAAAAGTCAGAAGAATACATCCTTAAAACTTCATTGGTCACATTCAAATTTAAAAATTAAAATTTTGAGGATTGAAAGTTCTTTAGATTTTTAAATAGTTCTTTGTAAGAAGCCAGAGTGCGATACAAGAAGGTTTTTAATTTTATCCATAGTTGGCCTAGTAAAAGCAATAAATGAATACCGCTCAAAAAATAATTTTGGGTTGGGAAATATGAGTGATTGCCATGGTAACGAACACACTATTTTTTGGTTGTTTAGCGTGTTAAAATCTTTCAAAAATCTGCTAAATCACCACAATTCAGAGCCTAATTATGAATAGAATCATGCATTTTTCATTAATGTTCATATGTAACATTGATACAACTTTGTTTGAGCTTCATTGTACTGAAGATTGCATGTCAACCAAATTTGTAATTTTTTTTAAATTTTGAGAAAAAATGCATATTTTCAACTTTTCTGAAAATGGGATTTTGGCGAAATTATCAAATTTTCTCTGGTGTTTTTCAGAAAATTGCAAATGTGAAAGAATAGTTGGCACTGTAGTTTGGATACTGCTCAACCAAATTAAATAGAAAAATGCGTGCGATTTTCTTTCGTTTTATCACCATAGCAACTGATTGTTCCCTTGGAAACGTAGTTTTTATTTGCAGAACAGTGCAGTTTAAGAGCTTAAATGTAATGCTTTTTCATTACCAATACGAAAATACATGAAAGCTTAACTTTAAATTACTATCGTCAAGTGCTGTTGACTTCAATTGTTACCATGGAAACACATATTATCCATAGCAACATCCACTCCAAAACTGCATCAATAGAAATTTATGCAAAAAAAACAAAAATAGAGGGTGTTTATTTTCAAATTGGAATATGACTGCATACTTTGCTTTACTAACAGTCTTTTTTTTTCTTTTTCATAAGGTTCAACAATTCTACCCAAAAATTACCCCAAACTTAGCCACAATCATCATTGATGTATCTTGTTTAAAAATTGTGTTTTTTGACCCAGCCAACCAACCAAGATGGCCGCCATGGCTAAAAATAGAACATAGGGGTAAAATATAACTTATAACTCAAAAACCAAAGCATTTAGGGCAAATCTGACAGGGGTATAATTGTTTATCAGGCCAAGATCTATCTGCCCTGAAATTTTCAGATGAATCAGACAACCCATTGTTGGGTTGCTGCCCCTAAATTGGTAATTTTAAGGAAATTTTACTGTTTTTTGGTTATTATCTTGAATATTATAATAGATGGAGATAAACTGTAAACATCAATAACGTTCAACAAAGTAAAAGGTACAAATAAGTCAACAGGACCGAAATGGTCAGTTGACCTCTTTAAGAGTTATTGCCCTTTATAGTCAATTTTTAATCATTTTTTGTAAATCTCCATGATCTTTTACAAAAATCTTCTCCTCTGAAACTACTGGGCTAAATTAATCAAACTTGGCCACAAATATTATTGATGTATCTAGTTAAAAAATTGTGTTTTTTTTACCCAGTCAACCAACCAAGATGGCCGCCATGGCTAAAAATAGAACATAGGGGTAAAATGCAGTTTTTGGCTTATAACTCAAAAACCAAAGCATTTAGAGCAAATCTGACATGGGGTAAAATTGTTTACCAGGTCAATATCTATCTGCCCTGAAATTTTAAGATGAATGGGACAACCTGTTGTTTGGTTGCTGCCCCTGAATTGGTACTTTTAAGAAAATTTTGCTGTTTTTTTATATTATCTTGAATATTATTATGGATAGAGATAAACTGTAAACAGCAAAAATGTTCAACAAAGTAAAAGGTACAAATAAGTCAACAGGACCAAAATGGTCAGTTGACCTCTTTAAGAATTATTGCCCTTTATAGTCAATTTTTAACCATTTTTTGTAAATCTCCATGATCTTTTACAAAAATCTTCTCCTCTGAAACTACTGGGCCAAATTAATCAAACTTGGCCACAAATATTATTGATGTATCTAGTTAAAAAATTGTGTTTTTTGACCCGACCAACCAACCAAGATGGCCGCCACGGCTAAAAATAGAACATGGAGGTTAAATGCAGTTTTTGTTTATTTCTCAAAAACCAAAGCATTAAGAGCAAATCTGACAAGGGGTAAAATTGTTTATCTGGTCAAGATCTATCTGCCCTGAAATTTTAAGATGAATGGGACAACCTGTTGTTTGGTTGCTGCCCCTGAATTGGTACTTTTAAGAAAATTTTGCTGTTTTTTTTATATTATCTTGAATATTATTATGGATAGAGATAAACTGTAAACAGCAAAAATGTTTAGCAAAGTAAGATTAACAAATAAGTCGACAGGACCAAAATGGTCAGTTGACCCCTTTAGGAGTTATTGCCCCTTATAGTCAATTTTTAACAATTTTTCGTAAATCTTAGTCAACTTTTACAAAAATCTTCTCCTCTGAAACTACTGGGCCAAATTTTACCAAACATAGCCAGAACCATTATTAGGCTATCTAGATTCAAAATTGTGTTTTGTGACCGGGCAAATCAACCAAGATGTCCGCTATGGCTAAAAATAGAAGATAGGGGTAAAAAGCAGTTTTTGGCTTATAACTCAAAAACCAAAGCATTTAGAGCAAATCTGACATGTCGTAAAATTGTTTATCTGGTCAAGATCTATCTGCCCTGAAATTTTCAGATGAATTGGACATTCCCTTGTTGGGTTGCTGCCCCTAAATTGGTAATTTTAAGGAAAATTTGCTGTTTTTGGTTAATATCTTGAATATTATTATAGATAGAGATAAACCGTAAACAGCAATAATGTTTAGCAAAGTAAGATTTACAAATAAGTTAACATGACCGAGATGGTCAGTTGACCCCTTTAAGGAGTGATTGCCCTTTTGGTCAATTTTAAACATTTTTCGTAAATCTTAGCTATCTGTTACAAAATCTTCTCCTCTGAAACTACTCAGCCAAATTATTCCAAACTTGGCCACAATCATCTTTGGGGTAACTAGTTTAAAAATTGTGTCTGATGACCTGCCAAACTAACCGAGATGTCCATTTTGGCTAAAAATAGAACATAGGGGTAAAATGTATATTTTGGCTTATAACTCTGAAACCAAAGAATTTAGAGCAAATATGACATGGGGTGTAATTGTTAATCAAGTTAAGATATATCTGCCTTGAAATTTTCAGATGAATCAAACACCCTTTTGTTGGGTTGCCGCCCCTGAATTGGTAATTTTAAGGAAATTTTGCTGCTTTTGGTTATTATCTTGAATATTATTATAGATGGAGATAAACTGTAAACAGCATTAATGTTCAGCAAAGTAAGATTTACAAATAAGTCATCATGACTGAAATGGTCAAATGACCCCTTAAGGAGTTATTGTCCTTTATAGTCAATTTTTTACAATTTTCTTAAAATTTGTAAATTTTTAATAACGTTTTCCACTGAAACTACTTGGCCAATTTCATTATAGATAAAGATAATTGTGAGCAACAACAATGTTTGGTAAAGTAAAATGTACAAACACATCACCATCACCAAAACACAATTTTGTCATGAATCCATCTGCTTCCTTTGTTTAATATTCACACAGAACAAGGTGAGCGACACAGGCTCTTTGGAGCCTCATGTTTAAAGATATCATACATGTAGATTCTTGAAAAGATAACGTTTGATTGGAGAGCCTGATTATAAATAGAATCAATTGTTTTTTCACAAATTCAATATATAACATCGATATAACTTGGTTTTAGCTTCAGAGCTTAGTTAAGGTACATTGTAGTTCGCTTGTCATGTTTTATGATTTTTATCAGATTTTCGGAAACGTCAGGTTTTATTCATTTGAATGCCTTAAAAAAAATTGGCATTGACTCCCATTTATCTTTTTATAAATCTTTTACATGTATAATGATAAGCGATCTGTAAAAGTCTTATAAAATGTCAATTATTCTTTGATAGTTTTTAAGAATGTAAACTTGTCAATGATAAGGCTATGAAAAGTCATGAGAGAATAACTTCAATTGCTTATATCTCAAAAACACGCACTTTTCTAAATTAACAGAGAAGATAAAAAAAAAATCTACATGAAAGTCGAAAAATATAACATTGTATGTATGACAACAAAAAAGGGCTCCAGAAAGGTTCTCCTAAGATAAAATGGTCACTTTTACAAATTTCTTTAGTTAACCAGGCCATTTAAGGCAAATTAACAGTTAACAGTTAACAGTGACACCAACAAAATTCAAATTTGATCTCTGTTTTGTGGTAATAAGCATTATGTATACATGTTTCATAAGATTTGATTAAGGCAAGCTAAAATTAGAAAATGGAAACCAACTTTGTGACGACTAATATACTGACGGACATTGGTTAAACGTACTACAACACCGCACCCCCCCCCCCCCCCCCCCCAAAAAAAACATAATTGCGGCGCGGCCAATAAAGTGTCTATTTTAGTTTTTGCCCTTGTACCTTGAAACGATCAAATGTATGTAATGCGTGGGATATTGGAAATTTTATATTTTTTTCACATTGAATACTAAAGTCTTGTATTCATGAATGATTACAAAATGTTGTGACTTGAAATCATCGATAGTTAAAAAGAAAAATATGTAATATGTACTGCGCTGTTTCTAGTGTTGCAGTCAATTGAATAAGACCATATGTGGAATTTGTTTTCAATTTATTGATGTTATTAATCTTGTATTTATGCAGACATTCTCAGCTTAGTGGTTTTATTCCAAATCTCGGGATTAATGCACAGTCTTTATAAAGGTTACAAAGACAGAGACAGAAAATAGGGGCTTAAATTATGTAAAGGTTAAAAAGACGTTGAGACATCTGATATTAGCGATCACCAATTGACTATTAGTCAACACTAACTTAAAATGTGTTCAATTTGCCTGTCCGTCTATCCGTTAGTCCATCACGCTTCAGTTTCAGTAAAGAAATTCTTTGACTAAATGATTATATTATGTATTGAACAATCTGCAGACAAAACAACAGACAAGACTGTGAGTGAGGCAAAAAAATGAAGTTATATTCCAATTTTAAAAGAAACAACTTCTATTTATGTATTTTTTACATAAATTTCTATTGATGCAGTTTAAGAGTGGTTGTTGCATGGATAATATATGTTTCCGTAGTAACAATTGAAGTCAGAATCACTTGACGATTGTTATGTAAAGTTTGCGTTAGCTTTTATGTTATTTCTTATCGGTAATGAAAAAATTCATAACATTTTAGCTCTTAAACTGAAATATTCTGCAAATAAAAACTCCGTTTCCTAGGCAAAAATCTGTTGCTATGGTGATAAAACGAAAGAAAATCCCACGCATTTGTCTATTTAATTTGGTAAAGTAGTATCCAAACTTCATAACTACAGCGCCAAATATTCTGTACACATTTGCACTTTTCTTAATAACACCAGAGAAAATTTGATAATTTAGACAAAATCCCATTTTCAGAAAAGTCTCAAAATTTACAAATTTGGTTGATATTTCGAACTTTTCCTCTTTTGATGATTTTTCATATTCCATCCAATGGGAAAAGGGGTGTATGCAGTCAGTAAGTGACCTTATCAATCGTGCAAATATGATTTTTTTTATAAATTTGAGCAATTTAAAAAAAAAGTACAAACCCTTAATTTTATTCAATATTATGGTTTGACATCAAAAATCCCTAACACTATGATAAAATGCCTTAGAGAAACTGTCTTAATCAAAATTTAGATAAGTCTCACACTGGTAATACTTTCTTAAAAAAAACAGATGAATGTAATGTGAAAACCAAATTTGTATATAAAATCTTCATGATAACAAAAAAGTCTTGTAGAGATGCTTATTTAAAAACCTTTCAATATAATTTTTGCATAGAATTGTAGCAACTTGTACCATTTTGTACAAAATCAAATTAAAAGATACCAAGTTATGTACTTTTTGTAAACTTGGAGAAGAAACCATTGAACACCTGTTTTTTTAATGCTCAATAAATTTTCAATTCTGGCAGTCTTATTGTGAAACTATTTTTTGTAAATTTTATCTCAACAAAGAGAATGTGTTTCTTGGTTGCAAACATGAAAGTTTATTATTGAATCTGCTAATCATTATTACAAAGAACTATATAAACAAATGTAAATTAAATGAAACAAAACCAAAACAATGTAACTAATATAATTCTAAAATGACCATAGCAGATTCTAATCAATCTCAAGGATTCAATTTATAAAATATTTCGCCGAAGTAATTAAACTAGAGGCTCCAAAGAGCCTGTGTCGCTCACCTTGGTATATGTGAACAAAGGAAGCAGACAGTTCATGACAAAATTGTGTTTAGGTGATTGTGATGTGTTTGTACATCTTACTTTACTGAACATTCTTGCTTCTTACAATTATCTCTATCTATAATAAACTTGTCCGTGTAGTTTCAGTGGAAAATTTTAGTAAAAATTTACAAATTTGATGAAAATTGTTAAAAATTGATTATCATGATAATAAAGGACAATAACTTCTTAGGGGGTCAATTGACCATTTTGGTCATGTTTACAGTTTATCTTTATCTATAATAATATTCAAGATAATAACCCAAAACAGCAAAATTTCCTTAAAATTACCAATTTAGGGGCAGCAACCTAACAACAAGTTGTCCGATTCATCTTAAAATTTGAGGGCAGATAGATCTTGACCAGATAAACAAATTTACCCCTGTCAGATTTGCTCTAAGTGCTTTGGTGTTTGAGTAATGAGCCAAAAACTGCATTTTACCCCTATGTTCTATTTTTAGCCATAGTGGTCATCTTGATTGGTTTGCCCAGTCATAAAACACCATTTTATAAACTATATAGCCTAATAATGATTCTGGCTATGTTTGGTAAAATTTGGCCCAGTACTTTCAGAATAGAAGATTTTTGTAAAAGTTAACTAAGATTTACGAAAAATGGTTAAAAATTGACCATAAAGGGCAATAACTCCTAAAGGGGTCAATCGACCATTTTGGCCATTCTGACTTATTTGTTTATCTTACTTTGCTGAACATTATTGCTGTTTACAGTTTATCTCCATCTATAATAATATTCAAGATAATAACCAAAAGCAGTAAAATTTCCTTAAAATTACCAATTTAGGGACAGCAACCCAACAATGGGTTGTCTGATTCATCTGAAAATTTCAGGGCAGATAGATCTTGACCTGATAAACATATTTACCCCGAGACAGATTTGCTCTAAATGCTTTGGTTTTTGAGTTATAAGCCAAAAACTGCATTTAACCCCTATGTTCTATTTTTAGCCGTAGCGGCCATTTTTTTTGGTTTGCCCGTTCACAAAAAACAAATTTTAAACTAGATAGCCTAATAATGATTCTGGCTATATTTGGTAAAATTTGGTCCAGTTGTTTCAGAGGAGAAGATTTTTGTAAAAGTTAACCAAGATTTACAAAAAATGGTTAAAAAGTGACTATAAAGGGCAATAACTCCTAAAGGGGTCAACTGACAATTTTGGTCATGTTGACTTATTTGTAAATCATACTTTTCTGAACATTATTGCTGTTTACAGTTTATCTCCATCTTTATACTGTGTCCGTATTTAAAACTTTTTTGGAATAAAATAAATGAAGTTTTAAAGAACAGTAAAATAACTTTTAAGATAAAACTAAGACACTTAGTATTTGGATATAAAACTTCTGAAGAAGAATATTTTGACTTCAACTATTTTTTAACAATTGTGGGGTCTTCAATTTACAAAGCCTACTACATATCTGATCAAAAGACAAAAAATGTCAATGTTTTCTCAATTTTTCTCAATGAGTTCAATAGAAGAGTATGTTTGAAAATTAAAAGTAAATGTTTTAGCAACTATTAGAAAACATATGAATAGTCATATTATGTGATTAAGAGATATTATCTAATATATATATATTATCTCCATCTATAATAATATTCAAGATAATAACCAAAAACAGTAAAATTTCCTTAAAATTACCAATTTAGGGGCAGCAACCCAAAAATGGGTTGTCTGATTCATCTGAAAATTTCAGGGCAGATAGATATTGACCTGGTAAACAATTTTACCCCATGTCAGATTTGCTCTAAATGCTTTGGTTTTTGAGTTATAAGCCAAAAACTGCATTTTACCCCTATGTTCTATTTTTAGCCATGGCGGCCATCTTGGTTGGTTGACTGGGTAAAAAAAACACAATTTTTTAACTAGATACATTAATGATGATTGTGGCCAAGTTTGGTTTAATTTGGCCCAGTGGTTTCAGAGGAGAAGATTTTTGTAAAAGTTAACGACAGACGATGGACGACAGACGACGGACGACGGACGACGGACGCCAAGTGATGAGAAAAGCTCACTTGGCCCTTCGGGCCCGGTGAGCTTAAAATAAACAAACTGGATATGAATTAAACCCAAAACAAACCATAGTAGCTGCTTCTCTCATAAACTGTTTGGCTGAGTCTTCCCATATGGCAGGTACTGTTAGGACATAGCCGATCTGATTCTCCTGAATGCCTCTTATTTTATCTGATATACTCTTGAAAAAGTGATCCTTCAGGAACTGAATTGCACACTGAAACACCTTCAGGGCTTCCAACTCTTTACCAAGCACATCTTTTATCTTTAAACCTCTTGTAATTCTCTACAAAAATATTTAAAAACTGTTATAGCAAACGAATTAAGATACATTTGTCACTATGCTCATATTTATAACATTCACAAGTGTACATATTGGGGATGTCAACAAGTACTTCAATAATTAAGTATTGCTCGGTTAGACAGAGTAACGAATATCAAGATAATAGTCATCTAAGAAGTTTCGTATAACATGTATAAGGAAAGGTTCTCTTTCTCTTCATAACAATGATTTTCTGTGAACTCATTTTAGATATATGAGCTATATAAATATAATGATAGAAATATCTGCTAGCTTTTATCTACCAGTAGTTTCAAATGATAATGCACTAGTATACATTAGATAGAAAACTACACATAAAGTTTTTAAAAGGTCATGACGGATGGAGAGTTCTCTCATTAGCACATCTTATATCTCTGTAGTTTTGACTGTCACGACGATTGATTTTTCTTATATTTTTTAAAGTCTGGTTTAATGTTCTTTTCTATTTCAAAACACAAACTGTGGGTCACGGACTATGTTTTTTTTAAATACATTGAAATGAACGAAATAAGGATCATATCTAAGTTAGTTATGAAGTGGAGGCTTAATTTTTCCTTATTGAAATATCAAATTACATAAGGATTCATTGGCCCTATTTTCTTGAACACAATCCTGAAACACGAATTGTCCAATCAAATATTAAGTCAATTAAAAAAAGTATTTTTGCAACAAAGGATTCTCAGAAAAAGACATCCAATCTACCTTAAATTATAATTTTAAAACTTGATACTCACCCTCTCATGGAGAAGCATCTTAAAGTTATGAAAATAATAATAATCCTCATGTTCACCCTCCGATACCAGTTCAGAGTACATATTCTCAGCCTCATATCCAAACGCTACAAATGCTTGACTTGAATCTAATAGAACTGCTGTAGGTGCTTTTAATGACATTAGTTTAGATGCCGTCCAAACATTTGTATGGATTTTGGTTGGTTCCTTAGTATAGTCATCCTTAGAACTGTAGGCGTAACCTGAATAGGTTGTACCTAAGTCTATAGCAGCACTAAATATATATCGACCATGCGCAGTCGATGATCCAAGATTTTGTCTATCAAATAAAAAAATAAGCACAAATTTGGTAATTTTTATTCAAGGATAGAGTTATACATTCAAAGGAATGTTGCATACTGGATTTTTTTATGACTTAAATTTGATTAATTCATAGTCACTTCAGATTGTTGATATTTGAATTCAAGTCAAATAAATATAAGAAGATGTGGTATGAGAGCCAATGAGACAACTCTCCAACAAAGTCACAAGTTGTTAAAGTAAACCAGTATAGGTCTAGTAACATCAGGTTCATGAATAAGGACAGGTGCAAACAAATGCAGCGGGTTTAATCTTTTTTATTCTAATTTAATCCTTTATTTATTCAAAAGAAATTGCCACCCAACCTGCATTGTCAATTTATAGATGTAAGTCAATATATGAGGTAAACATAACTGTATCTTTTGTAACGTTTATCTCTGATTATATATCTGCAGTATACTAGTACGGGTCAAACCACCGCTACATTATTACCTGCTTTGTCTGCATGCCGGTACGAAACCAAACAGCTTTGCGAGTACTTGAAGTTTATTTTTAGTTCTAGAAAGTGGTAAAAACATGGACCCTATTATGAATTTCAGAATTATTTTTAAAATGAAATATACGAATACCAAAATTATTCATTATTTCATTTGAAAAACTATAAACTATTCATTATTATATTTAAAAGCTATCTAGAGATTTTTTATCAGGTTTTTCACGTTTACACAATTTTTTACAGAGGGCAGACACAGAGTCTTTAATGACCTGACGACACATGATTGTTAACATCAATTTTAGATGGAGGACGATATTTAGGTCCTTTTTATAGAATTCTTTTACCTCAGGTCTTCGACGATCCTGATGTCTTCTGTTATGACATGACTATAGGGAACAAATGCACTTTTTCATAAACTGGGACGATTTAGATTTTTTGCTGTTGTTGACGGCAGTATGTTTGTCTAGTTATCAAGTTATTTTTGTTGTTTGCTTGACATTTTCTTGATATTTATTCTACATCGAATATTAGTAATATTTATTTATGGATAACTTTGGATTACTTTTTAGAAATTTAGCTTCTGTTTTTATGGCTTTTTTCCATTTCCTTTTCATTTACATCTTTTCAGCTTTATTTGAAACAAAGGTTTCTTAAAGTACTGATTGGTTGCAATATTTTTGAACATTGCTTACCACAACTATTAAAAATAGCCTACAACTGGTATTGAAATTTCATGTTACTGATACAGCAGAAGGTTGTGTTGTAAAAGTAGTACAGTCAGTGCCAATAGAATGAAAAGTTCACTTTTTATGTGAAAGGATCAACGCTATTTAGTCTTGAATTCGGATAAATATTTGCTCGAGGTTTCAGATGCTAAACCATATCTTCACGACAAATTTCACATTCCTAATTTAGAAAAAAGATTTTTTTTGTATAGACAATTGTTGGTTTTATAGCAAGCTAAACCTGTCACTTGTATGTCAGTCGCGTCAAAATCCATTATATTGACATCAATATGTAACCAAAACAAATGAAATGTTCAAATGTAAGAAGATGATGTCAGAGAGACAGCCATTCGAATTTTCTTGCCGAGATCGAACCCTGAACAATATAAAAAAAGATGTGGTATGATTGCCGATAAGACAACTATCCAAAAAAGGCCAAAATGACACAACATTAACAACTTTAGGTCACCTTACAGCCTTCAACAATGAGCAAAGCCAGTACCGCATAATA
This sequence comes from Mytilus trossulus, assembly GCF_036588685.1. Taxonomy (NCBI): domain Eukaryota; kingdom Metazoa; phylum Mollusca; class Bivalvia; order Mytilida; family Mytilidae; genus Mytilus; species Mytilus trossulus. Next base: position 14,230,154 of record NC_086386.1, read on the forward strand.
AGCTATAAAAGGCCCCAATAAGTATGGACACAACATTAAAACTTAAAACAGCTCTAAATTTGAACTGCGATTGAATATTTTATACATCATAGGTTTGTAAATGCAGTAAAAATGAAAAATTTGAAATCGGACGGACGTTTACCTATTATGATTCAATTTCATAAATCTATGTACATTGCTAGAATCAGCATATTAAAGAACCCAAAGAATTCAACTTTTGATGAAATACTTCTTAGTTAAGCCATTTATCAGAAACAATCTGAATTTGAAATGGTTATTAAAAATAAATTCGGAATTTACAGTAAAATGGAGAATCCTCCATAACATCTACATTATTATCTCAAGAGGCGAAATTTGAAGAACAAAAAAACAGCCTTTTTTCCTGAGTATTAACCAACGTACAAAATAACTTTTTTACAAAGATAATGCAAATTTCTTCTTTTAACTTATCAACAATCTTACACTCTGGGAACTTATAAAAAATATACCGACAATAATATTAACCAAATGAAGACATTTTTATTGATACCTTATTTGATTGGTTTAGAACATTACTATCTGAACAGATACTAGTACTAGTAACCTTTATTTTATTCAGTCCTACCACTACAAACTGCTCAAAGTCTGAAATATCATATTGTGAGCAAAGATTTTACTTGATAAGACTCGACATAATATCGACATTACTTCACTGTTAATGACTGTACTCGACTTTGGTCTCGACTTAACTTAATAAGTTTGATTCAGTATTTAATAATATTGGTATTAGTCTAAAATGGTCTCGAAAAATTCTTCTCGAGACCTACCAACCTGTCTCAACCTGTCCCAACCACTCTCGACCAGTCTTGACCTTAAATTTTTATCCGTAAGATCAATGTCTGGTCGAGACTAAGTCGAGTCTTATACAGAAAAAAAAGTGCTCGGTCTTACTTGTCTTATTAGACACTGAGCAGTTTGCAGATTAATTGTGCACCCACCACCTGGTTGACTTGTTTTTGTGAAAATATGGAACAGAGTTCATACAATACCTTAGAATAAACAAAAGTATCTTGCTATAACAGTAAAATTGAGAACAATGATAATTGTGAGAAATGACAGTAATCATCATATAGTGAGTTATGACAGTATGGGGAGTTTTGACAGTAATGACGAGTTATGATAGTAAAGGCGAGTTTTGACAGTAGTGGTGAGTAATGCCAGTAATGTTGAGTAATGACAGTAAAGATTAGCAAAGAGAGTATCGGTGAGTTATACGTTTCTCTTTTTTTAACATGTTTGATTTGATAAAAATATCATACAGGCTTTGTCCCCAGGTTCAACCGATCATTTGTTCTTAAAATGTCCTGTACCAAGTCAGGAAAATGGCCATTGTTATATTATAGTGCGTTTCTGTGTGTTTGTGTTACATTTTAATGTTGTGTTTCTTTTGCGTCGTAGTTCTGTAATATTTGACCCTCAGTATTAATATTGTAATAGAAAAATGCAGTTTATTTTATTTCATATAGTTTATTAGTTAATGTATGTTGGTTCTACTTTGTAAACTATTTTACTTATTATTGTCTAAATGTTCTATACATTTTTCAAGCGTAGGATATTTAAAATATGTCAAATAAGCACTTTTATAAACTATTGAACTTGTCTGTACAGTAAGACTTCAGCAGTTGCCAAATTATATATATATCTAGTAGAGTTATATAGAATATCTTAAAGGGAAATTCCGCGATTTTTTTACTTATCATCTAATTATATTCATCTTAACATAAAAAACACATTTGCAAAGTTTTAAATTTATATTCCTTCTAATAACGGAGAAAATCAAGTATTTGTAACTTTTTTGGTTGAATTCTCGAGTGGGTCGTGACGTATTAGCCCGATTTTTTGAATTCTGGGAAAAAATAAAATCTGTTTAACTCTTATAGCTTATCGACAATATACGTAATTAAAAGCGCACAGCTGACGAATGGTCGTAGTTATTAACCACAATATAAGAATGAACGAAAATGAATATGCATATACCGTTTTGTATTGATTGAATTGAACTCCTATAAAATTATCTCTAGTAAATGTTTTCGAATAAATTTCATTTATTATTGTTGAGATTTTTTCATAAAAGTTTTATTGAACATTTTTACTGATATTTAACTATATTTCCGTCCTATTTACCGTTATTGTTTTGATGATCATTTCAATGCAACTAATGTGTGAGCAGAGTGTGTATATTATTTTCGGTCTCTAAAAACACCGCAAAGGACCTCCTTTGTGCACAAAGGAGCACAAAGGAGCACGAAGGACCCCAAAGAAGTTTGTTAAGAGCACAAAGGACCTGAAATTCCCTTCAAAGAATAAAATTAACATAATTCCTGAAGAAAAATGATAAAAAAAATAATTAATTTCAATAAAAATTGTGATTTTAATAATGTACGATTTGGTGTTGTCACCGGTATCGGTTTGGAACCTACATCATATCCGGGCTATGCGATAGCTCATGTATATGAAATTTTTAACTAGTTATAATATTATATAAACAGAGACTATATGTCTCTGATTTTAATGATAACGTCAATTAGTATGCTTAATATTTTTTTGTTGTAATAAAAATACTTTACCCAAACTACGAAAATTATGTAAGTATTAGCGAGCACAAATGACCACAAAGTAGTTTGATAAGTGCACAAAGGAACTGAAATTATTTATGAACTGGGGGAAAGTGATTGCCAACGAAGAAATATTTATTTTTTCACAAAAAAAAAAACCGTCTCGAGTAAAATTGGAATTAAAGTTGAAGATTTGAGAACCGTGTTCTGTAATCGGTACGGATGTATTGAAAAATATTGAGAAAACACAAACATATGATATAAATACAGACTGGACATGGAACCGAAAATAAATAAATAAAGCAAACACTGTTTGTCAAGATTTATATCCATTTGAAAATTAAAAAAAATTGCGACAAGTTTAGGATCTCTTTACCAAGACCTTCATAAGACAGTTTCCAGATGAGGTCTGATATATGTCCGAGAAGTAAACGGACAGAAAGTCACAAATTTGATAGGATAAAAAGTCACAAATATTTTTTTAACAATTGTTAAATATATTTTATATTCATTTTTAAGTTTCGGAGCTCATTACCGTTGATAAATGAAAATGTATTAACTTTCAATCATGCAGAGGATATATATTTATTGGCAAAATGAAGCCATTTAAGCCTCGTTGATATTTTGTTTTCGTAACAATTATTTATTAATTATTGATATTTATTGAATAAAGGAGTAGGTCCGGTAAGGAATCATTTTGGCCTCAAATTTCAGTTTCATCTGACGAAGGATTTGGACCACTTTCTCAACACTTAATTAAGTGTCTTTTTCACTTGATTCAATTAGTTTATGTGAAAGATTTTAACTGATTAAGTCATTAAAAACGATCCGATTGAAGCTCAAATATGAAAAATCTCTCAAATATGCAAAAAAACGTCACTTTTGAGATGGTTTTTGGCAAAAATGAAAGTGGCCGCATCCGTGTTCATCCACAACCTTTATATGTTATGTATTATCATAAAATACAACTTACATCGCAATATTATGGATGAACACGAATGCGACCACTATCATTTTACACGTAAACCGTCTAAAATTTAACTTAAATGATAGAACTTTGAAGATTTCAGTAAGTTAGCATGATTTACTGGTGCTACAACCCGATACATGTGCATTTTATTGCCAAAAACGGCCCATATTTATGAGCAGAAGCATTCAACTGTCCAATAAAAAACTAAAAGTTTACATTTTAACAATTTTGTAAAACTGTTATATTTTGGGCCAAAAGGGGCCTTACCGGACCTACTCCTTTTCATTACAAAGTTGCTTCACAAATTAAACTTCAAGAAAAAAACTGAATTGTGATTTTTTTCTCCTGTGACTTTTTTCTGTGACTTTCTGTCCATTACTGTTGTGTGCAAAATAAAATTTGATACAACAGAGTGTGTATTGAAATTTCTTGAAAAATACGATTTGAAAAAATCAACCCAATTTTCTACCTAGAGAGTAAATCACATACTGTTCCCTTTGTGGCTTAGAAACGTTTTCTTTAAAGTACAAAATATGTAGTTTGAGACTCACCAAGTAAGAACATTCGGTACATACTTTATTTTTGTGTAGAATAAAATTTTATATAACAAAGTGTGTATTGAAATTAATTTCATAAAATACGAATTGACAAATCCAAATTAATTACCTACCTTTAGAATAATGGTCATACCGTTTTCTTTGTGTCTTTAAACAAGTTTTCGTCATAGCAATAAATACTACCATACATAAAAAAAACTGATGATGAAATGTGAGACTAGATGAGAAAAAAAAAAACAAAGTATCGGTATCCTTACATGATTTTCGTAGTTTTGGTAAAGTCTCTTGTCTTAAATTTTTTTTATAACAACAAAGTAAGACGAGTGAGGTTTTTATCAGTCATACTATATTATGACTACTAGTATTTAAAAAGTTACATACATAAGCTGTCACATAGCCCGAATATAAAGTCGGTTCCAAACCGATACCGGTGACTATACAAAATCGTATATTATAAAAATCGCAATTTTTTATTGAAATTAATTATTTTTTTTAACATTTTTCTTCAGGAATTATAATCATTTTATGCTTTAAATGGAATTTCATGTCCTTTGTGCTCTTAACAAACTTCTTTTGAGTCCTTTGTGCTCCTTTGTGCACAAATGAGGTCCTTTGCGGTGTTTTTAGAGACCCTATTATTTTGTAAAGGTCGCTGTATATTTCTCGGCTGAGGTCAATTCGTTTACCTTGTATCTATTTAGCCCCAGGTGTCAGCTCAACCGTACACAGGTATGAATGTTGTCATTTGGAAAGGATAAACAGAAATGATAAGAAAACGTGTGCCGTTTTTAATACACTAAGATTTAATACAGGATGAGAATATAGATACAATAATTAAATTGTGTAAATTAATTAAGATAAAATAAAATTCAGATTCGTTATTCCGAAAGTGTATAAAAATAAAATGAAACAACTTTTGATTACTTTCTTAGCGGCAATTATCGTAAATATTCAAATATGAAATAAAAAAAGTAGATCTTTTAATCTTTAATAAAAACTAAATGCAATGTTACCTAATTTGATAGGATATACCATTGCACATCTGTTTGATATCAATGACTTTACCGGAATTTCTTAACTTGTATTCAAATCTGGCTGTGTTTTAATGCTCGTAAAACTATCGCAATTTTAAAGTTTTTAATTGAAAAAAAAATACAACATACAACATGCATGATTTTTTTTTTTTTCTTTTTAGCATTTCATTCTTACATAATTAAATTCATTGGATTATTTACACGAACTTTTTGTGAAAAGAATATCAATTATCTAAGCTAAGAAAAAAAAAATTGGGGGGGGGGGGGGATTTTGTTCATTTAAAAAAAAAAATTATATGATAATATTTGTGCAATGTTGAACAAGATATCTGTGATTAATTCAAATAAATAATACAGTAGTTGTAATAAAACTTATATTTTAGTCATGCATAACTGATATTGACGAATTTAGAATAGTTCGTCCCTACATCGTTGTTCTTCAAACAATCATTATTAGTATATATGTAAGTTTCCTTACCATACGTATAAGTGCTATTGAGGATGAACTTCAGAGAAAGCAGACTAGTAGCGTTTCGTTAGTTTGTTTGTTGGAAAAGGAGAGGAAATGCAACCAGTTGTTCAGATAAACGACAGAATTACCATACAAGCATTTATAGTCAACACAACCAGAAAGAGTTCCCATCGTTGGACGGGGAATATGAAGGCTTCCAAGAATGAACAAGTGACATGTCTAACTCTGAACAGTTAGAAAACATGGAGAAGCTCTGAAGGTACATAACTCCCATTTTGTTTGGGTGTGAACCATCGACGTTTACAGCAATATCAAAGAATAAGATGATGATTGTAGAAAGAACTATGGGCGTCATGTGGCAAATATTACATGCATATCGGACTATTAGTTGTCAATCTGTATGAAAAGATTTCCAATACAACCATATTATTAAGAAGGAATGTTTACATGCTATACTTTCGTACTAGTATAACAGGGTTCTTGTGGCGTTCACCTTAGACACACATCTTTTTAACGATGTTTTTAAAAAAAAGACAGAACCAATTTAATGTCATATTTCCCTATTTTTTATTATAAATAAAAGTCTTTTTACCAAGAAAGAAAATAAATCCCGAAATTAATTTGGAACTTTGATACTCAATAGTTTCCCAGCAAAAAAAATCACATCCCTTGGGGATAACTAGTGTTCGTCCAGTGGCATATATAACAATTGTGATGACGAATTCCTTCCTTTGTTCGCGAACAATCTTATTGAAATATGAATCTGTGATTTTACTTTGTCCACAACTACGATGAACCAAAGCAAGTTAAACATCGACCTTTATTTAAATCAAATTGGTTCACTTTTTCTTCTTATTCGTCTTCTTCTTTTGGTATTATAGTCTAACGACATTCGATGATTACATACCGTTGGCATACGTGGACTAGTCTATTTACAAAACTTTTACCCCAATTTATTCAAAATATATGTTTTTTTTATGTTCAATGTATACATGTATATATTTTAAATTGCGCTTTAGTTCCGTAACGTTCTACCCAGTCGTATACACGAGTCGTCGACAAGTGCGTACATTTTTTTAAATCAATATTTCTGGTATGTTCCAATCTGTCCTTCACAATTGACAACGAGTATATATTACATTTTCCCAAATTCACCCTTGGAAAAAATATTTAAAAGATTTTAATTTCATCAAATCTAATTTTTTGAGTATTATTTATATTTTTATGAATCATATTTTTTACACCAGAAATGTTATTAATAAACAAGCGTATGAGTGTAGTAATTACAAGTAAGACATAGTTGTATATTATACATCTGATAGTTCAAAATGGAAAGTTATAAGTTATCGGCCGTGTACACTATCAATACCTGCAGAAGTGAAACGAAGCATGAACTTGCAAGCCCGACAGGAAATCGCTTGAATACCTGGACGTGTCACCTCAAACCCCTCACAATACCTTTGGAAGTAATACCTTTAGGCATGCTGGTGATCAGATGACGGAAGATTAGAATTTATTTGAAAAAAAGTTTATTACTTTAAAGAATTATGAACAAATTAGATTTTCGAAAACTATTTTCAAGGAACACTTATTTATGATTTCAACTTTGACTTTTTACCTAATTCCAATATCAACAGTCAGTTTAAAAACCATGGTAATTTAAAAAAAAATAAGAATATTTTCCGTTTCAAGTTAGTTAGTCGGATAAACCAACCGAACGATTGACAAGATATCGACACGCAATTACGACTACATCGGTTACTGTAGTTTTGTTTCTTTGTGGTTTATAGACATATCGTTGTTATTCATTGGGAAAGAACACAAAATGGCTGAACGAAGAGAATTGATACTCTAAATTTAAAATCGATGGTGATCGCTTATCTAGCGGAATAAAACTTTAATATTTATGAATTTGAGGATTTTTATTCAGAATGAACATAATATCAATTCTTGATTTTTTTGCGAAGTTTCCCTTTAAGAGTTCGGACAAAGGTCAACCTTCGTCAAAAAATCTTTTGTTTGTTTATGTCAGTTAACGGTTACTATGACATTCAGAACTTAGTATATAAACTCATCAAGTCGCTATGATATAGAGTTTTTTTTTATATTCTAGGTGTCAGTCGATCCCGGCCTGCCTCTATATCGGCGTCAATGCCATGTACCATCCTTGGTATTGTCATAGCTAGTTTCCCCCACAACATGTAAAGATCCCAACATCAGATATCACACATGTAGTTCGAGTGTCGAGAGGCTAAGGGTTAACAGTTAGCGAACCAAGATACCGTACACGATTATCAATCAACTCAACTTATTGTTACAATATTAACCCGGATTTGTTTTTGTCTCAACCGATTTATGAATTTTGAACAGAGGTAAACAAATGTTGCCTTTATTCGTTATACAATTTTACAGAATGTTGTTCCTATTCATAATGAATCTGAAATGTTACAAAGCAATTTAGGAATAGTCAATAAAATTCCTCAGTGGAATATTTTGAAAACAAACGAAAAAATCATGATTCATTTTTCCAAATATGGTCCGTTTTGGGGCATCATTTATTCAAACACTTTTGATCCGATTTATTGCGATCGATGCGATGCCAAAAAAACAACTAAAAACGTATACTTCAATAGTGTGTTTTAGGAAACTCAAAGTAATAAAGACATTGAAAAGTACTGGAAGAATGAATGGGGAAATAAGTGGGGTTTTTTTCAGTCATAAAGGCAGTTAAAGTGCACGTGTCTCTGTTATGTTTAAAAAGAGTCTGGATTTTATTGTGCATAATACTATTATTCATGAAAATGGTCGTTACATTATTTTAGTAATAACAATTTTTCACAAAGATTAAGTTCTGCATGTTTGTATGGTTATAATACAGACGGACCTTTATTCTTTGACATAATAATGCAGAATATTTTAATCTTTAAAACCACCAGTGTTTGATTATGTGGTGACGGGAATGTTTTATTAGATAAATTTATACATATAATATCCAAAATAGTAGAAACCCTAACTACCGTAAAAAAACCTAATAAAATCATTGATGTTTTTGAACTACTTGATCCTTGTCTTACTTGCTATCCAGTAGATAAGAAATGTTATTGGGAGTTATGATTATAGAGGCAAGTTTTGACAGTAGTGGTGAGTAATGCCAGTAATGTTGAGTTATGACAGTAAAGATTAGCAAAGAGAGTATCGGTGAGTTATACGTTTCTCTTTTTTTAACATGTTTGATTTGATAAAAAATCATACAGACTTTGTCCCCCATTCACAGGTAATGCCTGCCGCATATTATGGGGACGAGGTCCCCTATTATAGTAGAAAATTCAATATTAAAAAAAAAATTAAATCGTGAAAATTTCTCGAATTCTTCATTGTACTAATGAACTCAAAATCGTTCGAAAATTATTTTATCGCGTGTTTGAATTTCCAGATCTGTGAAGAAATCTTCTTCTGTTTCCGGTTTTGTTTGCATGAAACTTTGAATAAAATGTATATTTATCAGTCTACTTCACTTTTAAAAATTGTTTGTTATAAAAAAAAACTTTATTGATGGCAGCGTCTATGTGTTTACATTGAATATAACTACATAACTTAAATAACGCCACAACTAAAATCCCTAAGGTACAGATGGGTGCGGTCCTAATCTTGACAAAAGTTAACTTAGAGTTAACTTGTTGACTGCTTTCTAAGTTAACTTGAGAATTTTTAAGCAGTCAAGCAAGTTAACTTCGTCGTTGGTGGACCAGACCTACGGTCTGCTTTTTTAGGACTGCTGCAGACCTATCGATAAGTCTGCTCCAGACCAGACCTGTGGACAAGTCTGCTTTTGATCAGTCCTGAGGACAGGTCTGCCCCAGACCAGACCTGTGGACAAGTCTGCTTTTGACCAGTCCTGAACACAGGTCTGCCTCAGACCAGACCTGTGGACAGGTCTGCTCCTGACCAGACCTGAGGACAGGTCTGCTTTTGACCAGACCTGTGGACAAGTCTGCTATTGACCAGACCTGAGGACAGGTCTGCTTATGACAGATTATCGTTATAAGAGTTTTCATATCAGACCTGAGCTTTCATTAAAATATGTAAACAACATTCGCATTGTTTTTCCACAGATATCATTTATTATTTACTCGCTAGACTCTACTAGATATTATACAAATGCTCTCTATTATTTTCTTATATAAATAAAAAATGGCTATACGATCACACAGAGTTTTTTTATTAGAAGGCGGATAGAAAGGTTATCCAACGCATCGGAACAATATTCTTATATCACGGGATATCGGCAACATTGTCTACGTTATTTCGTTGGTTGATTGGATCACGTGATGAATGGTGGTGGTTGACACATTTTTGCGGTGCAGGGAATATTCTATGATTTTTGTGTTGTATAGTGTGTTATTGAACATATAAAACAAACAACCTTGTGACATTTATGAAAAACTACAAAACAAGCCAATATATATACACTTTTTATCTGAAATAGAAGCAGTTGAGACGAATATCACACAACTCAATTTGACTTTCGCGGGGTCCGTGCACTTCCTGTCCGCGAACTTCAAAACAAAGTTAAAGTTACTTCATACCTTGATTACAATACCATAAACAGAAACATATATATTCTATATTATATCTCAACATACATGTTAATTCAAAGAAAATTAACCAAATTTCTGCAAAGGAGCAGGCTCGCCCCCCTTGGGACTAAAACATATACTCCCATTATAATCACTGACAGTAAGGGGTATAACTTGGAATCCCAAGCATCAACAACTACAGAGCGAGATTTTACTTGGTTTTGTAGAAAAGGTGCTAGAATTAGAGAGTGTAGAGAGTGGCTGGAGAGCTCCATAGACGACCTAATACAAGAAGAGGGAAATATATGGGTATATGTATGGGCTGGTACATGTGACTTTACTATAAAAAACGGGCGATACATATCATTAAGAACCCATGACGATTCAGTTGTAGACGATATAATAGCCGAAGCTAATTTAATTTCACAATGCATCAAAGCACACCCAGGGTCTAAAGTAACGATACTGGAAATACCTTTATATTCAATTGTCAATTGGAATTGGGCTGCTGGAATAAGTAAAAATCAGATTCAAAGTTTCTATCAACACGACAAAGATTTAGAAGAACAAATAGTCAGTGTTAACAGAAAAATCAGAGAAGTTAACACAAGCAATATCTCCTACTCTCCAAAATTTAGCTCTGATCTTACATTAATACAAAAGCACAGGAAAGGTGATCGCCACAGAGTCACAAGACGGGTGCAGCATAGGTTTGAACTGTACTTTGATGGTGTACATCCACGACAGCTACTGTCAAAAGTTTGGTTAAGAAAAATTGAACAACAAATAATTAAGGACTGTTGGGAAACTTCTAATTAAACAAGCTGTGTACCTGCATTGTACAATACAGTAAGCGTGGGTTACGCCACACTACACTGTATAATATATTTTAGATACAACCAATAAATACAACATTTAGTTATGCTGCTTCTTTATTTATAGTAAGCGTGGGTTACGCCACACTATATTGGTACATGTTCAAAACTGTTATTAACATCTGTATCCACACTTGAAAGATTTTATTGCTATATATATATATATGTGTACATAGTTTTTAGTCTACCAACAGGAGTTTGGTCAATAGATACTTTTGCTGTAAGCTATATGCAAAGCTGTGAATAACCTTGAATTATATTCCCTATTCGTATTTTAGAGCAGTGAGCGTAGGTTTCACTACACTAAACTGCAAAACGACAGAACTGGTGCAAAAAACCAAAAAAAACAAAACAACAAAATAAACCAACAACACAAAGTAAGCGTGGGTTACGCCACACTTAGCTGAATAAAATTATTCTACTTTGAAACAAGTTACTTATCAGAATGGCCTTAGTCACTAATAACAGTAAAAAAATAGTTGTTGATTCAAAAGCTATACAGGATAACAACCATGTCAATCAAGTACAAAATCAGACTAAAACCAAAACATACTCTCTTGATATAGATAAAGTTCTACAAAACAAACTAGAATCAGCAAAGAGGACTGATATCTCATATAAAATGACTAGTGGAGGGCTCACAGTTACATTAGATCTGGCAACATTCGAGTTATTTATTGCTGCAATATCTAGCTATTATCAATGCTATCCGATTTCGACAGGTGAAGTTACATTTCAATCTGAACACGATAGAAGAGGTGTACTAGTCCAAAAAACATTTAAGGTTCAACTAAAAAGCGGTCAATCCTATACCATAAATGCCTATACAACAAAAGCTACTTTATTGATTAATGGAAAATCCATAACTCATTTTATTGAAAATGAATTACCAATAATCCACGGCATGATATGTAATACCTATGTAAATAACCAACAAATGAATACTAGTACTATTAATAAATTGCTGGAAGATCAATTGCAATACATATTAGATAACAGATCAACCGATAACAACATGAAAACCAGATGTAGAAAATGCAATAGAAATGTTATCACAAGGGCTGTACAGTGCAACAATTGCCAAATGTGGGTACACTATATGTGTGAAGGTCTTAGGCCGATTGATATTGACAAAATTGAAAGTAATAACAACACGTCATACACATGTTCATCCTGTCCAAATCCAACTAGCACTGCTATTGAAAACTCCTGTTCAAGTACATCACTCCAAACTAATACTCATGAAATTGACAACATTAGCATGATGAATACAACACAAAAATGTTTAGCCTTAATAAATTCACAAATGGCAACCAGTGCAGAGATACTACTGAATGAAGAAAGAATTGAGCAAATATGCTCTAATTGTGACAATAATATATTAGATTCAGATGAAACTGTCTGTGATAGCTGTAACAATATTGTACACTTAACATGCATAGCTACAAACTGCACAACACAAAAATGTCAAGCATGCTTTGGCCTAGAAATACAAGATCAGCAAGTCAAGAAAGACTCAAGTTATGATACATCAAAGGAACTTGATAATGAGCATGATGAAACAATCATCAAAACACCATATGGTAGTCAAACTGAAACTCCATTAATCTGTATTGACAATGATATGACAGTAGAAAAAGCACAATTAGACAATATTTCAAGAACAAAAAAAACAAAAAAGAACTCAAATACAAGCAGCAAACCAAAAAACAGCACAATTGCTGAACAAAGTATAATACCTAATAACAAAACAGAAGATGTGTGTACAAATCAGAACAAAACTACTGATGACCAACAAATTAAATTTAAAGACTTAAGACAACTAGAGTTAAAATTAAAGAAACGAGAAGACGACATCCGATTGAGGGAAATGAGAAATTCAGAACTTAACGCTGAAAATATCCGCCTTCAATCTACCATTCTCATGCAAGAAACTAAAATAAAAGAACTAGACAACACAATAAGAATTCTTAACAGAAAAATAGTTGTACTAGAAGATACCGAGTCTGAAGCCAAAAGAACAGATACCAACTCACCAGTACAAAACTGCTGTCACCAGAAATGTGTCACTGAAACAGATAATTTGCTACTAGCTATGCGAGAAAGAATGACAAAGCTCATACTGCAGAAAGTAGATGCTCAAATAAACCAACTTGAAAGCGAACAAATACCTGTACAGTCAACCGTAATAAATGATATGCTGCCAAAAGGGAACACAAATGAAACACTTGCAAAGGAACATGTGTATACCAACACAAACACAGTACATAGAGGCACTGTTGGAAATTCTGAGGCTACTCCTCTGGCAATGAATGTCATACATCAGCCTCCACAGTATCATGTCTCTCATCCACCACCGACAATAAATAGAGCACATCAGCCTCCGCAGTATCATGTCTCTCATCCACCTCCAGCAATAAATGTCGTACAACAGCCTCCTCAAAATCGGGTATATCAATCATTGCAATATAATTATTACACACCAAGCAATAAAGAAGGGAAAGCAATGCAAAAACATCAAACTTCTTTAACGAATAACTCAGATATGATTACACCGGGTATGATAAATTTGCAAGATAGATCGAAACTTGTTCATGGTTGTCCAATTTCATACACACCTACCGAGGTGCCCAGGCCAGGATTAAACAATTATAGGGATCAAAATTTTTTTCATCAGGAAAGACTTTTACACAACGGAAGTTAGTACCTACAGCAACGAGAAATGTAAATAGCGATTTTAAAGTTTACCATTTAAACATTTTATCTCTTAACTGTAAAAATATTAAAACCTGTGATCCACTATTCTCTGAAATTCTTTTTAACTATGATATTGTGTTGCTGCAAGAACACTGGCTATTCGACTGTCAGCTACCACTTTTAGAAAATATTCATGTTGATTTTAATGGTATTGGAAAAGCAGTTGATTCCGATGATCCGCTACCACCTACCCACTTACCAAGAGGATACGGTGGAGTTTGCATATTATGGAAAAAGTCTATCGATCACAAAATCACTAAGGTAGACTGTACTAATAACAGAATCCAATGTATTGAAATAACAAATACATGTGGTAAAGACATTCTAGTGATTTGCGTTTATATGCCATGCAAGGATAATAGAGTTGAAAAATTGATTGAATTTCTAGATTGTACTGAACAACTTCATTCGCTCTGCTCTCAATACAATAACACACATCATATTGTTATAGGTGGCGATATAAATGAAAACATAATAGACAAAAGTGAATCAAAACGCTACGAGGCAGTCAAAGCACTAATGGAGGACCATAGCTTATATACAAAAGATCTGGGCCGAACATTCATAAACTACAAGCATGAAGAAATATCTTCTATCGATTTCATACTACTAGACAAAGAGCTGTTTGAGAACCATTCCAGTTATCTTAAACTTGACTCCTGTAGTTCTTTAGTCTCTGATCATTATCCTATAACCTGCAGACTAAACGTCAAAATAGAACATAGGCAACAAAGTACAAAAATATTGCCTACCAATAGAAAAATTAAATGGAGTACTATTGACGTGAATCTATACGAGGAGAATATTAACAAGTCACTAACAGCCATTTCAAGTGAGATTCAATCGGGTGATGAGCTAACTAAAGTTATGACACAAGTTAATACCATTATGAAAAATGCAGCAATAGAATCAGCTCCTAAACCCAAGGTATACAAGAGAAAGAAACAAAAACCTAAGATAAGATCCTTTCAAACAAATCAAGCAAGTAAAAGATGTAAAGAAGCTTTTGCAAAATGGAAAGCAAATGAAAGACCGACATCACCAAACAACAAAATATACTGTGATATGAAATCTGCGAAATATCAACTTCGAAAAACATGTAGAATAGAGATAGCGATGGAAGTCCTCAATGATAGACAAGAAATTTTAGATGCTAGAACTAAACATGATCAAATATTTTACAAGTTACTTGGTAAAAAAAAAGGAAAGCTGAAGAATTGTATATCCGAACTGAATGTACAAGATAATATCTATAAATCTGACAATGAAATTATAGTTGGATGGAAACATCATTTCAACAAATTAGCTCAACCAGCAATTGATCCTGAATATGACGACGAATATTACAAACAGTTAGCATTAGATCTAGACAATATAATTGATATATGTAACAGTCAAACTAATACCATCTCTGTAACCGAAAAAGATGTTCAAGACGCCATAAATGGATTGAAAATAAACAAATCTCCAGACATTTATAGCATATCCTCTGAAAATATCAAATATGGTGGGGAAAAGCTGCAAACAGTAATAACAAATATGATAGTATCATCATTTAAATTAGGATTAATACCTGAAATACTTAAAATGGGTCTCCTCACTCCTGTATTCAAGAACAAAGGAAGTAACAAGAATGCTACCAACTACAGAGGGATTACTATCATGCCAATACTGCTGAAACTAATTGAGTCTGTAGCAAAGGCTAAGGTCCAACCTAAAATATTGAAAGAACAAAATAGGCTACAAAGAGGATTTACTGAGAACTCAGCTCCAATGAATTGCTCCTTCTTCATTGAAGAATTTATTAGAGAATGCAAGGATGCTGGTAAAATAATATATATAGCGCTTCTAGATGCTAAATCGGCATTTGATGTGGTAACGCACGAGAGTATCCTACGAAAGCTATACATAGCAGGTGTAGATGGACTACTATGGAAACTTATACATAGTCTTCACATGAACTCTAGCAGTGTAGTTAAATTTAATGGTCTAATATCTGAACCATTCTCAATATGTCAAGGTGTAAAACAAGGTGGTATACTGAGCGCTGACCTGTACAAGCTGTACATCAACAATCTCCTAACAGATATCGAGTATTCTGGATTAGGAGCAAAAATAGGATCTATTTGCTGCGCAGCTCCAACTTGTGCAGATGATGTGGCACTAATGAGTGACAACCCCGAGGAACTACAGGTACTCATTAACATGGCATACAACTACAGCCGAAGGGAGAGATATAAGCTTCAACCAGTGAAGAGTGTTATTCTACCAGTATATCCAAATCGTAGAAAACAGAAAGAACCTTCCTTTCCATGGAGTATAGGTAACTCAATAATGCCAATAGTTAGCCAAACAACCCATATGGGGGTCTTGCGCACATCAAAACCAGATGATCCTAATCCGTTGTATGAAAACGTTAAAAAGGCTAGACGAGCCATGTACAGCCTTATGCCAGCTGGTTTGCATGGGAAAAATGGACTGGACATACAGTCATTACTACATATATTTAACATCTATGTCATCCCTGTACTTCTGTACGGCCTGGAATTAGTAACTCCTACAGGAAAAAACTTTGATATTATTGACATATTCCACAAAAAATGTATAAAGCAGTTACTTTCTTTACCAACAAGTACAGCTACGCCCGCCATATACATTCTGTCTGGACAACTACCAATAGAGGGTCAAATACATAAAAAGATCTTGTCATTATTTGGAAATATATCTAGACAACCACATGATAGTTTAGAAAAACAAATTGCATACAGACAACTACTTATGAAAACGGATGATAGTCACAGCTGGTTTATCATTGTTAAAACGATTCTAGCGAAATACAACTTACCATCAGCTATACATGTATTAGACAGTCAAATTCAAAAATTAAAATGGAAGACCATGGTAAATAAAGAAGTATCAAAGTATTGGAAACATTTTATCGAGGGTCATTGTAAACTATACCCCTCACTAAAGTATTTAAATATTCAATATATACCAGGGAAGACACATGTATTAGTAAACCTATCTGCTAGTAATTCCATGCAAGAAGCTATGAGAATACCCGTAAAATTAAGAATAGCAACAGGAAGTTATATACTCATGGCTGACAGAACAAAGCATTCAAAAAACAAAGGATTATTGGGAACTTGTCCTTTGTGCCAAACATCAGATGAAACCTTGGAACATTTCCTACTGCTTTGTCCTGCCCTGTCGAACCAGAGAAAATCAATCTTGAGCAATATCCAAATGCTACACGAAAAGCTCCGTATTCAATTCAAAAACAACGGTAGCGAAGTAGGCCTTATCCAAGTGATAGTTGATTCAAGCACAATCGGATTACTGGAACCCAGATGTGACAAATCAATCCTAATGGACATAGAATTTCAATCAAGGAGACTGTGCTTTCTACTACACACAAGCAGGTCAAGAATTCTCAATGATATCGATCGAACATGAAGTTAGCTTAATAGATACCTTGAGCGTGGGTTACGCCACACTCTAAGGATAAAACTACGAAGCAACCTCAATATTATTACAAAATGAGCGTGGATTTCGCCACACTCTTGGGACACAACTATGAAGCGACCTCAACATTATTACAAAATGAGCGTGGATTTCGCCACACTTGTTAACTGATCCATAATGCCTTCTTATACAAACACATATACGTCAACACAACAAAAGCGTGGATCTCGCCACACTTTATTGAAGATGCTAAATATTTGTCATTGTTTATAACAGAGTAAGCGTGGATCTCGCCACACTTTACTGAAACTTACTACAAGAGAAGAAACTTACTACAATTTAGCCCAATAAAATCCTTTGAAGCAGTAAGCGTGGGTACGTGGCCACACTACACTGTGGAATACAGATAAAAGCTAACTATCTTAAATAAAACCAGCAAATATACAGAAGACCGATTTCCGTGGATCAACATGTAAATAAACTGTAAATATCGAGAAAATATATTTTAGATCTTAAATGTCATGACATTGAATTACCTCACGTTTTTATGCCGATACATATGTATATACAACCACTTTTAATATTCCTTTTAATGATGATAGATGTCTACCAGTGTGACTTTTATATTTTAATCATTTAGAGATAAACATGTACATTTACAAGGTGGTGGAATACTCATGATTGAGGTGCTCCTTTATTGGAGGAAGTTACGATATACAAGTTACAAGTTACAAGTTCCCCGTTGTTTACCTGTCCCTTCCTAAATTTTACTTTATGCATAAATTTATACTTGCATGGATATTTCATTGATATTCAACTTGCTTGCATTGGATTTACTATTCTATTTCCCGCAGAATATTCCAAACAGAAATTGTACAGTGTCCGTAAGCATACGGTGTGGTAAAACTATCAACAATCTCGTCAAATTCGTCAGATTTATCGAGAGATTTGTCATTGCCGATATTTATATGGAACGTCCTAAAATTATACTCAATTCGCACTTTAATGAAATAGTTGCCACTTGACGTTTAACTATAAACAAAATCAATCAACCGACATAATAGATTCCAAGAAGAGAACCCCGTATACTTTTTGTTGCTGTCCATTGTCATGATTGTATTATACATTAAATTCTGACATAAAAAAATGACTGATTTACTGTCCGGGTATATAGATTTTCAAATTAAAGTGCACATATGGTCAGTTTTGGTGGATGCGGTCTAATAATTTTGTTGTACAAGTCAGCTGGAGGTATCAAAACTACTGAAATTTTGTTACGTATCAATATTTTGAATAAAATGAGGACATGCTGGTATCCTAAATTTATGCGAACCAAAATTTTTTGTTATTATATTGCAATATTGCTGTCCATTGTCATGATTGTGTTATACATTAAATCCTGACATAAAAAATATGGCTGATTTACTATGCAGGTATATAGGTTTTCAAATTAAAGTGAACATATGGTCAGTTTTGGTGGATGCGATCAAATAATTTTGTTGTACAAGTTAGCTGGAGGTATAAAAACTTCTGAAATTTTGTTACGTATCAATATTTTGAATAAAATGAGGACATGCTGGTATCCTTAATTTATGTGAACAAAAATTTGTTGTTATTATATTGCAATATTGCTGTCCATTGTCATGATTGTATTATACATTGATTCTGGCATAAAAAATATGGCTGATTAACTATGCGGGTATATAGATTTACAAATTAAAGCGCATATATGTTCAGTTTTGGTGGATGCAGTCAAATAATTTTGTTGTACAAGTCAACTGGAGGTATCAAAACTACTGAAATTTTGTTACCTATCAATATTTTGAATAAAATGAGGACATGCTGGTATCCTTAATTTATGTGAACAAAAATTTGTTGTTATTATATTGCAATATTGCTGTCCATTGTCATGATTGTATTATACATTGATTCTGGCATAAAAAATATGGCTGATTAACTATGCGGGTATATAGATTTACAAATTAAAGTGCACATATGGTCAGTTTTGGTGGATGCGGTCTAATAATTTTGTTGTACAAGTCAGCTGGAGGTATCAAAACTACTGAAATTTTGTTACGTATCAATATTTTGAATAAAATGAGGACATGCTGGTATCGTAAATTTATGCGAACCAAAATTTTTTGTTATTATATTGCAATATTGCTGTCCATTGTCATGATTGTGTTATACATTAAATCCTGACATAAAAAATATGGCTGATTTACTATGCAGGTATATAGATTTTCAAATTAAAGTGAACATATGGTCAGTTTTGGTGGATGCGATCAAATAATTTTGTTGTACAAGTTAGCTGGAGGTATCAAAACTACTGAAATTTTGTTACGTATCAATATTTTGATTAAATGAGGACATGCTATAATTCTAAATTTATGCGAACAAAAATTTGTTGTTATTATATTTCAATATTGCTGTCCATTGTCATGATTGTATTATACATTGAATCCTGACATAAAAATATGGCTGATTTACTATGCGGGTATATAGATTTACAAATTAAAGTGCATATATGTTCAGTTTTGGTGGATGCAGTCAAATAATTTTGTTGTACAAGTCAACTGGAGGTATCAAAACTACTGAAATTTTGTTACGTATCAATATTTTGAATAAAATGAGGACATGCTGGTATCCTTAATTTATGTGAACAAAAATTTGTTGTTATTATATTGCAATATTGCTGTCCATTGTCATGATTGTATTATACATTGATTCTGGCATAAAAAATATGGCTGATTAACTATGCGGGTATATAGATTTACAAATTAAAGTGCACATATGGTCAGTTTTGGTGGATGCGGTCAAATAATTTTGTTGTACAAGTCAGCTGGAGGTATCAACACTACTGAAATTTTGTTACGTATCAATATTTTGATTAAATGAGGACATGCTATAATTCTAAATTGATGCGAACAAAAATTTGTTGTTTTTATATTGCAATATTGCTGTCCATTGTCATGATTGTATTACACATTAAATCCTGACATAAAAAATATGGCTGATTTACTATGTGGGTATATAGATTTACAAATTAAAGTGCATATATGGTCAGTTTTGGTGGATGCGGTCAAATAATTTTTTTGTACAAGTCAACTGGAGGTATCAAAACTACTGAAATTTTGTTACGTATCAATATTTTGAATAAAATGAGGACATGCTGGAATTCTAAATTTATGCGAACAAAAATTTGTTGTAATTATATTGCAATATTGCTGTCCATTGTCATGATTGTGTTATACATTAAATCCTGACATAAAAAATATGGCTGATTTACTATGCAGGTATATAGATTTTCAAATTAAAGTGAACATATGGTCAGTTTTGGTGGATGCGATCAAATAATTTTGTTGTACAAGTTAGCTGGAGGTATCAAAACTACTGAAATTTTGTTACGTATCAATATTTTGATTAAATGAGGACATGCTATAATTCTAAATTTATGCGAACAAAAATTTGTTGTTATTATATTTCAATATTGCTGTCCATTGTCATGATTGTATTATACATTGATTCTGGCATAAAAAATATGGCTGATTAACTATGCGGGTATATAGATTTACAAATTAAAGTGCACATATGGTCAGTTTTGGTGGATGCGGTCAAATAATTTTGTTGTACAAGTCAGCTGGAGGTATCAACACTACTGAAATTTTGTTACGTATCAATATTTTGATTAAATGAGGACATGCTATAATTCTAAATTGATGCGAACAAAAATTTGTTGTTATTATATTGCAATATTGCTGTCCATTGTCATGATTGTATTACACATTAAATCCTGACATAAAAAATATGGCTGATTTACTATGTGGGTATATAGATTTACAAATTAAAGTGCATATATGGTCAGTTTTGGTGGATGCGGTCAAATAATTTTTTTGTACAAGTCAACTGGAGGTATCAAAACTACTGAAATTTTGTTACGTATCAATATTTTGAATAAAATGAGGACATGCTGGTATCCTAAATTTATGCGAACCAAAATTTTTTGTTATTATATTTCAATATTGCTGTCCATTGTCATGATTGTGTTATACATTAAATCCTGACATAAAAAATATGGCTGATTTACTATGCAGGTATATAGATTTTCAAATTAAAGTGAACATATGGTCAGTTTTGGTGGATGCGATCAAATAATTTTGTTGTACAAGTCAGCTGGAGGTATCAAAACTACTGAAATTTTGTTACGTATCAATATTTTGATTAAATGAGGACATGCTATAATTCTAAATTGATGCGAACAAAAATTTGTTGTTATTATATTTCAATATTGCTGTCCATTGTCATGATTGTATTATACATTGAATCCTGACATAAAAATATGGCTGATTTACTATGCGGGTATATAGATTTACAAATTAAAGTGCATATATGTTCAGTTTTGGTGGATGCAGTCAAATAATTTTGTTGTACAAGTCAACTGGAGGTATCAAAACTACTGAAATTTTGTTACGTATCAATATTTTGAATAAAATGAGGACATGCTGGTATCCTTAATTTATGTGAACAAAAATTTGTTGTTATTATATTGCAATATTGCTGTCCATTGTCATGATTGTATTATACATTGATTCTGGCATAAAAAATATGGCTGATTAACTATGCGGGTATATAGATTTACAAATTAAAGTGCACATATGGTCAGTTTTGGTGGATGCGGTCAAATAATTTTGTTGTACAAGTCAGCTGGAGGTATCAACACTACTGAAATTTTGTTACGTATCAATATTTTGATTAAATGAGGACATGCTATAATTCTAAATTGATGCGAACAAAAATTTGTTGTTATTATATTGCAATATTGCTGTCCATTGTCATGATTGTATTACACATTAAATCCTGACATAAAAAATATGGCTGATTTACTATGTGGGTATATAGATTTACAAATTAAAGTGCATATATGGTCAGTTTTGGTGGATGCGGTCAAATAATTTTTTGGACAAGTCAACTGGAGGTATCAAAACTACTGAAATTTTGTTACGTATCAATATTTTGAATAAAATGAGGACATGCTGGAATTCTAAATTTATGCGAACAAAAATTTGTTGTAATTATATTGCAATATTGCTGTCCATTGTCATGATTGTATTATACATTAAATCCTGACATAAAACATATGGCTGATTTACTATGCGGATATATAGATTTACAAATTAAAGTGCATATATGGTCAGTTTCGGTGGATGCGGTCAAATAATTTTGTTGTTCAAGTCAGCTGGAGGTATCAAAACTACTGAAATTTTGTTACGTATCAATATTTTGATTAAATGAGGACATGCTATAATTCTAAATTTATGTGAACAAAAATTTGTTGTTATTATATTGCAATATTGCTGTCCATTGTCATGATTGTATTATACATTGATTCTGGCATAAAAAATATGGCTGATTAACTATGCGGGTATATAGATTTACAAATTAAAGTGCACATATGGTCAGTTTTGGTGGATGCGGTCAAATAATTTTGTTGTACAAGTTAGCTGGAGGTATCAAAACTACTGAAATTTTGTTACGTATCAATATTTTGATTAAATGAGGACATGCTATAATTCTAAATTTATGCGAACAAAAATTTGTTGTTATTATATTGCAATATTGCTGTCCATTGTCATGATTGTATTATACATTGAATCCTGACATAAAAATATGGCTGATTAACTATGCGGGTATATAGATTTACAAATTAAAGTGCATATATGTTCAGTTTTGGTGGATGCGGTCAAATAATTTTATTGTACAAGTCAACTGGAGGTATCAAAACTACTGAAATTTTGTTACGTATCAATATTTTGAATAAAATGAGGACATGCTGGTATCCTAAATTTACGCAACCAAAATTTTTTGTAATTATATTGCAATTTTGCTGTCCATTGTCATGATTGCATTATACATTGAATCCTGACGTAAAAAATATGGCTGATTTACTATGCGGGTATATAGATTTACAAATTAAAGTGCATATATGGTCAGTTTTGTTGGATGCGGTCAAATAATTTTGTTGTACAAGTCAGCTGGAGGTATCAAAACTACTGAAATTTTGTTACGTATCAATATTTTGAATAAAATGAGGACATGCTGGTATCCTTAATTTATGCGAACCAAAATTTTTTGTAATAATATTGCAATTTTGCTGTCCATTGTCATGATTGTATTATACATTGATTCTGGCATAAAAAATATGGCTGATTAACTGCGGGTATATAGATTTACAAATTAAAGTGCACATATGGTCAGTTTTGGTGGATGCGGTCAAATAATTTTGTTGTACAAGTCAACTGGAGGTATCAAAACTACTGAAATTTTGTTACGTATCAATATTTTGAATAAAAAGAGGACATGCTGGTATCCTAAATTTATCGATAAATGATATCGATCGAACATGAAGTTAGCTTAATAGATACCTTGAGCGTGGGTTACGCCACACTCTAAGGATAAAACTACGAAGCAACCTCAATATTATTACAAAATGAGCGTGGATTTCGCCACACTCTTGGGACACAACTATGAAGCGACCTCAACATTATTACAAAATGAGCGTGGATTTCGCCACACTTGTTAACTGATCCATAATGCCTTCTTATACAAACACATATACGTCAACACAACAAAAGCGTGGATCTCGCCACACTTTATTGAAGATGCTAAATATTTGTCATTGTTTATAACAGAGTAAGCGTGGATCTCGCCACACTTTACTGAAACTTACTACAAGAGAAGAAACTTACTACAATTTAGCCCAATAAAATCCTTTGAAGCAGTAAGCGTGGGTACGTGGCCACACTACACTGTGGAATACAGATAAAAGCTAACTATCTTAAATAAAACCAGCAAATATACAGAAGACCGATTTCCGTGGATCAACATGTAAATAAACTGTAAATATCGAGAAAATATATTTTAGATCTTAAATGTCATGACATTGAATTACCTCACGTTTTTATGCCGATACATATGTATATACAACCACTTTTAATATTCCTTTTAATGATGATAGATGTCTACCAGTGTGACTTTTATATTTTAATCATTTAGAGATAAACATGTACATTTACAAGGTGGTGGAATACTCATGATTGAGGTGCTCCTTTATTGGAGGAAGTTACGATATACAAGTTACAAGTTACAAGTTCCCCGTTGTTTACCTGTCCCTTCCTAAATTTTACTTTATGCATAAATTTATACTTGCATGGATATTTCATTGATATTCAACTTGCTTGCATTGGATTTACTATTCTATTTCCCGCAGAATATTCCAAACAGAAATTGTACAGTGTCCGTAAGCATACGGTGTGGTAAAACTATCAACAATCTCGTCAAATTCGTCAGATTTATCGAGAGATTTGTCATTGCCGATATTTATATGGAACGTCCTAAAATTATACTCAATTCGCACTTTAATGAAATAGTTGCCACTTGACGTTTAACTATAAACAAAATCAATCAACCGACATAATAGATTCCAAGAAGAGAACCCCGTATACTTTTTGTTGCTGTCCATTGTCATGATTGTATTATACATTAAATTCTGACATAAAAAAATGACTGATTTACTGTCCGGGTATATAGATTTTCAAATTAAAGTGCACATATGGTCAGTTTTGGTGGATGCGGTCTAATAATTTTGTTGTACAAGTCAGCTGGAGGTATCAAAACTACTGAAATTTTGTTACGTATCAATATTTTGAATAAAATGAGGACATGCTGGTATCCTAAATTTACGCAATCAAAATTTTTTGTAATTATATTGCAATTTTGCTGTCCATTGTCATGATTGCATTATACATTGAATCCTGACATAAAAAATATGGCTGATTTACTATGCGGGTATATAGATTTACAAATTAAAGTGCATATATGGTCAGTTTTGGTGGATGCGATCAAATAATTTTGTTGTACAAGTCAACTGGAGGTATCAAAACTACTGAAATTTTGTTACGTATCAATATTTTGAATAAAAAGAGGACATGCTGGTATCCTAAATTTATGCGAACAAAAATTTGTTGTTATAATATTGCAATATTGCTGTCCATTGTCATGATTGTATTACACATTAAATCCTGACATAAAAAATATGGCTGATTTACTATGTGGGTATATAGATTTACAAATTAAAGTGCATATATGGTCAGTTTTGGTGGATGCGGTCAAATAATTTTTTTGTACAAGTCAACTGGAGGTATCAAAACTACTGAAATTTTGTTACGTATCAATATTTTGAATAAAATGAGGACATGCTGGAATTCTAAATTTATGCGAACAAGTTTTGTTATTATATTTCAATATTGCTGTCCATTGTCATGATTGTGTTATACATTAAATCCTGACATAAAAAATATGGCTGATTTACTATGCAGGTATATAGATTTTCAAATTAAAGTGAACATATGGTCAATTTCGGTGGATGCGGTCAAATAATTTTGTTGTTCAAGTCAGCTGGAGGTATCAAAACTACTGAAATTTTGTTACGTATCAATATTTTGATTAAATGAGGACATGCTATAATTCTAAATTTATGTGAACAAAAATTTGTTGTTATTATATTGCAATATTGCTGTCCATTGTCATGATTGTATTATACATTGATTCTGGCATAAAAAATATGGCTGATTAACTATGCGGGTATATAGATTTACAAATTAAAGTGCACATATGGTCAGTTTTGGTGGATGCGGTCAAATAATTTTGTTGTACAAGTTAGCTGGAGGTATCAAAACTACTGAAATTTTGTTACGTATCAATATTTTGATTAAATGAGGACATGCTATAATTCTAAATTTATGCGAAAAAAAAATTTGTTGTTATTATATTGCAATATTGCTGTCCATTGTCATGATTGTATTATACATTGAATCCTGACATAAAAATATGGCTGATTAACTATGCGGGTATATAGATTTACAAATTAAAGTGCATATATGTTCAGTTTTGGTGGATGCGGTCAAATAATTTTATTGTACAAGTCAACTGGAGGTATCAAAACTACTGAAATTTTGTTACGTATCAATATTTTGAATAAAATGAGGACATGCTGGTATCCTAAATTTACGCAACCAAAATTTTTTGTAATTATATTGCAATTTTGCTGTCCATTGTCATGATTGCATTATACATTGAATCCTGACGTAAAAAATATGGCTGATTTACTATGCGGGTATATAGATTTACAAATTAAAGTGCATATATGGTCAGTTTTGGTGGATGCGGTCAAATAATTTTGTTGTACAAGTCAGCTGGAGGTATCAAAACTACTGAAATTTTGTTACGTATCAATATTTTGAATAAAATGAGGACATGCTGGTATCCTTAATTTATGCGAACCAAAATTTTTTGTAATAATATTGCAATTTTGCTGCCCATTGTCATGATTGTATTATACATTGATTCTGACGTAAAAAATATGGCTGATTAACTGCGGGTATATAGATTTACAAATTAAAGTGCACATATGGTCAGTTTTGGTGGATGCGGTCAAATAATTTTATTGTACAAGTCAACTGGAGGTATCAAAACTACTGAAATTTTGTTACGTATCAATATTTTGAATAAAATGAGGACATGCTGGTATCCTAAATTTACGCAATCAAAATTTTTTGTAATTATATTGCAATTTTGCTGTCCATTGTCATGATTGCATTATACATTGAATCCTGACATAAAAAATATGGCTGATTTACTATGCGGGTATATAGATTTACAAATTAAAGTGCATATATGGTCAGTTTTGGTGGATGCGGTCAAATAATTTTGTTGTACAAGTTAGCTGGAGGTATCAAAACTACTGAAATTTTGTTACGTATCAATATTTTGATTAAATGAGGACATGCTATAATTCTAAATTTATGCGAACAAAATTTTTTTGTAATAATATTGCAATTTTGCTGTCCATTGTCATGATTGCATTATACATTGAATCCTGACATAAAAAATATGGCTGATTTACTATGCGGGTATATAGATTTACAAATTAAAGTGCATATATGGTCAGTTTTGGTGGATGCGGTCAAATAATTTTATTGTACAAGTCAACTGGAGGTATCAAAACTACTGAAATTTTGTTACGTATCAATATTTTGAATAAAATGAGGACATGCTGGTATCCTAAATTTACGCAACCAAAATTTGTTGTTATTATATTGCAATATTGCTGTCCATTGTCATGATTGTATTATACATTGATTCTGGCATAAAAAATATGGCTGATTAACTATGCGGGTATATAGATTTACAAATTAAAGTGCACATATGGTCAGTTTTGGTGGATGCGGTCAAATAATTTTGTTGTACAAGTTAGCTGGAGGTATCAAAACTACTGAAATTTTGTTACGTATCAATATTTTGATTAAATGAGGACATGTTATAATTCTAAATTTATGCGAACAAAATTTTTTTGTAATAATATTGCAATTTTGCTGTCCATTGTCATGATTGCATTATACATTGAATCCTGACATAAAAAATATGGCTGATTTACTATGCGGGTATATAGATTTACAAATTAAAGTGCATATATGGTCAGTTTTGGTGGATGCGGTCAAATAATTTTGTTGTACAAGTCAGCTGGAGGTATCAAAACTACTGAAATTTTGTTACGTATCAATATTTTGAATAAAATGAGGACATGCTGGTATCCTAAATTTATGCGAACCAAAATTTTTTGTAATAATATTGCAATTTTGCTGGTGATACCCTCGGGGACGAAACGTCCACCAGCAGTGGCATTGACCCAGTGGTGTAAATAGTTATCAAAAGTACCAGGATTATAATTTTATACGCCAGACGCGCGTTTCGTGTACATAAGACTCATCAATGACGCTCAGATCAAAACAGTTAAAAAGCCAAATAAATACAAAGTTGAAGAGCATTGAGGATCCAAAATTCCAAAAGGTTGTGCCAAATACGGCTAAGGTAATCTACTCCTGTGGTAAGAAAATCCTTATTATTTCGAAAAATTCAAAGTTTTGTAAGCAGAAAATTTATAAAAATGACCATATAATTGATATTCATGTCAACACCGAAGTGCTGACTACTGGGCTGGTGATACCCTCGGGGACGAAACGTCCACTAGCAGTGGCATCGACCCAGTGGTGTAAATAGTTATCAAAAGTACCAGGATTATAATTTATACGCCAGACGCGCGTTTCGTCTACATAAGACTCATCAGTGAAGCTCAGATCAAAACAGTTAAAAAGCCAAATAAATACAAAGTTGAAGAGCATTGAGGATCCAAAATTCCAAAAGGTTGTGCCAAATACGGCTAAGGTAATCTACTCCTGGGGTAAGAAAATCCTTAGTATTTCGAAAAATTCAAAGTTTTGTAAACAGAAAATTTATAAAAATGACCATATAATTGATATTCATGTCAACACCAAAGTGCTGACTACTGGGCTGGTGATACCCTCGGGGACGAAACGTCCACCAGCAGCGGCATCGACCCAGTGGTGTAAATAGTTATCAAAAGTACCAGGATTATAATTTAATTTTATACGCCAGACGCGCGTTTCGTCTACATAAGACTCATCAGTGACGCTCAGACCAAAACAGTTAAAAAGCCAAATAAATACAAAGTTGAAGAGCATTGAGGATCCAAAATTCCAAAAGGTTGTGCCAAATACGGCTAAGGTAATCTACTCCTGGGGTAAGAAAATCCTTAGTATTTCGAAAAATTCAAAGTTTTGTAAACAGAAAATTTATAAAAATGACCATATAATTGATATTCATGTCAACACCGAAGTGCTGACTACAGGGCTGGTGATACCCTCGGGGTTTACATACTGTATATTGCACTTTGTAAATACAGCTGTTTCTAAAAACCCTCCTCTTTTGGGGAGAAATTAAATATTCATAGAAAATTAATTTTGTTTACATACTGGTTCCCAGTTATGCTCTCTGTTCCATATCGCAGAGACAGAACTTGTGAATGTTACCAGTAAATAAACACGTGCATATTGTTTACATTGAAATGTGTGGTAACCTTTCATTAGGGTCAGGGGTAGTTAGGAAAATTAGTGTAAGTTTAAATTCTGAGAAGTTCAGGGCATATAAACGTTGCAAATATGCCGCACAGCCCTATATTTTGACCTTTGAAAAAAATTGTGGTGCAAATGAACTTTCAATTCTAGGACAAGAATGTTTTCAAAACTTGATAGTAAAAGGTGGTACAGTTTTAGCCGTAAAAGGAGTTCCTATGGGAAATTGCATTGTCAATATTTACAGAAATGCAACCTATATAGGGTGAAAAAGGGAAACATTCATAATTTAACCAAATTTTCTTTATTTCACATATTTTAAAGAAATTAACTCAAATATGAAGTTTTATAAATTTTAAATGAAGATTGCCAGAAACCTGGGCCTTAGATATGATGACTCAGCACAAATTCACAGTTTACAGTATGCATAGTTTACTTTAAGTCCTGGACACAAAATTAATTCCTAATATTTGCATATTTGTAAGTTATATTGTTAAAAAGTGCTTATATTTACTCTTCGCAGTCATTGAAACTCATAAATCCTTCCTGAATATTATTTATGGAGTATTTGTGTCCTTTCGATAACCCAAAATTAAGCGGCAACACCTAAATCTGCTTTTTTGTCACCGCGGCATAATAAATACCAGCTGGAAAAACAAAAATATCTGAAGAAAATTGACAATAGTGTGTTCTATCGTTAATATGTACTAAATATTCCGAATTGCTAGAAACAGTAGACTGATTTAGGAAATTTGAGGGCACAGGGGCAGAAAACATAGATAATTGCCTACACCCTAGGTCATTAAACAAATAATTTTACTTGTAAATGCTATGATTTTATAATTTTAAAGTTCTTGATATATAAAACAATAACTATGCTTGGAAGTTTTGCAAAAATCAGATGTTAGCAGTCATCTCTGGAACATTTTAAGTGAATTTATAGCTCAGACTGGTATCTGCATACATACAACTATTGCAAATATGGCTTTGTTTGAACACTTCTAGTATATATAGAAGCTAAATTGTGTCAGATATATGGTTACAGATGATACTGTTGTGACAAGAATTATAAATTGACCTTTTGAGGCAGAAAATTTGTTCTTTAATTGACAAATAGGCATACAGTAAGATGTGGACTGGGGACTGAGGCTTGATTGGATACTTTATATAATCTTGAATGTTGTAATTATTGACTGCTAAACATTACATTTATAATATTATGATATGCTTTCAATATGTTATCAAAACAGTTTTAATAGGTTCTAGGCAATTTTTATCAGAAAATATGCAAATAGGGTAATCTGGCAATAATTAAAGTCTTGTTTTCAAATTCTTTAAAAAAAATTGAAACAGGGGAGGGGGTATTAAATGTATAGTAAAGACAAACTTAGAGTATACACGGTGATTTCTTTAAGACTATGATTCTGATAAATGAGTATTAATGTGAGAAAAACTGATTTTAGAGAGTTTTCTATTTAAATAAATGTCTGTATAGGTTGTACTTTGTAAATACAGCTGTTTCTGAAAACCCTCCTCTTTTGGGGAGAAATTGAATATTCATAGAAAAGTAATTTTGTTTACATACTTGTTCCCAGTTATGCTCTCTGTGTTCCATATAGCAGAGACAGAACTTAGGAATGTTACCAGTAAATAAACACGTGCATATTGTTTACATTGAAATGTGTGGTAACCTTTCATTCGAGTTAGGGGTAGTTAAGAAAATTAGTGTAAGTTTAAACTCCGAGAAGTTCAGGGCATATAAACGTTGAAAATATGCCGCACAGACCTATATTTTGACCTTTGAAAAAAATTGTGGTGAAAATGAACGTTCAATTCTAGGATAAGATTTTTTTCAAAACTTCATAGTAAAAGTGGTACAGTTTTAACCGTAAAAGGAGTTTTATGGGAAATTGCATTGTCAATATTTACAGAAATGCAACCTGTAATAAGAACATTTTATTAATATCAGCTTTCTACCTCCCCCTAAAACGTATATAATATATGGAAACAAAGATCATTTAGGCTTTTTTATATAGTTGTAGAACCCTTAAACACTAAGGAAGAAAGTCTGCGACATGGACCGACAGGAAGAATCAGACAAACCATTGGTATGTATCTGAAAGAAAACGGAATTTCACCCCAAAACCCAAGAATATATGCAATTGTAACAAAACTGCCATATTTCATGCAGACTAGATGGTTACACCACGCCAGCAAGTATAAGCTCAACAATTCAGTGATGTATCCACCATTTAGAACTTTTGCAGAATGTATTCATTCTTTAGCAGTAAAGATGAACGACCAAAGTTTTCAGTTTCAACAGACTGAGTCAGGTAATAACAGAAAAGATCCTGAGTGAGAAGTTTACCAACAGAAGTCCGATAAATAAAAATATATCTAAAAGATAAAGGCTACAGAAGTATACTGCTGTTCAAATTTCATAAATCGATAGAGAAAAAACAAATCCGAGTTACAAACTAAAACAGAGGGGAACGTATCAAATATAAGGGAACTATCAGGCGAGTGACATTGTCAGAAAAGACGCTTAGTTAGTGACCTTAATGCACCCACCTAACACACAGCTGAATTGTTTATATGTTATAGTATAATATCTGAACTTCCTTTTTTGGTCGGTCGTTAAAAAATCGTACGGTGCAATTTTTGAAAAAATTGAAATAAAATCGCGAAATAATTCCAAATTGAAAATGACCAAAAATTGCTGAAGCGTGAAAAATTAACTTGTAGCTTCATTTTCTGTTGTCACAATGCAATAATTATGTACGTTTAACATGTCAATGTATAAAAAATACTGTTTAAAAATAATAGAAGTATTTTTTCAACAACAAAAAAATTGTAACAATTTCGGATTTTTTTTATAAAAATGGTGCCAATTTTTCACATTTTTTTTCATTCCTTAGATATTTTCGGCTGGAAACCCAAATTTATGATGGGTCGTATTAATCAAAAGTTTATTACTTGTTTAATACATATCGTGATCACTGTATTATCCTGGATTTTATACATTTTTACACACTCCCCCTTTTGAATCAAATTTCCAAATTCGCTTGCTTTGTTAATTTCCCTCAAGTTAATGGAAAAGAGTATGAATAACCATGAAGGTATTTTTTTGGTTACATATATTACGCAAAGTATAGAAAAATAAAATTAAAAGGACCATAGAAGCTGAGATGTAAACGGTTTTTTTCTAGGTAGAAAACCAATATCTTATTGTTCTTAGTCAATTTGCACTTATAAAGGCCAAAGATTATGAATAACTATTGAAAAGTACTTCTTTCTCAATTAGATCAATGCACATTTTATTTTTGCAACTAAGAGTTACAAAAAAATGTGTCAAATCTGATAATTTCCCCATGACCTTGAACGTGAGCTATCTCCACCTTTTACATTTCCTACCCTTAGGAAGCATAGCGCATGTGCTAGGGTCACGTCAAGAGTCTGTATGTTGACATGCTATAAATACTATGGGGATATCTATTCATTCAGTTGACAATTTTGAATTCATCGTAGATTTTGAAATACAATAAATGTTCTACCTCAGGGGGTATTTATTACCTACATGTAAGCCGTATTTTAAATAGGATTGCGTGTTTTTAAATATTCTTCCAAGTTTTACTTGGTTAGAGCGTCACCGATGAGTCTTATGTCGACAAAACGCGTGTCATACGTAAATAAATGATCATATGCCTGATATATTTCAAATTGATTTGTTATTCATTATGGTTGTCGTTTGCTTTTTATGATTTTTGCTTTTGTTTGTAGTTTTGAGCATGAATCAAGCTTTTGTGTATCTAATTAAAATTGATTTAGAACCTTTATAGCTTATTATACAGTGTTGGCACTTGCTTATTGTTTAAGGTCATACGATAAGCTATAGTTGTTTACCACAAAGCCTGGTATACAGAGATCAAGGTGTCGTTTTAATCATAATTATCAAAGGTACAGGGCATATAATGTGATAGCATCAGGCTTCTTATTCTAAATACGGATTAACAATTTAAGAGGAGTAATGTCAGAGGGTCAACGATGACCTGACACCTCGTTGTATTCTAGTCATGGAACAACTGTGTGCTGTTTACGAGTTATGTTACACAATTTGTGTTCCAATTTACTAGTTACATAATTTATACAATTTCAAGTACATGAAATTGACCCTTACAGACATTTATCGTTCATGTATTTCGCTGACGTTATGTAATTGCATTGCGCAGATGTTAATAACATTGTCGACTGAACATCCTAGTACATGTATTACTTAAAAGCTAGACTAATATATACAACTGTTGACATTTATGGCCAGTTTTGACAGTTGATGGATTGCCCCTCTGAACTATATAAGATCCAGCTTTGGACTCGAAAAGGGAGGACAGATTGGTACAACAGGTTTGTACCGGAGATTCCACCAAGGTTTCCCCCCTCGTGGGTAGGCTGGGTCTCATGCGCTTAATATCCGAACGTACTCCATCAGGACTGAACAGTTATACTATACGATCACGTGCCCTTGTGAGATATTGAACATTCGAACAATTGATCTTTAAAAACAGTTTGTGAACATTTCAACATTTGAACTTTAGAATCTTTCTTGACTTTGTAATTACTTAATAAAATATATTTATACTGTTAATGACTTCGTAACAGTTATATAACCAGTGGGAATTATGGTTGGCGGTGCACCATGTTGTGCATGTATAGTTTCTTTTATTAAATATATGTACTTTTACCAGCAGCTCGTGCTCTTACATGTTCTATAGCTCATCATCTATCTTTGTTCCTAAGAAAAATCTCTTTTAACGCTTTCGAATTCATCAATAGATGGCGGGTCTATCACAAATTAATCAAAATTCATATTGACACGTAGATCGGTACTGCAAGAAAACTCTAAAGTGTCCGAAACGAAAAATGAGTATGTATAAGTCTACTCAAAACGATTTGAGCAAGCTACAAAATATTAGACTTCCAACCAAAAAGATTGCTATCGTGTCACACCTACCACCAAACGCATCATTATTCAATTAAACCACATGTTCTGAAAGCTGGCAAGTCAAAACATGGCGTCATAACAAACAAATACGGCAGTAGGTTTGCCCAAGTATGAGTACGGATGACAAAAGTGGTCTTGGTACGACATACTTTCTTTAGGATTTGATAAATTTGTTCTTGTGAAGGAAACATATATGCATTAGTGAATTTGTACATGTACTGAAATCATTGTTACACAAAACTATGTCAGCAACAGCGAAGTATCAGGAATTGTTCCAGTAAAGCAAAAGCTTCAAAGGCTCAGTTTTAAAAAAAAATGAATTTCGACTGTCTTATATTGTTAAAAATCACAAAATAGAAAATTGCATTATTTGTTTAAAATCAGATTTATTTCGTTTCTTTTACAAAAGAAATAGATTACTCACAGATACTCCTCTACGACAAAAAAACTATATATAGGTTAAGCCGAACTATATCCCGCAAATTCATATTAGTTGATAAATAGCAATAAATATCTAAGTTTTGAATACTGGTAAGACGTTAATGCTTGCATTTTTAACTGCACACCTTTTGACTGCATAAACGTGAGTGAAAATAAATGCAGTCGTAATGAAAAAAAAACACGATAAGAAATTACAGTGTTTGTAAAGAATATAATCCAAAATGTCAAAATAAGGGTCACCGTAGGACCTAACTTTAGTTTGTAAATCACCGCATTCTAATTTACATCATGGGTCAGTTTCACAACAAATCTTACGACTAAAGCTTGTCGTAAGTCATGCAGAGTTCAGTTTACTTACAATTAATCTTGTCTTAAGGTTCTTTGTGGAACCGACTTATGTATCTGAAGTTTCGCAAACCTTAGTTTTGCAGCTATATATGTCGCGGACAGGATTCCATTATGATTAGATCCATGTCATATAGTGACCTGATTTTAGTTTATGACCATCCCCTAGTATATGATGTATATGCGTACTTAGTTTGGAAAACCCAGGTTCAACGGTTCAAAAGATATGGACCGGATACAAATCAGACAAGAACGAATCATACAATGTTTGAAAACTTGACGGCTCAAATGTCATTGCAAATGTCAACAAGCACTGATTTAATTTATTAAGAACCACGTGCTATCCAATAATACATCTCTGAACTAAGTTCAATAGTTCAAGGCAATGCATTTTATATATTTGAAATCATTGGTTTTTGGATGACTGTATATCTGTAAAAATTTGTAAGTTACCTGATTCATTTCAACACGGGCCGCAAACAAGTAGGGACTGACGGACGGATAGACTTAAAATGTGATTTATATATCCTCTTTAACTTTACTTGTGTTTGTATTAAACATGTAAGATAGTGATTCCGATCTTGACACGGTTTGTACGCTGTTATCTAACAGAAGACTATTG
The DNA here is from genome assembly GCF_036588685.1 of Mytilus trossulus. Lineage (NCBI taxonomy): Eukaryota > Metazoa > Mollusca > Bivalvia > Mytilida > Mytilidae > Mytilus > Mytilus trossulus. The sequence continues at coordinate 14,265,849 of NC_086386.1, forward strand.
TCACTGTTGATGTGACAAAGACGTCTACTTTTTACTCTCTTTATTGCGTTATTTTCTTCCCATTTCACTCGTCCAACTAACAAATATTTCATAATTTTTGCATGAACCCCCTGAGGGGTTCATGCTTATATATTGGTGAGTTTTGGATGTGTCTATGGGCCACTCGATATCTCTCGGCCGGAAGTCTGAATAAAATTCTCGGAACGTATCGACAGTTTTCGGTTATCTATACAGGTCTTAACAGGTAGTTATCTACATCTTTGATATGTTCCCTTAATGGCCCTTGACGACGCAATTATATTTGTTTTAAAACGACCACTGTATACTGTTTGTTGAATCTGGTGGTAGTGTCTGTTGTCTCGATAACATGGAAACTAATTATGTTTGAAGATTTAACCACGGGATACTGTGCATTTCATCATAGACTTACGAGAGAGAACCTTCTGGTTAACATATTAATATTAGATCGGAAAACAGAAAGAAAATACTCTTATTTAAAGTGAAATCAAAGGAATATATATGTCGTGTACAAGTTGCGATTTTGTACAGGTTATAACACGTACAAAAATATTGTACATGTTATAACTTGTATAATGCAAAAATACAAGTTATAACATGTACAAAAGTACCTCATACATGTTATAACCTGTACAAAATATTGCTTAAAAATGGTTTTAACTTGTACAAAATCGAAAAATAAGGATAATTTTCTTTTATCGCAACAGATAATATTGACCTCAATAAAATTTTCATATCTTTTTTATTATTCCCTCATGTTAGTGTGTTTTGTCCTTTTTTGATACAGTTATAAATGTCCAGGGGTTGGTATTACGAAGCATTCATAAGACCTGCCCTAAGATATATATCTGAGGACATGTCTTATGATCCTCTTATGACATCTATGGACATATCTTTATTTGATGAATTATAAATGTGAGTGTCCACTTTGAAGGCAATAGTAAAATAATTTCATTATAGTTGACACTAAAAGATATAAGAGGATATACACGATAGATGTGTCTACAAATAATATTGGGAATTGAAATCGGGTATGTGTCTAACGACAACAACCCGCTAATGGAGCAGACATCATCAAAGGGCTACAAATAAATGCTTTCAAAGTAGAGGATATATATTTGAAACATCAAAATGACATTCGCCTCATGCAATGATCTTATAGCTATAAACAAAAAGTGACTTTTAAATTTACATAAGTCATGCTGAAGGCCAAAAATGTGGAAGAGTAGATCCAAAGATATTGACAATAAAGCGTGGTCCAATGAAAACTATTTCAGCTTTCTTTTGCTTTTACAGAGTAAGCATATAAGACATTGTTTTAGTCTTTGCATGCTATTAAAACGAGAGGGAGGAGTATTTCCCAAAATTAATGAAAATCGTTCTTAAATATTTTGGAAGAATTTAGAAACTAGTATATCGAATGTAATTGTCATCGAAGAATGCAAGCTTTTAGAAAATAGTTTTACAATTATTTAAACCATGATGGACTGCATAAAACATACAATTACACGAAAACACATTTTGCCAACATTATTCATGAAACATATATTTCTGAAACTTTGTGATCATTATCCTTTACAAAAAAAGACACGTTCTGACCTATTTATTGTTGTTCTTTATGTATTGGTGAATTTAAATGTATATTTTACTTCTTTAAGATTTTTTTTAAATTTTGTACAAGTTAAAACCATTTTTAACCAATATTTTGTACAGGTTATAACATGTATGAGGTACTTTTGTACATGTTATAACTTGTATTTTTGCATCATACAAGTTATAACATGTACAATATTTTTGTAAATGTTATAACCTGTACAAAATCGCAACTTGTACACGACATATACAAAATATATACTGTATTTATGTTTCTGAAGAAACTAACAATGATTGAAATAAGTTTTTCAGAGTTGCAATTAAGAAATAAGTACTTTATATGAAAAGAAACTGCTTTGGTATTTTAAATATTTATTTGTAAATGAAACATAAAAATTAAATCTGAAAAAATCCTTGCATCCTACAAAAATATGTGTATAGACAATAACATTTTATTTCTACGTTAATTATTCCATACCATTTTAGTATTAAAAGGTTTAATGAGTAATTATTATTTATTTTTTTGTCTTGTAATATATTCATACAACTTAAAGTAAGATAAATTTATTAAATATTAAAATTTTAAACGGTCGTGAATAAAGATACTTGTGTGATTTCAATTCATAAAGCATGATTTTAAATCCTTGCAATTGCTGCTCACAACAACCGTAAAAATAGTTTACAATATACATGAACACAACAAAAATTAATTACAACCATAATGTTGATTATTTCATACTGTTTTAGTATTATACATTTAGAAGTCTTTGCATATATTTTGTATACAGTAATATATCTTAAATGAGATCTCGCGAGAATAGACAAGGTGAGTTATCCTGTCATTCTTGGCTGAACTGTCGGCCTGAACAGTTTGCCTGTTATTCTGTCCATTTGGGACATTATGTTGAGTGTACTAACTGAGTAAGTTATTTATTTTTATTGTTGGCAATAGATAGGTGCGGCCTAAGAATTGCAATATGTTTTTACCTAGTCGAGTAGGACTAAAGTCTAGTGTTTTTATTACACGCTGTTGTACATGTTTTTCAATGTAGCTACAGGTGTATAAAAGTGTTTAAATTAAATTATTGGCAATAGATGGTGCGGCCTAAGAATTGCAATATTTGTGTACCTAGTAGACGAGTAGTACTAGTGTTTTTACTACACGCTGTTTTACATGCGGAATGTAGTCACAGGTGTATTCGATAAAGTTGAACGAGGCAATTTTGTGCCTTTATTTTAAGATAATTGAACATTGGAAGAGAACTCTGCGGAAGAGAAGCGTGCGTTGGAATTTATTTTAAAGTAGTTGAACATTGGAAGAGAAAGTATGTATTGGAATTATATTTAGACATAGAGATACCTATTAACAGGTCAGGAATAACCACCAATTGGTGGATTATACCTCAATTGACGTATAATCCACCAATTGAGGTATATTGGTATAGACCAATTGACGTATAATTACATTTTCCCGCGTTTCAACGAATAGAGGGAAACATTTGTATTAACGATGCGTATGAATTTTCTTATTTAGTCACGTGAAAATTTTCAAGTGCGGGAAAATATTTCGAAAACCTTCACTTTCTACCCAACAGTCGTAGTGTCAAGATGGACACCGGGTTAGATTCTCCGATTCGGGAAGCCATTGCAAACGAGGTAAAAAGTGTCATCGCTAGTTCTCAGCAGGACATGTTGAACAATATGAGCGCAATGATGGACTCAAGATTGAATCGTTTACAATCCAACATTCAACAGTCTCAGTTTGATATTTCCAACGCACAGATCAACAAAATAGAGGAAAGTGTATCAGACAATTACAAGTTTCAAAGGAAAGGGAATTAAAACCAGTTTCGACACAGTGTAAAAGTAATTTCCAAGTTAACGGAGGCCCGTTCCTTGCTGGATACTCCTGATGTCAGCCTCTCCAAAGTAGCCGCGGCAAAAGACAAGATATCGGAAGGTATAGACTTAGTTCAAGAGCGTCAGAAGCTTATTAAGTTAGCGGATTCTTCCGAGTTAGGATGGCGTGTAGTGCAGGAATATGTTACAAATCCTATAGCAGACGATTCTGAGGACGAGAAACGTATGAATAGGGCCCAATCTAGAGCTGAAAGAAAATCTAAAGCGGAAAAGGCAAAAAAGCGTCCAAGACCAGTTCCATATAATAAAGATAGGAGCTCTGAAGACAAGAACTCAAACTACAAGCCTGGTAGATGTTTCACTTGTGGAAACAGAGGCCATTGGAGTGATAATTGTCCACAAAATAAGAAGTCAAAGATAAGTACATTCAATTTATTACATTTAAATAACGATTTGTTATCATCTGAATCAAAGATAAATAATGTTAGTTTTGAACATACATGTAATATTTTACCTTCTGTCTCAATAACGAGCAAGTACGATATACAAAACAAGAATGTAACGACTGAACAGTTGTCATCTGACACTGTTTTATACTTACCTGGCACACCTGTAGGTAGATTAAAGATCAGGTTAGATAAATGGAAATTGATAACTGATAATCAATACATTCTCGACATAATCGAGAACGGTTATAAAATACCGTTTAAAACAGAATCTGATCGTATACATATTAGAAATAACAAATCTTCAATAGACAACAAAGATTTTGTTTCATCAGAAATTTTAAATCTATTGAAAAAAGGCTGTATCAAAGAAGTAAGCACTATACCGTTAGTCGTTAACCCACTTACGGTAGCTTTCAACAAATCAGGTAAACCCAGACTCGTCCTTGACTGTCGTCACATAAATCCACACTTATTTAAATACAGATTTAAATACGAAGATTGTAAATTCGCTAGAGAATTGTTCAATGAAAATGATTTCATATTCAGTTACGATTTAAAATCGGCATATCATCATCTTGAGATATTTAAAGAGCATCAACAGTATTTAGGGTTTTCATGGCTGTTTGATAATACAGTAAAATATTTTGTGTTTGCTGTTTTACCCTTTGGAATTTCAACCGCAGGGTATATTTTTTCAAAGGTTTTGCGAGAAGTGGTTAAAGATTTCAGATCTCAAGGCAAGAGAATTATAATGTTTGTAGATGATGGTCTTGCTGGTGATAAAGATTTTGTCACTGCTTTACAGTGTAGTAAACAAGTTAAACTTCAATTAGAAGATTTGGGTTTTTTAATAGCGCATGAAAAATCGCACTGGTTTCCTTGTCAAAAATTAGATTGGCTCGGTTTTTTAATCTCTTACATACTTTTGATTTTTTAACCCTGTATGCGTACATTGCCTATGTAAATTTTAAAATTGTTTGTATGCACATTGAACGACAAATTTATGTGACGTATATAATTTTTCTGACGTCGGACACTCAAGTAGATCCATGTGTTCGTGGATAGGTTTTTGTGTCCTGTTAAATTGTTCCTTTTAAAAGTTTTGGATTCTCATAAATTCTATGTATAACTTTTGGACTAGTTTGATTTCTGTAATTTATTCTTACATACTTTTGATTTTTTAACCCTGTCTGCGCTCATTGCCGATGTAAAATTTAAAATTGTTTATAATCCAGGTACTTTTGATAACTATTGTATGCACATTGAACGACAAATTTATGTGACGTATATATTTTTTCTGACGTCAGACACTCAAATCAATCCATGTGTTCGTAGATAGTAGATGTTGTTGTGTCCTGTTAAATTGTTATACGATGATGACTGATGTTCCCATATTTTGACTATTTTATTGATTGTGACTGTTTATTTAACGCATCATGTAAATGTAAAGGAATTTGATGAGACTGTTATTAAAGTGAGAGGGTTAGCGCTATAGAACCAGGTTTAATCCACCATTTTCTACATTTGAAAATGCCTGTACCAAGTCAGGAATATAACAGTTCTTGTCCATTCGTTTTTGATGCGTTTTGTTTTTTGATTTTGCCATGTGATTATGGACTTTCCAAATTGATTTTCCTCTGAGTTCAGTATTTTTGTGATTTTACTTTTTTTTCACATGGGATACAAAAAATGGTAACATATTTGTCAAGGAAGAAAGGATAGAGAAATTAGAAAAATATTTGAATTTTGTTTTGTTTCAAGTGACTAATGGAAAGATTTTATTCAGAGCTAGATTTATAGCAAGTATTGTTGGTCAGCTTATTTCCATGCACGCCGTTTTTGGCAATGTATGTAGTACGTAGAAATACTAGATTTCTTTATGATTGTGTTATGTCAAAAGCTAGTTGACAAGCTTGTATACGAATAACGCACGAAGCTTTGAGCGAATTAATGTACTGGAATCTTCACTGTAGAAATATAAATACAGTAGGTGCTAAGATAAGCACGGTAACAGTCAATACTTTGTTTGACTGCGAGATTTTTTGTGACGCCTCAGATGTGGGCTTTGGTGGTTATATTACACCTTTTGCTGATTCTCATTTTGAGAATTTTGAAACATTTGGTAATTGGACCAAACCGGAAAAGGGTGAAAGTTCTACATGGAGAGAATTAGAATGTGTCAGAAGGGTATTAAAGACATTTAGTAATGTCCCTGAAAAAAAACAAATTAAAATTAATTCCGATAACAAGAATGTTGAGCATATTTTGAAAGTAGGTAGCAAGAAATTGAAATTACAATCAATTGCTACCTCTATTGTCGATTTTTGTGAAGTTCAAAAGATTAACTTAACACCTAATTGGATACCAAGAACTGAAAATAATGATGCAGATTATCTGAGCAGAGTCTTGGATCATGACGATTGGGGAATAGAACCCTCAATTTATCATTATTTGTGTAATTTATGGGACATTTGTACGGTAGACAGATTTGCTACACACTATAACTCTCAGTGTGAGAGATTTAATTCAAAAGTATGGTGTCCAGGGACAGAAGCTGTAGATGCTTTCACCCAGAGTTGGGGTAACGATGTAAACTGGCTTGTACCGCCACCTATCTTAATTACTAAAACTCTGAATAAATTAAAACAAGATAAAGCAAAAGGAACACTGGTCGTTCCTGAGTGGACTTCTGCCCCTTATTGGCCTATTTTACATAGAGATGGTGAATTTTTCGATTTTGTGAGAAATATTTATTATTTACCACAGAATAATTGTATCGTCAAGGGGGCAGGAAAAAATGGTGTTTTCAAGACAGGGTTGCTGAAATTCAGATTGATAGCTATGAGGCTAGCGTTTTGATTAAGTAATTCTATTTTGCAGGAATAGGATTGAAGCGGAATGTCGGAGCAGCTGTGGAGGCAAGCGGAGTTTCTAAAGACCATATTCTTTATGATTTAACCGGAAAGATGTCGTCATTTCTTCTCAACTCAAGAAGTAACAATACAAACAAGACATACTTTTCAAGTTTCAACAGATGGAGCGCATTTATCAAAGAACATGGTTTTAATAATTTACCCGCTGCTCCTATGCACGTCGCATTGTACATAACTAATTTGATAGACAAAAACTGTTCTCCTACCGTTATTAATAGTGCTATTTATTCTTTGAAATGGGTACATGAGCTGAATGGTTTTGCTGACCCTACTGACAATTCTTTCGTTAAATCATTACAAGAATCAGCCAAGCGCTTAAATGGAAAACCTGTTAACAAAAAGGAGCCTGTTAGTATCGACATTATTATTGAACTATGTACAAAATTCAAAGATTCTAATGATTTATTAATTGTAAGAGATTTAGCAATGATAGTGTTAAGTTTTTCAGGATTTCTCCGTTTCGACGAGCTTAGTTCTTTAAAATGTAAAGACGTAACTGTGTATGATGAATTTTTGAAATTATTTATTTCTCATAGCAAAACGGACCAAGTTGAAGGCCGTACTTTAACCTATAATGGTTTAATTTTTAAATTGTTATTTGGATGGAGAGTTGTCTCATTGGCACTCACACCACATCTTCCTATATCAATATAGACAGGGTAATGAAATTTTGATTGCAAAAGGGAAAACTATAGCATGTCCAGTCAGTATTTTCAAGAATTATATTGATTTGGCTAAATTGAACATGAATTCAGATTTTTACATATTTCGACCTATATTTAGGCATAAGTCTATAGCTAAACTTATTTACAAAAATAAGAAAATAAGTTACACAGCAGCTAGAGAAAATATATTGAAAAGACTGAAATTAATCGCACCCACGTTGAATTTGGGTTTACATTCTTTGCGTGCCGGTGGGGCGACCGCTGCTGCTAGTTCAGAAGTTAATGAACGATGCATTAAAAGGCATGGCAGGTGGAAGTCTGACAGTAGCAAAGACGGCTATATTGCCGACACTTTAGAAAAGAGACTTTCAGTATCTCAGAGTCTTGGATTATAGATTTTTTACTCATATTTCACCCCTTTCTTTGTATGTTTTCTAGCTGTCTGGGTTATCGGCAATATGAATATATTGTTTTGTTTTATTATAGCCTATGTATTCAAGGGGAAAAAGGTTAAGGTAATACTGTATTTTTTTTGTAATAAAATGCTAGTGTGAGATAGGAGCATGATTTTGCAACTTGCAACCTATTTTATGACCCTTATTGAGTCCTCCGAAAGTTTCAGTTTTGTCAAAGCCTGCTGCATCTCTTGAGAATGCATGTGTACAACAATTCTTTTGTGGAAACATTTGCACTATTGACCATGATTGACTTTTGATAATGAAAGTCAAGTATTAACAAAGAGCTCCATTCACCTGTGGAGTTGTACTCATGATCACATGACTGCAGACAGTAATGATGTCCATTGACAGGTGATTACAGGTAAACTTGCCAATCAAGAATTGACAAGATAACAATAGAAGAAACTGCAAATACAATTATTGATTAAATGCAATATGTTATGTCACTATACTAAACTCGGAATGCATGTTTGACAAGTTTTCATACCATAATATGGTTTTAAGAAAACAATGCTCCATTTTGGTAGAATAATTTGTTTTGAAAAAAAAAAATATACACCAATTGGTCTATACCATTATATGTCAATTGGTGGATTATACGTCAATTGAGGTATAATCCACCAATTGGTGGTTATTCCTGACCTGATTAAGGGTTATGTTCACATTTTCGGATATTGTTGAGACACCATCTTTTCTCGTGCAGAGTCAGTGTATATAAAGTGCGAATCCAGCTAGTTCATTTTTACTGTTATATGCGGGTATGTCTATTGTAGAATAAAGGATCATGGGAAAGCTGTATTTGTTTACGTTTTGAAAATATCAAGTTAAAGGATTTTAAGTTAAGTTTTAACATATTTTCATTGTGATATGTCTTTATAATATACAAACATAGCATTAAAGTTCAAATAAGTGTTATAAAAGCATCATAATATAGCATATCGGTTATTGAAAGCGATCCATTTTAACTATAGATGCGATGAATTATCACTGTTAGTGCAGTCATTATTAATGTAGAATTTTCAAAGATGCGAGGAATTTTTATTGTAGAATTATGTGATAAATGCACTTGCAACAAATGAAAAAAACTTAGTATTCTTCAGATTACGTTTCTCCTTGATTTTAACTTATAAAATTAAGGGAATCACTGGAGCGTGACAGCAGCGGGCCCTCTTAGGCAGTCAGTGGGTCCCTACTTATGAAAAATTCTAGATCCGAGAATGGATACTACCGCAGAGGTAAAACCATGCACATTTGGGTTATTGTACACGAAATGCATGCTACAATTCATTTTTGTTGATTTTATACCCTTTGGAACTCTATGTGGGCTATTTCAGCAACTAGGCAAAAAATCCCCAAACTAGATACACGGTTAGATTCAGCATGTCAACGAATTCCAAATATCTATATTAAAGGACTTTTGTCTATAAATTTGGACCCCACAAAATTGAAAAAGGGACCAAAAATATAAAAAAATGCATGCATCGGATACATTTGTTATTGAAGGCATGACTGTAACAATAGGATGAATATACAAAAATATCTTATTCTGGGGTCTCATTGGGGGGTTCTGATCCCGGATCCCGCTTACTGTTTTGGCAGATTCCCGTATTCCGCTTATTGTTTTGTCAGATTCCCGTATCCCGCTTATACTATACAGTTCTAATACTTTGTAATTATCTGTGTCCCGCTAGACTTCATTTCCCGTTTTCCACTACACAATCATTTGACTTTCACATGTCACGCTTGCAAAAAATCAGCAATCCGGCGTGACGCTTATACCCAAATGCGATCTACTATTTTACTCTATTTTGACTCATATTAAGCCCATTATAAATATATTAAAAAAGTAGCGTAGATTTTTTTTATCCTTTTTTATCCCGTCTCGTTTCGTTTTTGAGCCATATATAGATGTCGTATGTGACAATGAGACAACTCTCCATCCGAGTCACAATTTATAAAAGTAGACCATTATACGTCAAAATACGGTCTTCAACATGGAGTCTTGGCTCACACCGAACAACAAGATGTAAAGGGCTCCAGTGTAAAACCTTTTAAACGGAAAACAAAGGTGCAATCTATATCAAGATGTACGTAATTAGTGGTGAAGTGTCATGGAAATGGATAAAAAAAATAAGGATAAAGATCCCTATACGCTTTATAAGAAACTAAATGGAATACATTTGAAATAAATGTTATTTCTATTGAATTTATTAGAGTGTTTTAAAACCAAACTTTCCTCCGTAAGTTAAATTTTATCAAATCTTTCTCTTACTTTATCTATTGTTTGAGCAAGTCGGCTAAATTAAGGCTTTACAGCTAATTTCCTAATGCATGTAAAGCAAAACTTTGGTTGGCTTGCTTGCTTTGTTTGTATAATTGTTTATACAAACTTTGTAAATAAGATTGACAATTTTAAACAATATGAATAGGCATAGTTTAACCTGTATTTTTAATATTTGAATTAAATTGGGTGTTATCATAATGATTATCCAATAAAAAAAGCAAGCAAATCAACTAAAGTCTTGCTCTACATGTCTAAAGAAATGAGCTGTAATAGATAAAAAAAAATAATTATACAGTGATAATGCACCGCATATACAATAATAATGATTCGCTCCACAGTGAAAATGAAAGAATAGTATCATTATTCGACAGTAAACATGACTAGCATTACGAAATCATCATAGTGGAATTTAGTTAAATATGAAGAAACTGAATGAAAAAACATATTCTACGTTATACAACTTTAAAAATTGTATTAAATTGAATATTTTTTACTGCAACAACATCTCACCTGTTAGTTATAAAGCACCTGCACGATCTGTTCGTGAAATGTCTTAAATATTCACCTATTTTGGTATATATTTCACAGCTGGGTGGCTTTAGTCGCGATAAAACCCCGCTCGCATCTCTAACATTGTTTTATTAGTATTATGTATTTCTGAACATATACATTTTAACTAACTTTCTTCATTTTCTTCAAAAATTAAAAAAAGTTCGTCTGTTTATTTATCATTCTACATTAGACATTTATTGCATATACAGTAAAAATGATATTTTAGGATCCGCTCTTTACATACACTGAGAGTGTTGGCATGTGCCTGTTAGAAGTTGTTAATTGAATTGTAACGTTAAATTGTTTACGTATATTGTTATATATATGTTATGGTATTATGTTATTTAAATAATTGGGAGAAGAAGAAAAAAAAGTAACTTTACTTTGATACGATCTTGTTCTTTATTTATTTTATAAGCGTTTTGTATTTGTCAGAAAGCTGATTTTATTTTATTTTGTCCATTGTTTGCGTGACGGACTTTAAATTGTTGTCTAGATTCGCATTTCGGGATATTGTTGTTATTTTTTTTTTACTGTGCCAGGTGGAAAAGTGATTAAACGGCCGACTATGCATCATTCTGTTGTTCACATTATATCGAAAATCGACATCCCTTTTACTTCAATTTTATATTTATATTATGCATAATATTAAATAATTGATGCAAGTAGCATTTTTTCCCTAGTAACTTTCTTTATTAAAGTGAAATTTGGACATTTTCGAGTGCAACTTCTAAGGTGCGTTCGACTTTTGGGAAAACGTTCAAGATTGTTTTAGTTATGATGTTTGTTTAATATTTGTTGCAATAATTGTACACATGGGTATCATATTAGACAAAAAAGGGAGAACATGTTTGTTTTTATGAAATTGACAAAAGGTTGGATTTTTTATTTAAAAATTAATAGAGATGTACTATAACTTTAAAAGTCTTATTTTATTACATAATTTAGAAGGGAACTTGTACCTTGTATAGTTAAAACTAGAATTTTCTTTTGATGCGTGTATAGTCGAGTAGACCTTTTTTGGTTGTTGTATACTTGATAAGTGTCATCACTTATTTTGCATTATGTCTTAATGAATACAGACTTTGAATATTTGTCAACTTTGTAGAATAGCTTTATGACCGTTAGCTTTTTGTTTCTTTTAGTTGATTTATATGGCTGGTGTGTTGAGACTTAGCTGATAGGGAAGCTGTTTATCCCGGTTATCCTGCAGTGCGGTCTCAAGGGGAGCAGATATCAGATTCAAGTTTTGAATAGCTTAAAAGGAGCAATATTTTTATAGATTACTCTGTAGAGAAACGTGTTTATGAGTATGATGGTTTAACAGGAGGAACAGTGAATAGTGTGATGGTGCTGACAGGGAAAGATATACATCTGGAAAATGTCTGAATGCTATTGCATTCAAACCTATAGTTAATGATAGTTGATGCATCAATAGGAAAGTGTTGAAGAAAACATCCCGTGTACAAACGTGATCACCGAGTACGGCTGCTTAAATTGATGGTGGGACTGAGGCAGTTTTATTCTTAACTATAACTTGCATGTCGTGTTCACCTACCTTTCTAGAGAAAGAGGTGCATAGCTTACTACCACTACGTTGATGACAAATGCAATAAGTTAATTGTCATTCAGTTGAACATTTACAGATACGAGTAATGTTGCTGGTACATGTACATGATTGTGTTTGTTACTAGGGGTATGGTCAGTAACGTTTGGTTAGCTTGATGGTTAAATTACATATTTTTAGTATCTTGAATATGAGGCCGATAAATTAAATATTGATCAAACTTGACAGTTGGACAACTACAACAGATTTTATTTATGTTAATAAAATAAAATAATGAAAGGGAAAACGGTGCATGGCATAGCCTGTTGTGATGTTTAATGGTTTGTTTGACTGCTTTTCGGTGTTTTAGAATACTAAGTGAAAAATGACAAATATGTCTAACCTTGTTGTGCAAGAAAAGAAAGGTGTCACTATTGTAAAAGAGAGGGCCATTACATAGCAGATTGATTAGAGATATTTAAAGAAGGAATGTTGTAAAGCATGTTTTGTAATGTTTGTGTTACTTTATCAGGGTAATATTAATATTAAAAGATTAATAATTTTTATTTTTATTTTTGGATATGCAACCTTTGACTCAAGGGACACTGAAGCCCTAGTGATTTTATTTTCACGCGGGTCAAGGGTTGAGTATCCACCTCTGTAATTTTTCTGTTGGGTGGAATACAAAACAAAGAAATATAAAAGAAAAAGACGAAAGACGAGAAAATCTATTCGTCTCTTAGGTTTGATATTTATCCCAAAAATTGCTTTAGAAGATAGAAGGCAAAAGCTATCCACAGGAGGTCAGAATGGGAATTTTCTTCCGTTTATGAAGAAAAGGGAAAAAAACCCGAACACAAGTGAGCTGAGATAATTACAGAGGTTAATATGCTCAACCCTTGTCCCACATTTTGGCTGCTTCAGTGGGTTATTAAAGGCTAGTGTCTGTTTCAACTGAGGTGACTTGCGGTTTAAAGACCCCTTATAATTTTGTAGCTTGGAATACCAATTTGAATTAAAATGAATGTGAAAATATAGGCGTATTAAAAAATGTTTAACTGGATTATAATTGGTGCTGATATTAAAGTTTTGCAAACACTTTCATGAAATTTAAGAGGGAAGTTCGAACACTCTTCCAAAAAGATAATATCCTAATGATAAGATATCCTATGAGTATAAGGAATTCATTGTGAAAACTCTTTCAAAAAGAATATGTAATGGGTCTTTCACAATACGTGAGAGGTTGGCGAGTGTGAACCTCCGTATATGGTTTTACCGAGAACAGCTGAACTGATAAAACCAAGATTTAGACGAGATAAAAGATTCCTAACTTAACATTGATGCGTGAGGTACCACGGTTGTTGGTAAGGAATGGCTTGATTACGTCAGTCGGATGATTTTTCTTGGTACGACCATATTTTCTATGTGGAAAATCTTAAAAATATTTTGGGTGCACTTTGATGGATATTTAATGATAGACAATTGTTTTTGAATTCAAGACTACTGCTTTTGTCTATTAAGCAACTGACATGGTAGAAACAAGCTTCAGTTCTGAAGGTCTTTAGGCGTACCTTGTTAACAGTTCATTGATGATAGGTGTGTTGCCGAATCGGGTTTTTTATATTCAAAATTATGTGCAGGATGGCTTATATTTCCAATTTATTTTTATGGTTATTATTTTGCTTAATACATGTTTGAATCGAGGGTAAACTAAAAAGTGTTGATTATTTATTGGTTAATCAGTAAGTGCTCTCGGTGTTATTACATAGAAAGATAAATGATTAAAAGTTTTTCAATTCATCTCGGTAAGCATTTTCGAGTGCTCTGTATATACAAGTTTGAATTGCATGTGGTTGGTTTAAGTCCCACAGGTTAAAGTTGTTATTTCTTTACCTGCACTTGGTATATAAAGTAGGTGTTTTATTGATTCGGTCGCTTGATCGTATAAAGCCTAGGTCTGTAGAAGGCATAATCAACATTTGGGGTTGAATAAAACCGCCGTTGTTTATTTATATTTCTAAGTGCTTTATGGGTGTGTCGTACCCCCAATGTCTGAATAAGACCCTGCAATACAACAGACGAGTTTGGGATGGACACGTGATTGGTATACCTTGCTTTTAAAGTTATGATTTTCTGTTTTCATGTTTCTTTAAAGTGTTTTATCGGCTGAAGTGATATTGTCATCTGTAGGTTTTCCCATTTTTGAGGTTGGATTGTAATGCGATGCAGATGTAACATTTTCTAAAATATGATTGTGAAGAATGTACTTATGTTGCAAAGGTTGACGTTTAAAGAACAGTACACTTGTCTGAGTGGAAGATCTTCAGCAAGTCCACTTCCGGTCTCATTTCGCTACTGCATCAAAATCAGCTTGAAGTTTGAGGCAGTCACCCTGGGATAATTAATAAATTGCGGCGCCGCCGGATTTAACTGGCATGTATATGATTATTACTGTCAGCAGCAAATAATCTTAGTTTGTTATGAACAAGATAGTCTTGAATGTCGTTAATAAAGGCCAATAATAAGATTGGACCTAAGACAGTACCTTGTGGAACTCCATAGGTGAATGGGAATTTGCTTGATGAGTTCTCCTCTAGAATAATTGTCCGAGTAAGGTCGAAGAGAAATACAGAGATCCAATTAAATGTGTTTCCATTGATGCTAAAATGATTTAATCTGTAAAGTTAGTGATGATTTGAAAATTTGTCAGATGTTTTGCGAAGTCCACTATTACGAGTTTTGTTAATGTATTTAAGGGCTCGAATGAAAGAAAAGTTGCAATTGTGCTTCACAAGATCGATAGTACCGAAAGCCATGTAGGAGGTCTTATGAGATGTTATTGGATTCCAGATGTTTCATGTTTTTAGTGACTGTATGCTCCATTAACTTGCAGCAAATACAAGTAAACGGTTTGGTCTTTAGTTGACCGGTTTATGTTTGTCCCCCTTTTTGCATGCTGGTGCGACTCTAGCATTTTTGCAGTCGTAAGTGTTAATTCCGGTGATGCAAGATTTTTGGAAAATTAGGCAAAGAATTGGTGCGATTTGTGTCTGCATTTCTGTGAGTAAGCGACAAGTGATGTTAACTGGGCCTGTAGCTTTATAAGGGTTTATCTCGTTTAATAGCTTTTCGATTCCTTTTGACTGATGTGATATGTAAGCTACTGATTTTATAATGTGTGTTGATGCCCTTGTTGGGTATTTCTCAGGGTGATTCTTCGTTACTTCGTTTGGTCCTGTTTTATCTAAAATATGCGGTCTAATTCTACAGCGTGTTCTAGTCATAATTGAGTTGGAGAGTTTTGATATTTCGGGGTTTTAAACTAAATTAAAATATTTAATAAGATTACCATAGAGTTAAATAGTTAGGGTATTTGCGGTAGAATTGAGCAGTTAATGTTCATCTTACATTTTTGATGCTAACTATTACACAAGTTTTCACTGCAATATTTTGATAATTTGAGTGTTCTGTTTACATGTACATTGAATTTGTTGATTTTGATACATCATATTGCTATTGTATTTTACATTTGTTGATATTTGAGAGACCTTATTAAATTATATAAAAAAATACTTAAATCGATCTCTTCAGCCATGGAGAATTGCGGCCCAGTGGTACGAACCTTTTATGAGTTTACGGACGGTTTACAATTTAAAGTCGGAAATATCAAGTAGACTTAGATTAGATTGTGTCTCGGAAATTAATAGCCATAAAATCAATTTAGTTTGATTAAATGTAATTTGTCCGATTGCAGGTATTCAATTTACAATCAACTTAATTATTTAAAAGATTATGAGGTCAAGGTCCGTGATCAGTATTAGAGTATTGAATTTGATTTTTTCGGTGTACTTATTAGGTAAAGGTGTGTTCGAGTAGTAGAAATACGTATTGTTGGAGTAGATTGTATATTTTTACATACTATAAAAAGGAGCACATCAGTATAATGTAGAAAATACGTGTACAAGATACTGGTATTAAGGGATTTCAAATAAAATTAGATTCCAAAACACATAGTCTGAAAATCTCACAATTAGCCGATGACACAACTCTTTTTTTAAAATGCAAGCAAGAAATTAGCTATGCTCTGAATATTATTGAAATATTTGGAACGCTCTCAGGTCTTAAACTCAACCGATCGAAAACAGAAGGAATATGGCTAGGCAGACTTAAAAGCTGTAAAGATAAATATGAAAACATTAACTGGAATAAAGAACCTATTAAAAGCCTAGGTGTATACTTTGGACTTAATAAAAATGAATGTGACAAATTAAAAACTGAAAAAATTCAAAGAAAGTCTCAAGATACAATCAATAGCTGGAACAGAAGAAATCTCACAATGATAGGTAGAATAACAGTAATTAAATCTCTCATCTTACCAAATTTAACTTTCTTGGCATCAGTAACAACCATTTCCAAAGAATTTTTAAATGAATTTAAAAAATTGATTTACAACTTTATCTGGGGTAATAAAAAAGAAAAAGTTAAAAGAATCACGCTATGTAAAGATTACTTGGAAGGAGGCCTTAAAATGATTAACATTGATGATTTTTTATCAGCTATACAATTATCTTGGGTCAAACGTTTAACATCAACACAATTTGCAAACTGGAAAGTCATCCCCCTTTTCTTTTTCAATAAATTTGGAGAAAACTTTTCTTTATTTAACATGAATCCAGGTAGCATAAGAGCAATCCCAAAACTCAGTAAAACAATCCCTCTTTTCTATTTAGAAATAGTCAAAAGTTGGTTTAAGATAAAAAATATCTCTGAAATAAAAACCAACAGTACAAATTTTATTAATATAAGACAACAATACATATGGGGCAATAAACATATAAAATTTCAAAACAAATGTTTAATATTCTCACATTGGATAACCAATGGAATACTATTTATTAATGATATAATAGATGAAGCAGGAAATATATCACAAAAGGCAGTATTAGATAAATTGACCCTCAAATCCAACTGGATATCAGAAATATCTAGAATAAGAGCTGCAATACCAAAAAAATGGCAAATGATAATGAAATCAGATAACTCGCGCAATACTCAAGTTAAAACAGATAAAAGGCTATACTTAAAAACACAAAATAATACAAAATTGATTAGAATTGAAAACCTTCCATCAAAAGAAATTTATAAAAGTATTAGCTCATGTTATATACTGGAAAAAACACCAATTGGCTTTCTAAAATGGAAAACACAATTAAAATTAGATTCATCAAGCCATTTGTACAAAATGCTGAACTTTATATTCAATAGTTTACAAGTAAACAAACTAAAAATATTCAGATGGAAGTTACTTCATTATATACTTCCTTGTAAACAACTATTGTACACCTGGCATCTGAAAAATGATGACCAGTGCCATATTTGCAACCAATTAGAAAACTATGAACATTTTTTCATTTCATGCAAATACTTTAAAAACTTTTGGAAAAAGGTCAAAATACTCCTTGATAAAATAAAAATGGGAACACACATAATCACCTTCAAAAATCTAATACTAGGCTACAAAATATATGATAAAAATTATTATGACATTAATCTATTTCTTACTGTAATATTATTCTCTATTCATAAATCTACATATGCATCAGAGTATAAACAAAACAATGTTGATGTCTATAGAATATTTAAAACAGAATTTAAACAACATTATGAAAATATGAAACTTCTTGATAAAACAACAAGTAGATTTTTGAATGATGTTTATAAAAAAATATAATAACCATAATGTATTATTGCGCATGATCATTCTTCTGTATTACTATATATATTATGTAGAAAAACTCAAATGTAAACAAATGTATTTTTTTAAGATGTTCAAATGTGACGCATGGTCAATGATTACCTGTAGGAGGGCACAGGACGTTTGCGCTTTTTTACCTGTAAAACGATAGGACATTTGCGCTTCAAATACTATGGACATTTGCGCTTTTAATTTTGATTCACCTGTATTAAATTGACCGGACATTTGCGCTTTTTACCTAAAGTGGTCTACCTGTAATCTTAATGAGAAGTAATCATTTAGTTAAAAAAAATAACTTATATTTGTCATTATAGTTAGTTCACATTTACACAGTCTTGAACATGGAGTTTAAAGTTATAGAGACTAGTAAATGAAAAAAATGTTTATGATTAGGTACATTAATGAACAGGCTCCCCAAACAAGAATTGAGAAGTAGAAACTCGATCATTTATTTAAGTACCAATCAGGACAGATAACAAGAGCAAGATTTGTTCACTCATTGGGCTTCGAATATCAAGCTATAACTGACCTGTAATTGTGATGACAGTACATGCATGGTTTTATTTCATAAGAATGTGTACTTTTAGCTGTACATAAACTTTTAAACAAATATCATCAATATGACATGTTTGTGCTATGAAATGATTTTTAAACTTTTAACCATAAAGAATGACTTTAACTCTGCCCGGTCAAACCTGCCGGTCCCAAGCCCGGATAAAAGAAAAGGGAAGTCATAGATATATATATATAAAAAGCGCAAATGTCCTATGTGAAAAGCGCAAATGTCCATTTTTAAAAAGCGCAAATGTCCTATGTTTTGAAGCGCAAGTGTCCACAAAAAAAAGCGCAAATGTCCTATGAAAAAGCGCAAATGTCCCGTGCCGCTGTAGGACATGATTTTTGACCCCATACTGTCTACTGTCTAATTATCTCTAATTACTGGAAAATATCTAATACTTTAGGGAAAACAAATCCTTCTTGGTCAATTTATCATAAGTCAATAGAAATATAACAAAACTCACCTTTAGAAATACTCAATTTAGATCCTTTGTTCATGAAATCATTCCACGTGTTAAAAAAAAAAAAAAAAAAAAAAAAAAAAAAAAAAAAAAAAAAAAAAAAAAATTTAGACGCCATCTTTGTGATTAGTCGATGTTTGTATGTCTCCAAAGAATTTCGACTTTTATCTGCGATTTATAAAGTGTTCATATATCTTTGACTATCTGGATTACTTTTGGAGTATTCTTTGCAGTGAGTGTAACTTTTATATGTCTTAAGCTCTGTTTTAAAAAGTGTTTTTTCATAGCTTTTATTTGAACAAAACTAAAAATAGAACTTCATTGACACAACAGAAAACTACTCATCACAATACCGTGTTTAATAGCCAGAGACATACCGCTCTAGGGCTTGAGGTCACTGATTTGGACTTTGGACCATAGATTTAATTATGGGGAAGAAAAATAACGGTAATGGTCAATCGTAACTACTCGGCCATTCTCGCTATGCAGTACAATAACCTCGTATGCACTACGGAGAAATTCTTCTTAAATTGTTGGCCGGAATTGTAGTGATCCGCGACACAAAGAAGTTCTATCCTCCAGGTGGCGCTATAATTTGGTTACATATCACAGTAATCAAGAACTTTAACTCTGCCAAATATTTTGGCGCGAAAGAAGGAGCAAAGTAAATAAGTAATGGTAAAAAAATTGTACCATTCCAGTCGAAAAAATATAAAATTCAATCGGATCGGAAAATTTTCCGGACAGGAGCAAGGTAAATCAGTAGTGGTAAAAAAAATGTACCAGTCCAGTCGAAAAAATATAATTTTGAATCGAATCGGAAAATTTTCCGGACAATGATTCCTCCGCCTAATGCATACGAGGTTATTTCTTCGTGCAACCAGAAAGGCCGAGTAGTTCCGATTGGGTAATGGTCGGACTAATAAAACAACTCAGGAAAAGAGTTACCGGAAACAAATAAAAGTAACAGTACACAACAACCTTATGATACATGTATAAGTGTCAGTGATGTTATATCCGAAGCTCATAATATTATATACCAAACAGATGACTCTTTATTTGGGAACCTATTTTCCAATAGTAGTTCACAACAGAATAATTTAAAAAGAAAGCTTAATACGGAAGATAGTGACAGCGAGACGATCTGTACAAAAAACACCGAAAATAAACAAAAACAAAAACGTCCTAAACATGTACCGAAAAGTCCAAATAGTGGAGTGCAAACTATCGAAACTGATACTGAACAAATCTTAGATAAAACGACAGAAGCTGAGATCCACGTGGATTCAACCGTATCTCCAGAGATGCTTATGGTCACCAAAATGATCAGTAATTTGTCAGTCGATATGCGGAGTATGTTTGGTGAGATGAATAATCGTATAAACGATCTTGAGGCTAACCTTGAACGTAAAATTACACAAAAAATTAACCAAGTTATTGATAAACGAATTTCAACGGAAGTATCCAAAGTGAAAAAAGATGTAAATTTGGCTGTCGATACTTTACGTCAGGATTTTGACCAAGACTTAAAAATTGTAGAGGACAAATTAAATGATATTTCTAAATCTGTAAAGCACACAGGAGAAAGAGACATATCCTATAATTTAGTTATCAGAAATTTACCCGAAAGTGCGAATGAAAATCTTAATTCAAAAATCTCAGCTTTGATGAGGGAAGGTCTAAAAATACAAACAATTTCGTTTTCCAATGTCGAGCGTAAACGTAGCCGAAATGAACACAAAAGTGGAGTTGTGATTATCACATGTAAGTCAAAAGATGATCTCAACCAAATCATGTCTTCAAAATGTAATTTAAAGTTCAGTCGTCAATATAGCGATGTTTTCATCCACAAAGATCAAAGCGTTCAACAGCGTATTGAGCGAAAAAACTTTCAAACGATTGTTGATGTTTTAAAATCATTTGACTCCGAAATTGACATGAGAGGAGCTGAAATTATAGCCAAGCGTTATGTTAACCACCAACAGCCAAGACGAGAAGGTCATTTTAATAGAGACATGCAAAGTTCACGTAATGAACAAAGTAACAGCCGCCACCATCGCGCTGGGAATAGGAGTCAGCGGGACATGACCAATAACACTCATACTGGAAGACGTAACGACTACAACAACGACACCCGACGAGAACAAAGAGACAGAAATGGTGAACAACAAAGGCACACGACACAGGGTAGATGGTAGATTGCAGCCGGGTTTTGGAATGTGAATAATTGGAATAAAAACACTTTTTCTGAAAATAATAAACTTAGAACTGATTGTATAAACATGTTGAATTTAGATATTGTAGGGGTATGTGAAACACATTTAAAGTATGATGACGTTTTACATGTAAATAGTTATAACTGGATTGGTCAAAATAGAAAACATCTACATAAAAAAGCCAAGACTGGTTCTGGTGGGGTAGGACTGTTTATTAAAAAATCTTATTATGAAATGTTTGATATTGGAGTGTTAGACACATCATTTGAGGGTATTTTGTGGGTCTCTTTCAAACAAAAAAATTCATACTTCAGATTTAATATATGTGTAGCATATTTGCCTCCGGAAAACTCAACCAGGCAGGTTGATAAAGATATATTTTTTGACACACTTATTACACAGGTTTATGAGCATCAAAATTCTGGTCCTTTTTTGATTTGTGGAGATTTTAATAGTAGATGTGGAGATGAAAATGATTATATTGTTGGTGTCGATGATCTATGTCCAAGAGATGTAGTTGATTTTAAATGTAATTCTTATAGTAACACATTTATTGATTTTTTAATTAGCGTGAACTGTTGTATACTTAACGGTAGAAATTTTGTTAACAATGATTATACATGTATATCAACAAAAGGCTGTTCAGTGGTAGACTATTGTATTGTACCATATGATTATTTACATTTATTTAGCAATTTTACAGTGATAAGAGCCAATGACCTGGTGACCTTGGCGGGCTATGATTTATCAGGGGTGGATTTAAAGTTAATTTCTGATCATTCATTGATTAAATGGAATTTTGATCTGAGCTCATTTATTGCAGTAGAATTGCTTAAAAAAGAAGAATTAGAATTGTCTAGTTTTATTAAATATGATTGTAAGACAATACCAACGGATTTTATGAATACTGATTATATATATTTAGAAATAAATTCTTTTATAGAAAAGTTTGATATGATTAAACAAGAACAAAGTTGTGTAGATGATATATTTTCATCGTTTTGTAAAACGGTAGAAGGTGAAATGAATGACAAACTAACATGTAAAACTGTATGTATAGGTGGTAGTAGTAGTACAAACAAGAAACATAGAATTAAGAAACCTTGGTGGAATGATGATTTAAACAAGTTATGGGTTGATATGTGCAAGGCCGAAAAAACGTGGAATAAATTTAATAATAGTTCACGTGCTTCTGAATTGAAGTCGGTTTATGTACAGAAGAGAAAATATTTTGACAGGGAGGTTCAAAAATGTAAGCGAAAGTATTGGTTTAGTATGCAGCAGGACCTGTTGTTGGAATCCAAAAGAAACCAACAGCAGTTCTGGAAAAAAATTGGTAAAATTGGGGTAGCGGAAAACCGGAAGTCAGTAATTCCCATGGAGGTCATAGATCAAGATGGGAATGTTAATTCAAAACTGACAGATGTTTTAGATAAATGGAAGTCGGAATATAGTAATTTGCTGAATCAAAAGATTTCAACCAAGGTTTCTGAAACGCAAAATTATGCATATACGAAAGATACTTTTAATGACTTTTTATTGACGGAACCCATTTCGTTTGCTGAAACAGCTAGTGTCATTGACAAAGCAAAGAAAGGCAAATCTGCTGGATTTGATAATTTACCAGTTGAAGTTTTGCAAAATAATTGCTCAACTTTGTTTTTGTACCATTTATTTGATTTTTGCTTTAGGTTCCAAAAAACGCCAGAATTAGGGAACAAAATTATTATCAATCCTATACCTAAAGCAAACATGACCGATCCGCGCGACCCTTTGTCTTACAGAGGAATTGCATTAGCTTGTGTTTCCTATAAGCTTTATTGTAATATTTTAAACGAAAGGCTTGTGCAATGGATAGATGACAATAACATATTAGTCGACGAACAAAATGGTTTCCGTCAAAATCGAAGCACTATAGACCAATTGTCTTCTCTTACAAACATAATTGAAGTCAGAAAGAAGCTTCGTAAATCTACTTTCTGTGCGTTTATTGATTTTAAAAAGGCATATGATACCATCAATAGAAATATACTATGGTCCAAGTTAAATGTAATGGGGGTGGCTGAAAATTTTTGTGCTGCTATACAGTCTATTTATTCAAATATATTATGTTCAGTACGATTAAACGGCCATTTATCAGAATGGTTTAATGTTAACAGTGGTCTTAAACAAGGATGTCCATTATCTCCCTTGTTATTTAATTTATATATTAATGACCTAGTTTCATTCTTGAAATCATATGAGTGTGGTATTGATATTGATGATGAAAAAGTTTGTATTTTGCTATATGCTGATGATGTGGTTTTACTTGCAAACGATGAAAAAGAATTACAAATTTTGTTAAATGCACTAGATGTATGGTGTGGAGATAATTGTATGACCATCAATTCCAAAAAGTGTAATATTGTGCATTTTAGAACACCTTCTGTTGATAAGTCACATGTTGAATTTAAATGTGGGAATGATATCATTGAATATTCTTCTACTTATACATATTTGGGTTTAGTTTTAAGTGAATTTTTAGATTATAATGTAACTGCTAAAGCTGTTGCAGCTTCTGCAAATAGAGCACTTGGCCTTGTTATAGCCAAGTGCAAAATTTTAGGTGGTGTTACTCATAATGTCTTTTCAAAATTATATGAGAGTTTGGTGCTTCCAATTGTTGAATATGGTGCTGGTATTTGGGGTTGCAAAAATTTTTCTTTTATAAATGCCATCCATAATAGAGCTTGCAGATTTTTTCTTGGAGTGGGTAAATATACTCCAAATGCTGCAGTTGCAGGGGATATGGGGTGGATACCTATCTTTCAAAAACAATGGCAATGCTTAATTCGACTATGGTGCCGTTTGAACAATATGAGTTCTGAGCGTTTAAACAGAAAAATTTTCATATGGGCAGACATTATGAGTAAAAAACATAAGTGTATAAAAAATTGGAATTTTTATGTAAGGAAAACGTTTTCTGAGTATAATGCAGAACATTTGTGTATCATTACAGATTATGTTGATAGTACCTCAGTTGTCAATACTGTTATGTCTAAAATGTTTAGTAAATATGTCGAACAGTGGCAAGGCAATTTACAATCAGAGAAAGCTTTATCTGGTAAAGGGGGTAACAAACTTCGCACATATAATTTGTTTAAGAACAGTTTTGAAACGGAAACTTATTGTAAAATTCCAATGCCATTTTCGCAAAGGAGTTCTTTTGCCAAATTTCGATGTGGTGTAGCACCACTAAGAATAGAAACGGGGAGATTTGAAAAAATAATTTTAAAAGATCGAGTATGTGATAATTGTACGAATGTTTTAGAAGATGAAGCCCATGTTATTTTATCGTGTCCTTTGTATGATGATTTTAGAAAAACATTATTTGATGAAGCAACACATTTTAATAGTGATTTTATGTCTTATGATGATAAACAGAAATTAGTGTTTTTATTTACAGATAATAATATGATTCGTAGCTGTGCCAAAGCCTGTAATCTTATTTTAAATAGACGTAGAAATGTTTTATACTGTAAATAATGTTAATGTCAATATGTTTTATAATAGATGCATTCTTTATATAATTTTTAATGTTATAGTCTCTTATAATTCTGTACAGAATGGCTCTCTTTTTATATTTATATATTTTTACATTTAATGTAATGTTGTATTATATATTATTGAGAGATGAGACTTAAATAAAATATTGAATTGAATTGAAATTGTTATCCTTCAATCATTCGATCATCTCAATTTTCACGAGATTATGCCGATTAAGGTTAAGGGTCAATGATTAAATTATAACCAACATCGGATAATGAATAGTACAACTTCCGTATTTACGTTACATTATGATGACCTCCACAGAACTAAGAACTTAGACAAATTGTTAAAATCAATGTATTGTATTTATAATAACTAATCATAATTAATATATATATATATATATATATATACATATGAATATAAATTTACTGTATAATCTCCCTGGTTAAACAGTAACTAATTCACAGGGATACCCGGCTGAATGCTGTGAGTCGAGTAATTTGTTAAACAGCAAAGAAATGTGCAATAAAAGATTTATCGTTTAAAAAAAAAGAAAAGAAAATACGTGTAGCTTCTGCTTCGAACGCAAGAAACTATTAACATGTTATTTTCAATTTTTGGAGATGCTGATTTAACATTACGGACTTTGCTTAATTAAATATACAGAAAATAAAAAAGGGTATTTGATAAATAGAAAATATGCAAAGGTTTCTATTTATAAGTCATACTATGTATCCGAGCAGAGAACAAAAAACTGTTGATGTCTTTAGTATTTTTGAAAATGAATTTAAAATAGAATAGATGCATATAAATCAAGATGTCCAATGTTATTGTAAATTAGAACGAATTTTTATCATTGATAAATCTCTGCATAAGACAACTATACAACCTTTATATTATTTTTATAAGTTAATAAGTTGGATCAGCTATTTATTTCCCTTTATAATCAGTGGAATGTAACAGGGTAAATCAAGAGAAGCTTGGAGTCTTGGTGAAACTTGTAACAAGCAAGATCAGATGAATAAATATTATAATGTTGTTAAATAAAAAAAAGGTCGCTTCTGTTGGAGGTGGATAGGTGGCAGATTTAAGAAAAAAAAATGTCTTGTTTTTACGCTCAAACACGGAGTAGGCATTACTGGCTGTTAAAGCTTTATATATATTATTTCATAATCTGATATGAGTGCATACCTTAAAAAAAATATTAAGGGTTCAATCATTTTGAGGTGGAGACATTTCATATGGGGCGATTTATTGTTAATGCAATATGTAATGAATCATGTGGAGTGGTTTCGAATAGATTTTGTAAAAGATATTCAAGAGTGAGTTATTCAGTTTGTTAATTCTACATCTGTAAACTTTCTTTGTGCCGAGGTGGCTGAAAAACGCAGACGAATCCAGTTTTGAAATATATAATACAAGTTGAATTTTTTTTCAGTTACAAGGTGCTATGTCAACCAAAGAATACAGATTATTTCGAGGAGGAACTCCATGTGACTATCAAATGTTAATTTTGTGAACGGCCCGAACAAGAAAACTGTTTGAAATATAATGTGTATATAAAGGGAGTTTATGGATATATGATTGACAATATTTGACACGAAAGTCATTTTAAATAAAGATTTAAACAAGATTAACATGCGATGGCTATTTGATTGTCATTCTTCATCTTTAGTTCACAGTGAGACATTTTTACGTGTACTAAGTAAATTGAATAATTGCACCTTGTTGTAAGTTAACTACGTCCTCTGGGACCAGTATATGTATCTCTGCTTTCAAAGCTGCCAGCATATAGACTAATTTTAAGGTTTGAGTTTTGGGATGAGTTTTGGAAATTCTTAAGGTTTGTTTTGTTTCTGTATGGTAACTTCCATTATTCAGGTGAAGTATGACTGTGTTTTATATCTACTTCACCCCAATACTTAACCGAACCCCAGTCTATTTGAGCAATCTTATTTATGATAGTATCATATCTTAAATGAGATCTCGCGAGAATAGACAAGGTGAGTTATCCTGTCATTCTTTGCTGAACTGAAGTACTGTTAGTTTGTCATATTTTGTCGAATTGGACGAAATATGTACTTGATATGTGGAGAAGAGAAATAGATGTAAAAAAAAAAAAAAAAAAAGCGACAAAAACATTGATGGAGAATCAATTTTATCAGGTTACATTTGCTTAAATGACTTCGGGTTTTATATCTACTTCACCCCAATACTTAACCGAACCCTAGTCTATTTGAGCAATCTTATTTCTGATAGTATCATATTCACATAGTGGAATGTTAGAATTTAAAAATAGATTCATTTGATAAAAATGAAATGTCCATCCGTAAATACTTGGCGTTCGTGTTTATTGATATTATATATATCTATAATACTAAAATTACGAGGTCCAATTCGTACCTTATATGTACGTTCCGCATTTGACAGGCGCACCACCAAACGGTGTATTCAGGATATGCTATATACACGGGTCATAATCACAGGGTTGACACTACTAAATTGTCCTATTCCTTAACTTTGTAATGTATTTAGCCTTTTAACTTTTTCGAGCGTCACTGCTTTTTTGTAGATTTAACTCGTGTCTGGCGTACATCATTGTAATTCTAGTATCTATTAATATCTACATACCTTTTTATATAAATTGGTTATTTTGAAATTGTGTATAGGTGATTCATAAACTTCTGAAATAAAAAAGTCTTCGGCAAAACTAATTTTCCCTGTAAAATGTTTGAATTGATATAAGTAAAATCAGGAAATCTTTATAATTTGAAATGTTTTACGAGACCAAAATATGTCTCTTCATCAGAGGTCCCAATAAATTGCATACCACACGATTTCACCGCATACAAGATCTACCATGAGAAAAGACGGCTTCAAATACGAGTTCAGAATATAAAAGCAATGGTGTAGGAAACCAAATATAAAGATATGACAGATGAAAATAATGCATCCAGAATACCAGATTATAAAACAAACCGAATGCATAAATTCATATTGCGATAGGTTTGTGCAATTTGCATAAGTCATCCGGTTAGTAGAAATTATGATTTGCCAAAGGGTTATAATCGGAAAAAATATGTAAATTCTCAAGTGATAAATAGAATAGTCGAGCTTTACAATAACTTTTCAAATAGAAGCTGTAAATATATACTTTCAACTGGCTTCTTCTATTCACAGTCAATTGTTTCAATTGAAAATCAAACACAAATTCAGCAACAATCTTTTGGTGACCCGGCACTCAGCGGTCTTAGGTTCATATATTGCTTTTCTTTTTTAAAAGAAAGCAATTTGTTTTTATTTTGCATGGCACACTATCAATTATAGTAAATGTCAACACATTTAAGGTCAAATAATTGTTATTATATATACTTCGTTTTTAAATAGAAAGAACCGTTTTACCTATAGCTGAGTGAAACATCAAAATGACGTCAATTATCATTGAACCATGAACGATATGCAACTTTGAATCAGAGATACGTTATCATAGTATCGTGTAAAGTAAAATTTGAATTAGCTATATTATCAGCTGTTTCAAATAAGACAATAATACTACAAAAGTGTTATTCTTTCATTTTTTTTATAAATGACCTTTGACCCCAATTTAAAAAAAAATACACCATATTTCACTTTTACGACCGGGAAAAATGGAATCTACACATTTTTTTCTTTCGAATGATATATAAAATAGCTGTGTGTTAGATAGGTGCATGACATTTTATTTTAGGTCTGCATGTCACTCGTCTATATAACACAACAGAGACACAACTCCGAAATGTAACACAAACAGAAACGAACTATAATGTAACAATGACCGTTTTCCTGACTTGGTACAGGGCATTTTATGAAAAAAAATGGTGGATTGAACCTGCTTTTGTGGCATGCCAAACCTCCTGTGTCAATGGCAATGTTAAAACATTACGCAACAGGGTTACACAAACAAACAGAGAAATAGGAAAAAATATAGGACAGAGAAAAAAACAAATAATAGCCATCAAAAGCTGGTTACAGGTTAAAAAAATATTTTATACGCCAGACGCGCGCTACGCCCACACAACACTATGCTCAAACTACAAAGTTAGAAATCGCCGAGGATAAAAAATTCCAAAAAGTTGTGAGGCCAGGGTTATCAGCCTAGGACAAAAACATCAATCTGCCTGGAACAAAAACATCAATCTGCCCGGGACAAAAACATCATTATTATCAAGAATAATACATAGTTTTGTAAACGGCTGACTATAATAGATATACATTATTAAACTGAAGTGTGACCAGCTATAGAATAAAAACGAATACATTACAAAATCACATATGCCTGTTAGCCATATTCAATGCAACGCCCAAAGTGACGTTACATTTAAATTTCTAAAACGTGTGCCGATAATTAAGAAAAATTTGGATGAAATTCAAGATTAGATTTGCATGACTTATCTAACATATATTGATAACAGTGAAAATTATAATACTAATCTATATTTAATTGTAGTAGTAATTAGATAATTAATTTTATTATCTAGCTTTGTGGGTGTTTCTTCTGATGAAACTGCAAACCAAATATATCATGAAAATTTCGTTAATCAAAAATTATATCTACCAAATGAACTGGTTGAGTAATTATCCCCAACACAACAGAAAAAAATACGATATACAACTACAAACGTTTAAGATATTTGACAAAATACGATGACAACAACAAACACAACATAAAAACATACAAGTATTAACACCCCGTATAACCCCAATACAAATGAATTCGGACGTTGGCGCGTTCGAAGCGATAAACAGGACAACTTTTGGGATGACATCAATTTCGAGTGCCCCTCTAGAACTTATGCGAGTATATATAAATAAGTCAATGTGCATGATAGTTTATTTATTCAATTATACAGTTGTTGTAAGTTTTAGATATTGCATAGAACGTTTGGTAAAACTGCTTGATGCAATACGAACAGACATGGTGCAATTTCATACGTTTTCTGAGATAAACAATGCTGAATATCTTTTCGTACATACACATTTGCGTATTCATACCTTAGGCAATAATAAATACCTATACGTTGCATAACTGCGTGCCTTCAAATGGTCCGCAGAACTTAGAATACACGCAATATCATACAAAAAAAAGTTATCTGTTACTGTATTGTTCGTTCCACCAAATGTGTCGCGTTCGTTGTACGTTTTTAAATAATCACTGTACAGTTCGTTGACAACTCTTTTTTTGTATTTTATAACAAATTTTTATCTGTTAACTTAGTCAAATTAGGTTGAACTTAAAAAGTTCAGTCATACAAAGCCAACATTTCAATGTTTAACCAACGTACATCAGATAGGAATGTTTCTATTGAAAATTGGGACTTTCAACGTTATTCCAGATGAAATTAACAGTTAATAAATATATTCCAGAGAAAGCATAGTTCAGTCAATAAAATTTTAATGGCTTACTTTTCACAATTTAAGGCTCTTCCAAATACCGATATATATGTTTGTCCAAATTCATCTAGACGAAAGCGGACATAGGATCTCGTTGAACTTAGTTTGCTGAATGACTTACATGGCATTCCAATTGCTTTGTTTTATTACATTTTTTTTTACATCTAAAGCTTTGTACATGTGTTGTGATGGCCAGTGAGACAACTTTTCATCTAAGTTTAAATGAAATGGGTGTATTTATAAAACAATTATTATAGTCCAATGTACAACATTTCACAATGACGAAAACCTTTACCATATAGTCTGCTAAAAAGGCCCCGATATAAAAAAAAAAAAACACAAAAAAAAAAACAACAACATGTGAAAAAAATAAAACGAGGAAACTATCGGTTGTATATTGATAGCTTAAAAATTGTGTGTTAAAAAAGAAAACAAATATGACAGATCTGTATAAACAATGTGCTACAGGCTCCTGACATTGGACCGACACACAAAAATAAAGCGGCCGCATTAAATAGCGAGCCCCCAACCCTGTCCTTTATACGAGACACTCGCGTAACAGGACAATATGATAAAAAATAACATGTACAGTTGCCATTAGCTCAACTCAAAATGTCGGTACAAGGCACAAAAACCATATACATTAAATATCGACAATGGGGTTATTAAATAACTGAAAGTTATTTCAAAGCGAATTACAACTAGAGCATTTGCATTAATCAAGTATTTGCTGGCGTATCCGTATCGACGTATCGTATAACACGTATATGAGTAAAGGATAAATTAAGGCTAGCTGGTCCCGATGAAAATATTTCATAATGCCTTCAAATTTTATTGAGATCGGGGTAAAATCATTATTGTAAGCAACTCTACCCGATACGTATACGTCGATCCGTGCACGTATCCTGATACGTGAATAATGCAAATACTCTATTAATAGGAGGTAAATCATGTATCGAAAGTATTAGTCATTAATATCCAACGCTTTTAGGTAAAGACGTAATGAAATGCATGAAATTGTGCAATGGCAAATAATTAAAAGTAAACAGTATAAAGAGAATGTACGATCTTATGGGTTCTTATAAGTATGCGTACATGTATATTGTATTAATTTAACAGTTACAGCAAAACTTTCTACATTGTAGCCATTTTTTTTATTTTTTTTATTATTTTATGGAAGAATTTGGTAAAAAGTGGTGTTCTCTCTTCACGATACATTGGATCTAATATAATTCCCATTCGGATTGGACGCGACTGCGTACTTTTACATCCCACACAACTAAACAGGTGGCCAACTTCGTTCAGGTTTTACTGCGGGTTGGAAAAGAAGACCAACGTGAACCAGACTTAAGCTGGCAGCCACTTTTATCGGCCAATCAAGTTAGCAGCCACTTTTTTCCAGCAGCCAATTTTGACGATATGTCTAAAAACCAAAAAACTGCATGAGACTGAAACGTTCCAAAAATCGCTAAATCTTAATTAAATATAGTTTAACAGCGGAATTCGACAATTTCGCGACTTGTACTGATTTTTAATGCATTTCATTACGTTTTAAATATGTATGTGAAGTTAGCTGCCGGTTTGTTATTTGATATTCGATATTCAATATACAACCGGTTGCTAGCAGTCGGTTCAATATCAA
This sequence comes from Mytilus trossulus, assembly GCF_036588685.1. Lineage (NCBI taxonomy): Eukaryota > Metazoa > Mollusca > Bivalvia > Mytilida > Mytilidae > Mytilus > Mytilus trossulus. Next base: position 14,297,800 of record NC_086386.1, read on the forward strand.
AATTTAGTTGAAAATCATTAAAAAGTATGATTTCATAGTTAACAGGAGTGAAAAACTACGCCGCAAAGAGTTTTATGACCCCTTCAAGCTGTCGTAAATTCTCGTTGTCCTCGAATATAAACCCTTATATAGTTAAGTTGCATTTTTGTCTCTATGTAAAAAAGATTTTTCTCAATAAAACGACATCAAAGATTCAACAAAGATCTAATTTATGGAAAGCCCCCAAAAAAATATATATTGTGAAAACCTACGGGAGACCGCTCAGATGACAGTTAGACCCCTGGTGTTTAAATACCCCAAATGCAACGATATTATAGACTCTGTAGTATATAAAATTGGGTGAAGAGATTAACGTGACTATAAGGATCTTGGATTATGGGTATTGAATATACGTAAATGGGCAACTTTGAACCTCTGTGGTGGCCAGACGGGCCCGGATCCCAGAAATATATTTAAGTGGGGAATAACTTGGGTTAATACCTTTAAAATGAGCTAGGTCCGGTTCGAAACTTTGCCGTAGGGATATGCCGAAGAGTTCCGAATGTGTAGTTGATATGAAAAATACGTAAATGGGCAACTTTGAACCTCTGTGGTGGCCAGACGGGCCCGGATCCCAGAAAAATATTTAAGTGGGGAATAGCTTGGGTTAATACCTTTAAAATGAGCTAGGTCTGGTTCGGAACTTTGCCGTAGGGATATGCCGAAGAGTACCGAATGTGTAGTTGATATGAAAAATACGTAAATGGGCAACTTTGAACCTCTGTGGTGGCCAGACGGGCCCGGATCCCAGAAAAATATTTAAGTGGGGAATAGCTTGGGTTAATACCTTTAAAATGAGCTAGGTCCGGTTCGAAACTTTGCCGTAGGGATATGCCGAAGAGTACCGAATGTGTAGTTGATATGAAAAATACGTAAATGGGCAACTTTGAACCTCTGTGGTGGCCAGACGGGCCCGGATCCCAGAAAAATATTTAAGTGGGGAATAGCTTGAGTTAATACCTTTAAAATGAGCTAGGTCCGGTTCGAAACTTTGCCGTAGGGATATCCCGAAGAGTACCGAATGTGTAGTTGATATGAAAAATACGTAAATGGGCAACTTTGAACCTCTGTGGTGGCCAGACGGGCCCGGATCCCAGAACAATATTTAAGTGGGGAATTGCTTGGGTCAATACCTTTAACATGAGCTAGGTCCGGTTCGGAACTTTGCCGTAGGGATATGCCGATGAGTACCGAATGTGTAGTTGATATGAAAAATACGTAAATGGGCAACTTTGAACCTCTGTGGTGGCCAGACGGGCCCGGATCCAAGAAAAATATTTAAGTGGGGAATAGCTTGGGTTAATACCTTTAAAATGAGCTAGGTCCGGTTCGAAACTTTGTCGTAGGGATATGCCGAAGAGTACCGAATGTGTAGTTGATATGAAAAATACGTAAATGGGCAACTTTGAACCTCTGTGGTGGCCAGACGGGCCCGGATCCCAGAAAAATATTTAAGTGGGGAATAGCTTGGGTTAATACCTTTAAAATGAGCTAGGTCTGGTTCGGAACTTTGCCGTAGGGATATGCCGAAGAGTACCGAATGTGTAGTTGATATGAAAAATACGTAAATGGGCAACTTTGAACCTCTGTGGTGGCCAGACGGGCCCGGATCCCAGAAAAATATTTAAGTGGGGAATAGCTTGGGTTAATACCTTTAAAATGAGCTAGGTCCGGTTCGAAACTTTGCCGTAGGGATATGCCGAAGAGTACCGAATGTGTAGTTGATATGAAAAATACGTAAATGGGCAACTTTGAACCTCTGTGGTGGCCAGACGGGCCCGGATCCCAGAAAAATATTTAAGTGGGGAATAGCTTGAGTTAATACCTTTAAAATGAGCTAGGTCCGGTTCGAAACTTTGCCGTAGGGATATCCCGAAGAGTACCGAATGTGTAGTTGATATGAAAAATACGTAAATGGGCAACTTTGAACCTCTGTGGTGGCCAGACGGGCCCGGATCCCAGAACAATATTTAAGTGGGGAATTGCTTGGGTCAATACCTTTAACATGAGCTAGGTCCGGTTCGGAACTTTGCCGTAGGGATATGCCGATGAGTACCGAATGTGTAGTTGATATGAAAAATACGTAAATGGGCAACTTTGAACCTCTGTGGTGGCCAGACGGGCCCGGATCCAAGAAAAATATTTAAGTGGGGAATAGCTTGGGTTAATACCTTTAAAATGAGCTAGGTCCGGTTCGAAACTTTGTCGTAGGGATATGCCGAAGAGTACCGAATGTGTAGTTGATATGAAAAATACGTAAATGGGCAACTTTTAACCTCTGTGGTGGCCAGATGGGCTCGGATCCCAGAAAAATATTTAAGTGGGGAATAGCTTGGGTTAATACCTTTAAAATGAGCTAGGTCCGGTTCGAAACTTTGCCGTAGGGATATGCCGAAGAGTACCGAATGTGTAGTTGATATGAAAAATACGTAAATGGGCAACTTTGAACCTCTGTGGTGGCCAGACGGGCCCGGATCCCAGAAAAATATTTAAGTGGGGAATAGCTTGGGTTAATACCTTTAAAATGAGCTAGGTCCGGTTCGAAACTTTGCCGTAGGGATATGCCGAAGAGTACCGAATGTGTAGTTGATATGAAAAATACGTAAATGGGCAACTTTGAACCTCTGTGGTGGCCCGACGGGCCCGGATCCCAGAAAAATATTTAAGTGGGGAAAAGCTTGGGTTAATACCTTTAAAATGAGCTAGGTCCGGTTCGGAACTTTGCCGTAGGGATATGCCGAAGAGTACCGAATGTGTAGTTGATATGAAAAATACGTAAATGGGCAACTTTGAACCTCTGTGGTGGCCAGACGGGCCCGGATCCCAGAAAAAATATTTAGGTAGCAATACACAGTTAGGAGTTTAGTTTCGCATTATGGCCCCTGTGAATTTTTCAAATAGGAAAGTTATTGTGTAATAAAATTCATTTTTAGACAGATGAGTGTTAATTTAGCCTTCAAAGGTGGTTTATAAGAGCATCAAGATTATTTTTTACATGTTTTATGGGCTGTTTTCTGTTTGACAGTCCGTATTTTCATAGCTAGACCGGCCATCGGTCCAGAAATTAATGTACTGTTTACAAACACTCTTTTTCTACACGAAGTTTTTGACGCAGTTTTACAAAAAAATGAGACGAAAGACATATGGTTTTCATTGGATTTGCTGAATGATATATGTACACAGTTTAAGAAAAGGTATTACTTCAAGCGATTGAAATTCTACTTTTAGCCAAATTTTTGGGAAATATGTCACATCTTTCCCCCCTTTTTGCAATATTTCATAACAAATAAATGCAGATTGTTGCCATGGATACACCAAAAAGAAATTATATTTTACCATTTTATATACTGGAAATAAAATCTATGGAAGATTCTGATTAAATACATATGCCCATATATGACACAAACAGTAAGCTTGATATTGCAAGAAAGCAATGAAAAGGGAATGGTAAAATTCATAAGGGCAAATTTTAGTATTTTTTCCTAACTGTTTATTGCTACCTTAAGTGGGGAATAGCTTGGGTTAATACCTTTAAAATGAGCTAGGTCCGGTTCGGAACTTTGCCGTAGGGATATGCCGAAGAGTACCGAATGTGTAGTTGATATGAAAAATACGTAAATTGGCAACTTTGAACCTCTGTGGTGGCCAGACGGGCCCGGATCCCAGAAAAATATTTAAGTGGGGAATAGCTTGGGTTAATACCTTTAAAATGAGCTAGGTCCGGTTCGAAACTTTGTCGTAGGGATATGCCGAAGAGTACCGAATGTGTAGTTGATATGAAAAATACGTAAATGGGCAACTTTTAACCTCTGTGGTGGCCAGATGGGCTCGGATCCCAGAAAAATATTTAAGTGGGGAATAGCTTGGGTTAATACCTTTAAAATGAGCTAGGTCCGGTTCGAAACTTTGCCGTAGGGATATGCCGAAGAGTACCGAATGTGTAGTTGATATGAAAAATACGTAAATGGGCAACTTTGAACCTCTGTGGTGGCCAGACGGGCCCGGATCCCAGAAAAATATTTAAGTGGGGAATAGCTTGGGTTAATACCTTTAAAATGAGCTAGGTCCGGTTCGAAACTTTGCCGTAGGGATATGCCGAAGAGTACCGAATGTGTAGTTGATATGAAAAATACGTAAATGGGCAACTTTGAACCTCTGTGGTGGCCCGACGGGCCCGGATCCCAGAAAAATATTTAAGTGGGGAAAAGCTTGGGTTAATACCTTTAAAATGAGCTAGGTCCGGTTCGGAACTTTGCCGTAGGGATATGCCGAAGAGTACCGAATGTGTAGTTGATATGAAAAATACGTAAATGGGCAACTTTGAACCTCTGTGGTGGCCAGACGGGCCCGGATCCCAGAAAAATATTTAGGTAGCAATACACAGTTAGGAGTTTAGTTTCGCATTATGGCCCCTGTGAATTTTTCAAATAGGAAAGTTATTGTGTAATAAAATTCATTTTTAGACAGATGAGTGTTAATTTAGCCTTCAAAGGTGGTTTATAAGAGCATCAAGATTATTTTTTACATGTTTTATGGGCTGTTTTCTGTTTGACAGTCCGTATTTTCATAGCTAGACCGGCCATCGGTCCAGAAATTAATGTACTGTTTACAAACACTCTTTTTCTACACGAAGTTTTTGACGCAGTTTTACAAAAAAATGAGACGAAAGACATATGGTTTTCATTGGATTTGCTGAATGATATATGTACACAGTTTAAGAAAAGGTATTACTTCAAGCGATTGAAATTCTACTTTTAGCCAAATTTTTGGGAAATATGTCACATCTTTCCCCCCTTTTTGCAATATTTCATAACAAATAAATGCAGATTGTTGCCATGGATACACCAAAAAGAAATTATATTTTACCATTTTATATACTGGAAATAAAATCTATGGAAGATTCTGATTAAATACATATGCCCATATATGACACAAACAGTAAGCTTGATATTGCAAGAAAGCAATGAAAAGGGAATGGTAAAATTCATAAGGGCAAATTTTAGTATTTTTTCCTAACTGTTTATTGCTACCTTAAGTGGGGAATAGCTTGGGTTAATACCTTTAAAATGAGCTAGGTCCGGTTCGGAACTTTGCCGTAGGGATATGCCGAAGAGTACCGAATGTGTAGTTGATATGAAAAATACGTAAATTGGCAACTTTGAACCTCTGTGGTGGCCAGACGGGCCCGGATCCCAGAAAAATATTTAAGTGGGGAATAGCTTGGGTTAATACCTTTAAAATGAGCTAGGTCCGGTTCGAAACTTTGTCGTAGGGATATGCCGAAGAGTACCGAATGTGTAGTTGATATGAAAAATACGTAAATGGGCAACTTTTAACCTCTGTGGTGGCCAGATGGGCTCGGATCCCAGAAAAATATTTAAGTGGGGAATAGCTTGGGTTAATACCTTTAAAATGAGCTAGGTCCGGTTCGAAACTTTGCCGTAGGGATATGCCGAAGAGTACCGAATGTGTAGTTGATATGAAAAATACGTAAATGGGCAACTTTGAACCTCTGTGGTGGCCAGACGGGCCCGGATCCCAGAAAAATATTTAAGTGGGGAATAGCTTGGGTTAATACCTTTAAAATGAGCTAGGTCCGGTTCGAAACTTTGCCGTAGGGATATGCCGAAGAGTACCGAATGTGTAGTTGATATGAAAAATACGTAAATGGGCAACTTTGAACCTCTGTGGTGGCCCGACGGGCCCGGATCCCAGAAAAATATTTAAGTGGGGAAAAGCTTGGGTTAATACCTTTAAAATGAGCTAGGTCCGGTTCGGAACTTTGCCGTAGGGATATGCCGAAGAGTACCGAATGTGTAGTTGATATGAAAAATACGTAAATGGGCAACTTTGAACCTCTGTGGTGGCCAGACGGGCCCGGATCCCAGAAAAAATATTTAGGTAGCAATACACAGTTAGGAGTTTAGTTTCGCATTATGGCCCCTGTGAATTTTTCAAATAGGAAAGTTATTGTGTAATAAAATTCATTTTTAGACAGATGAGTGTTAATTTAGCCTTCAAAGGTGGTTTATAAGAGCATCAAGATTATTTTTTACATGTTTTATGGGCTGTTTTCTGTTTGACAGTCCGTATTTTCATAGCTAGACCGGCCATCGGTCCAGAAATTAATGTACTGTTTACAAACACTCTTTTTCTACACGAAGTTTTTGACGCAGTTTTACAAAAAAATGAGACGAAAGACATATGGTTTTCATTGGATTTGCTGAATGATATATGTACACAGTTTAAGAAAAGGTATTACTTCAAGCGATTGAAATTCTACTTTTAGCCAAATTTTTGGGAAATATGTCACATCTTTCCCCCCTTTTTGCAATATTTCATAACAAATAAATGCAGATTGTTGCCATGGATACACCAAAAAGAAATTATATTTTACCATTTTATATACTGGAAATAAAATCTATGGAAGATTCTGATTAAATACATATGCCCATATATGACACAAACAGTAAGCTTGATATTGCAAGAAAGCAATGAAAAGGGAATGGTAAAATTCATAAGGGCAAATTTTAGTATTTTTTCCTAACTGTTTATTGCTACCTTAAGTGGGGAATAGCTTGGGTTAATACCTTTAAAATGAGCTAGGTCCGGTTCGGAACTTTGCCGTAGGGATATGCCGAAGAGTACCGAATGTGTAGTTGATATGAAAAATACGTAAATTGGCAACTTTGAACCTCTGTGGTGGCCAGACGGGCCCGGATCCCAGAAAAATATTTAAGTGGGGAATAGCTTGGGTTAATACCTTTAAAATGAGCTAGGTCCGGTTCGAAACTTTGTCGTAGGGATATGCCGAAGAGTACCGAATGTGTAGTTGATATGAAAAATACGTAAATGGGCAACTTTTAACCTCTGTGGTGGCCAGATGGGCTCGGATCCCAGAAAAATATTTAAGTGGGGAATAGCTTGGGTTAATACCTTTAAAATGAGCTAGGTCCGGTTCGAAACTTTGCCGTAGGGATATGCCGAAGAGTACCGAATGTGTAGTTGATATGAAAAATACGTAAATGGGCAACTTTGAACCTCTGTGGTGGCCAGACGGGCCCGGATCCCAGAAAAATATTTAAGTGGGGAATAGCTTGGGTTAATACCTTTAAAATGAGCTAGGTCCGGTTCGAAACTTTGCCGTAGGGATATGCCGAAGAGTACCGAATGTGTAGTTGATATGAAAAATACGTAAATGGGCAACTTTGAACCTCTGTGGTGGCCCGACGGGCCCGGATCCCAGAAAAATATTTAAGTGGGGAAAAGCTTGGGTTAATACCTTTAAAATGAGCTAGGTCCGGTTCGGAACTTTGCCGTAGGGATATGCCGAAGAGTACCGAATGTGTAGTTGATATGAAAAATACGTAAATGGGCAACTTTGAACCTCTGTGGTGGCCAGACGGGCCCGGATCCCAGAAAAAATATTTAGGTAGCAATACACAGTTAGGAGTTTAGTTTCGCATTATGGCCCCTGTGAATTTTTCAAATAGGAAAGTTATTGTGTAATAAAATTCATTTTTAGACAGATGAGTGTTAATTTAGCCTTCAAAGGTGGTTTATAAGAGCATCAAGATTATTTTTTACATGTTTTATGGGCTGTTTTCTGTTTGACAGTCCGTATTTTCATAGCTAGACCGGCCATCGGTCCAGAAATTAATGTACTGTTTACAAACACTCTTTTTCTACACGAAGTTTTTGACGCAATTTTACAAAAAAATGAGACGAAAGACATATGGTTTTCATTGGATTTGCTGAATGATATATGTACACAGTTTAAGAAAAGGTATTACTTCAAGCGATTGAAATTCTACTTTTAGCCAAATTTTTGGGAAATATGTCACATCTTTCCCCCCTTTTTGCAATATTTCATAACAAATAAATGCAGATTGTTGCCATGGATACACCAAAAAGAAATTATATTTTACCATTTTATATACTGGAAATAAAATCTATGGAAGATTCTGATTAAATACATATGCCCATATATGACACAAACAGTAAGCTTGATATTGCAAGAAAGCAATGAAAAGGGAATGGTAAAATTCATAAGGGCAAATTTTAGTATTTTTTCCTAACTGTTTATTGCTACCTTAAGTGGGGAATAGCTTGGGTTAATACCTTTAAAATGAGCTAGGTCCGGTTCGGAACTTTGCCGTAGGGATATGCCGAAGAGTACCGAATGTGTAGTTGATATGAAAAATACGTAAATTGGCAACTTTGAACCTCTGTGGTGGCCAGACGGGCCCGGATCCCAGAAAAATATTTAAGTGGGGAATAGCTCGGGTTAATACCTTTAAAATGAGCTAGGTCCGGTTCGGAACTTTGCCGTAGGGATATGCCGAAGAGTACCGAATGTGTAGTTGATATGAAAAATACGTAAATGGGCAACTTTGAACCTCTGTGGTGGCCAGACGGGCCCGGATCCCAGAAAAATATTTAAGTGGGGAATAGCTTTGGTTAATACCTTTAAAATGAGCTAGGTCCGGTTCGGAACTTTGCCGTAGGGATATGCCGAAGAGTACCGAATGTGTAGTTGATATGAAAAATACGCAAATGGGCAACTTTGAACCTCTGTGGTGGCCAGACGGTCCCGGATTCCAGAAAAATATTTAAGTGGGGAATAGCTTGGGGTAATACCTTTAAAATGAGCTAGGTCCGGTTCGGAACTTTGCCGAAGGGATATGCCGAAGAGTACCGAATGTGTAGTTGATATGAAAAATACGTAAATGGGCAACTTTGAACCTCTATGGTGGCCAGACGGGCCCGGATCCCAGAAAAATATTTAAGTGTGAAAATAGCTTGGGTTAATACCTTTAAAATGAGCTAGGTCCGGTTCGAAACTTTGCCGTAGGGATATGCCGAAGAGTACCGATTGTGTGGTGGAAATAAAAAGTATGTTAAAACACAACTTTGAATCCTTACGATGGCCGACGTGCCCGGATCCAAAAAACATATTTAAGCAAGGAGTAGTCCAGGTCAATACCATTGAAATGAGCTAGGTCTGGATCGGAACATTGCCGTAGAAATATGCCGAGAAGGACTGAATGTGTTGTTTATCTGAAAAGTTTGCTGAGATGCTACTTTAAAACCTCAGGGTTAATATTCAACGTTACATTCTGACTGTTGTTGATTTACACTACGTTCTGTAAGTTTATTGCATCAATACAGGATATAAAAAAATACCTAAAATGACAAAATCCCGAGTAAAACTGATGTCATACCTAGGTAATAAAACAGTCATATTTTCATAGAACCCTTTCAAGAGAATTTACAATTGAATTTTTTTCTGTTAAGAATATGTAAGTGTATGTTGAGTTAAAGAAATACACAAAGTTTTTAGAAAAATGATGCATTATATTGGGTATGACAGCGAGTACTTTCCAGACTGTTTGAATACCAAGTCAAAAAGGTACAATCATTAAAAAAAAATACAATTCTGAACATTTCGATATTTGCAGGAATATGTATAAGAGGAACTTTTCAAAAACCACCTTGAGTTGGGTAGAGTAGTCACATTTTGCATGAAAATAATATAAAGGAATCAAATATTTTCCGGAGTAGGTATTCACCAGAAAATCATTTCCAACGTCCCATAGTGATGCCCTACATATTATAAGTTTACTACTTAAAACGGCTACCATCTTGGCAAAGGATTTTGGGTTTAAAGGATAAAGTAGAAAACCAAAGGAAGTGCTGGTAAAGCTTATTGGAGTCATAACACATCATGTGTGAACCCGTACAGAAGTGTTTCATAAAAATTAATTTATACTACAAGCAAAAAAACGTGGTATACCTTATAGATCTAGATTAAGGAAGTACGACTTCAACAAGATATAGAAAAGGAATCTGTTATTAAGGTGAAAGATGGTAGAAAAATACCACAGTGGCCATTGAACCATTTTTTAGGCAAGTCGACGTGCTTTGCATACATTTGATTAGTAAAATATCAGAAGCACAAAAGTGAAGAAGGCATCGAAGGTACAGTAGATGCTTCCAGTAGAGTTGGCAAAAACCAACCCCGCAACAGGTGAAAGTCGTTCCATTTTGTAGATCAACTGAAGTTATTTTTACAGAATCAACCAACTAAGACACTTAACTAACGTTAAAAGTTATGAAAGTATAGCATATTGCATGCGTGATTGAAGGGAGTGACCGTTAAGACATATTGTAGAATTACACCTTCATATGGATAAATTGTACCCCTGAAGGGTAAATCTTACATTCGCCTTTCAGTAAAACTAGCACAAAAGAAGGCCATTATTAACGTGAGCTGTATTATCAAAAGTGCACATAAAGAGGTGAATCAGAAAAGTACACACAAAGTGTGCCAAAAAAAAAAACCCGTGAAAATGAGTTGAACCAGAAGGGTTTAGTTTCCCCCATGTGTTTGAAACACATTGACTAATTTTAAAGGCTAAATACTAGAACTAGCTTTTCTATTAACGTGTTTGGGTATGATGGTGTTGAAATAAACAAAAACAATTAAAAAAATGAAGAACCCGAGAAATATTTCAAAGAACAACGGAAAGGACAGAACCCACGCAGACATGTAACTAAACAACATTACTGCTAGATAAAAAAAGTTTATCACATTTGTTCAGAGCCCAAGTGTCATCTACAATGTTAAAGTTTTTTTTTTGTCGAAAGTGTAAGAAGCACTGTTTGAGAGAAGACAAAATAACACACGTTACATTTTAAAAGATGGAATCAGAACACTGGCACATGGCCATTTTCAAATTGAAAAAGAATACCTAAAAGACGTGTTGTGATAGAAGTAACAAAGCCTGGATTCATCAAACCTCTAAAAAATATTTTTATATAAGGAACAACAACATTTATCATACGTTAAAACAATATGAATGATATTGAAAAATGATTGCAACTTCGTGCCCGTTTGGAGGCTCGAAAACTTAAAATAAGTGTTACGTGTACACAACATTCTACTTCCAAACAAGCCACTCTCAACGGGAAATTGTAGAGAACAGTGAAAACTTTTCATATTTGAGAAATTTGTTAATGCGGGATACCCTACCTTCCAAACCTTTTAATCCTACCGTTATGGGACATGTAACCCATTGGACGACAACTAGCAAATAAAGTTAAGAATGAAAATGGGGAATGTGTTAAAGAGACAACAACCCGACTATAAAACTTCCTTCCCTCCCTACGTAATGGTAAATTTCTTTAAATCAAGATCTGCTACAACACTTAACAGACACATTTGGATTCTATGGAAATTGAGAAATAAATTACAGTCACAGTGTAACCTATTGGAGACGGATATAAAACGACTAGAGAAAGATTTTATAACAACCATTAAAGAACTTGAGAAAAAGTTAGATGAGTTTAAGACCATTCTGCAACAAAAACTTTAGGTACATAAGATTAAAAACTTGACACCTAAAAACATTGATGCACTCTTGGAACGACCATTGTCAATGGAAGCTTAAGAGCAAAACAAGGAAGATCTAGAGAGTCTGATGATTTGTGATTTATTGAAACATGCGGGTGTGAGATCAAAAACCCTAAGGGCATACGATACAGTTTTGATCCTGTATTTACAAGTTCATGAAAATTTGCATATAGGCTATTTTTTACCTGATTATATCAAATATGTAAAAAATATACCTTCATGTGCTACTTTTTGAGTAAAATGAGGTCGAAATTTTGTATATTTGCTCAAAATTCAGATTTGTGTCCGTAATTTCTTTTTCGAAAGAAAGACATAACTTTTTTGTTATAAAAGATAAACACAATTTTTTTTTTGTTATATAATCGATAAATTTCTGTATTCTATAAATATTCTAAAAAAAAATATGCAATTTTTTAGGCAGAAATAACTCATATTCATCAAATGTTCATGAATTGAGGAAAAAACGTCATTTTTTACTGCATGTTTATCAAAATTAAAAAAAATCCTCTATTTACAGTTTTATAAAATTTGGGTGACATAATCTCCCTGCAAAATGAAACAAAATGCCGTTTTGAAAAATAGGGGTCCATGAACTCGTTTTCAAATTAAATCAGTTTGAATGATAAAAATCAGTCGAAAAATGCATCTTTTCCCGATATGTCACAGTTTGACGTCACGAAAATAACAAATTACGTTAGCAACGTCATTACCTTCCCTGTAACTGTATCGTATGCCCTTAACCCTCTTGCTGCCAAAGGGACATTTATGGCTTCTACACATAAATCTTGTTGATTGTGTAGAACGTCAAAGGTCCATTGTAACGTCACAATACTCAGGGGAACCGACAACGTCAAAAGACGCCGTCAAAAGGGCGATTTTGGCGGCAATGAAACAAACTGAATAAAATGCTTTAAAAGTATACTTAAAACGGATGTCAAGAAATAATACAGGATCATAAGCTTGTTAGTATTATAATACCAACTTATCTAAAGTGTTTAACAACTATCTAGCTCGTTATTTTCATGTAAAATGTTGTATTCTTTCAAGAAATTTGTTTTACGTTTTTTTTCGTACATCTATCAATCAGAATGGCAGAACATCTCATTTATAAATCAAAAATCTTATACCTGTTAAGTAATCATAAAAAAGGTAACTATTATACTTGATTACGAGAAATATTAATATTCATTCACAATATACCATATATACACGCTTTATTTAAAAGAACTGGATAATTTATTAAGGGCTCAAATACAACGATTGAAATCTCAGTTAGGATATTTTTTGTAAGTACACACATGTTAACCGATGTACTTTTATAATATTGCCATACGGTATTTCAATACCTTTTAAACCTGTTTCATCATTGAAGCACTGACTTATTTTTTTTTAATTTTCATTCAAAATGGGGATATTAAATTAGTAGTAGACAATGATTTCTATTCCTGTCATAGATATACTTTCCCAGTGGCAACCACTTTTTTCTGACACTCACCACAGATCTTTTACTTTGTAGGACCCATGCACTGAGCAATAGATTTATTGTATATTGAATTTCAGACGTCCTTAATATTGCATGAAATACTTGCCACTGAACGTTGAGAAGAGAACAATTTATCAAGTAACAGATTTTAAAGATATGTCGTGTATGTCAATTACAGTGTGTACTTATCATAGTAAATGACAATGCATTATTATTGATTCATTTTCACTTGTAGACAATAGAAATTCATTTTAAAGAATTTCTTCTCTCGTTTTTACTATGTTTTTTTATTCGTATTCTCTAAAATTTTGAGCAAGAAGTGGTCAACAAAAGAATAATGAAACATGATTAAAAAATAAGCAAAATTAATATCGATAATAAATTTTATATAAAAAATATATCCTCGCCTACCGAATCAAGGATTGAAATCATGATAATTTTAATCTGAAACGTTTGATACTTTACAACAAGAAGTGGTTTAACTTCATATAGCAGCTCGGAGATTTTATTTATTTCTTTATTACGCTTTGTTTTTATTTTTATTTTCTTTGGGTGCCGTTGTTTTGCCGTTTATATAATGATTTGAGAGGTGTTTTTTTTTTACAGCATTTACCAATTACCTAATAAAAAAAAACGAGAATAAATATTTTAGTATTTTATTTAGGTGGTTAAGAATCGTTTATTCATTTCACTTGACAAAGCCGATAAAACAAAGTCGCCTTCAAAGCTAATATCAAAGCTAGTATAGCAGTTGGTATATTATTTTCAATTTATTTTAAGCCGACAAGAAAGATAAAAAAAAATATATTCCAAGGTTGAAAGTTGTATTTTTAAATAATGTTTTATTAAAACATCGTTTATGACAATCTTAGAGCAATAACTTCCGTAAAACTACTTATACATCGCTTTTCATAATTACGGCTACATTGACGCGGGAAAAACTATGGACGGCGGGAAAGCGCAGTTAAACAGAGAGGCACAAGTTTTGCAACGTCACAGATAAGAAACGTCAAGATGCTTTCACCGCGACAAAGCAAGAAAAAAACTCGGCAGCAAGAGGGTTAAGAGCAAAACAAGGAAGATCTCGAGAGTCTGATGATGTGTGATTTATTGAAACATGCTGGTGTGAGATCGAAAACCCTAGGTGGTTCTTCACCTGGTAAAGATATAGCCCAGATGTTTAAGCCTTTACCATATTACTCGCATAGGGAAAGTAGCCTTTATGATCTTGTGCAAATTGCCAAAGACTATACTTGCTAAAAGGTTGTCACTGCAAGATTGTTAAATACAAGAATTAAAGGACTTAGGGTACATTTTCCATTGAAGAAAGATCTATTTCAAACCACCCTTGGTTCGTTTTTCTGAAGTTAAGGTTCATAAAAGGACCCTTTTACGTAGACTTCATTAAAATCCATGGTACGATACGTTTGGGTTTGAGTGTTCTATACGTGGGACAAAGTTAAGACTTCCTCGGTCCACCTAGGGATGTATTCCTTTTTAAAAACGCCTTTCTTTAAAGTATTACAAACTGTATTGACTACTTTAAATTTACCCTGTTTTAATGGAAGAAGATTACCATAAAAGTTCCGCACACTTTGTGTTCATGTTCAGTTTAACTACATGTAGCATTAAAAGGAGTCATCTTAATGGATCTATGTTTGGAGGTGTTGTACTGATGAACGAGATTATTCAACAAATCGATGTTAGTACGCGTAGAATAAGCCAAACGTATTTAAAAAAGATAGTTTTCATTGTTCTCATCCAACATTCAAAGAAACTTGTTTTTCTACATTCTCGGTAGAGTACAGTTCAGTGTTGTGTTTCTGACGAAACTCTTCAGCCTCTTTGCTGCAAATTTCAGCACCTTTATCTGTTCATAGCTTTGGAGCAATCCATGATGGTGTGATGAACGCTTGCAATGCATCTTTGACCGTGACATATTTCTTGTTATGAGGGACCAATGTTTCCCCTAAAAGTACTGTCCTTACCAACATCACATTAAGTATTTCACGGGATATCACTACGGAAAAATTTCTATCTAGACCTATCCCATTATCAAGGTATTGACCCGGTCTATTACCTGCTTAAATATTTTTTCTGGGATCCGTGCCTGTCTGACTACCACAGAGGTTTACAATTGCCCATATTAAGCGTATTTTGCATTATAGTTTTAATTAATGTGTGTTTTTATAAAGGCCTTGTTATATGTCCAAGGTCTGTATTAATGGTCGAGGATGTCTATAATGGCTCGAGGCATAATTACCACACATTCGGTACTCCTCGGCATATCTCTTCGGCAAAGTTCCGAGCTGGACTTAGCTCATTTCAAAGGTATAGACCCAGGCTAATTGCCACTTTAAAAAAAAAAATGGGATCCGGGCCTGTCTGGCCACCACAGAGGTTTAAAGATTCCCATTTACGTTTTTTCCATACCAACAATACATTCGGTTCATTCGGTATATTCCTAGTGCAAAGTTCCGAACTGGACCTAGCTCATTTTAAAGGTATTAACCCAAGCTATTCCCCACTTGAATATGTTTCTGGGATCCGGGCCCGTCTGGCCACCACAGAGGTTCAAAGTTGCCCATTTACGTATTTTCCATACCAAACACACATTCGGTACTGTTCGGCATATACCTACGGCAAAGTTCCGAACCGGACCTAGCTCATTTCAAAGGTATTGACCCAGGCTATTCCCCACCTAAATATTTTTCTGGGATCCGGGCCCGTCTAGCCACCACAGAGGTTCAAAGTCGCCCATTTACGTATTTTCCATACCAAACACACATTCGGTACTTTTCGGCATATACCTACGGCAAAGTTCCGAACCGGACCTAGCTCATTTCAAAGGTATTGACCCAGGCTATTCCCCACTTAAATATTTTTCTGGGATCCGGGCCCGTCTAGCCACCACAGAGGTTCAAAGTCGCCCATTTACGTATTTTCCATACCAAACACACATTCGGTACTTTTCGGCATATACCTACGGCAAAGTTCCGAACCGGACCACCTAGCTCATTTCAAAGGTATTGACCCAGGCTATTCCCCACCTAAATATTTTTTCTGGGATCCGGGCCCGTCTAGCTACCACAGAAGTTCAAAGTTGCCCTTATGGCAAATTTTCATTATTAATCACACACTCGGTACATTTCGGCATATACCTACGGCAAAGTTCCGAACCGGACCTAGCTCATTTTAAAGGTATTGACCCAGGCTATTCCCCACTTAAATATTTTCCTGGGATCCAGGCCCGTCTAGCCACCACAGAGGTTCAAAGTCACCCGGGTTTAACCTTATTTAAGCAGTCGTCGGTAGGTTTTCACTATATTTTTCCTTTTTTTTTTTTTTTGGCTTTCCATACATATTTATTTTTTTTATTTTTGAATGTTTCTGGAGTGATGGTTTTTGTTTTTGTTTGTTATATTATATATTGAATTACATCTTTGGTGTCGATTTATTGATAAAAATCTATATAAAATAAAGACAAATATGCAACTAATATAATGGTTTATATTCGAGGACAACGAAAATTTACGACAGCTTGAAGGGGTCATAAAACGATAGCCTTCCCTCATGCTTTTTAATGATTTTCAACTAAATTTGAATATTTAACCGACTGCTAGCAGCCGGTTGGATATTGAATATCAATTATCGAATAACAAATAACGAACATACCGCTAGCTTCACAAACATATTTTAAACCGAATGAAATGCTTTTAGAACCAGTACAAGCCGTGAAATTGTCGATTTCCGGTGTTAGATTGCATTTAACTAATATTTAGCGATTTTTGGAACGTTTGAGTCTCATTCAGTTTTTTGGTTTTTAAACATATCACCAAAATTGGCTGCTAGAAAAAAGTGGCTGCTATCTTGATTGGACGATAAAAGTGGCTGCCAGCTTGAGTCTAGTCCAACGTGACCATATCTACTAATATATAAATAAGTCAAAATTTGAATGAAATGCAAATGGGTGGGTAGACATTAAGGTGCTATTAGTAACCAGAAATACGAATCGTTTCGATTTTGCCATCACAGTAGAAAGACTGTAATGTTCGAGGAAATTAAGCACAATCTTTATATTTATACCTTAATTGTAATCTATGACCCACTAGGACTCGTCTCTGATATTCAGACCAAAAGTCTATAATCAATTGATTGTTTTTTATTGCTGCATATATTAAAAAGAAGATGTGGTATTGAAACAACTCTTCGCCTTTGAAAAGACCAAACGATCAACTTTAGGTCAGCGTACGGCCTTTAACAATGAACATTATCGGCTATAAAACACACCGAACTGAAAAGTGAAAAACAAGTCATACGAGAAAACTAACGGCCTAATTTATGCACAAAATAGTGAATAACAAATACAATGTTTATATATAACTACTGAATTACACGCTCCTGGTTTTAGACTGGCACATACAGAATATGACGGGACTAAACATGTTAGCGGGCACCCAACCAACCCCCTAACCGTATTTAACTGTCATGTAAACACTTTTAAAAGTTGTATCCAATTAGAAATTGGACGTGTGTATCAGCTGTCTGCCTAGCCATATATGCATCTGTCGAGTTATTGTATTTTAAATTTTCAATGTGGTTTTTTTTATAGATGCTTTTGTGTTCTCTTAAATTGTTTCTTTTAAAATTGTAACACGATGAAGACTGTTGCACGCATATTGGACTATTTTATTTATTATGTCTGTTTAGATCACGCTTCATTGTAAATAAAACGAAATTTGATGGGACTGTCGTACAAAATGAGAGATTTAGCGCTATAAAAAAAACAGGTTTAATCCACCCTTTTTTACATTTGAAAATGCCCGTACATGTATGACAGTTTTTGTCCATTCGTTTTTTTTTTGTGTTTTGTCATTTGATTTTCCGATGTAATTAGGGACTTTCAGATTTGATTTTCCTCTGAGTTCAGTAATTTTGTGATTTACTTATTGCTACCAATTTACACTTTCGTATACATAAGGATTTTTTTTACATGCACAAGATACCTCTAATATAAGAGTGTTACAACAATAAAACGGTTATTATGGGTTCCTGTCTGCATGAAATGTTGAAAAAATATTTTTTTCTAACATGCATATTATAGATTATTACATGGCATTTTTCATATGGCCCTGGTATCAGCCCTAGACTCCCATATCAAGCATGAGGGCTTTAGCCCGAGGGCTTGATATGGGTCGTGGGCTGATACCAGGGACCATATGAAAAATGACATGTAATAATCTATTTATCACATATTTTTAAGCAAGAGAAAACAAATAGCTTACACCAAATTATGTTTGATATTTCATCAAAAATCAAAAAGATATTTAACGAAATATAAAATAGAAAATGTATCAATGTGAGTATCACAGTTGGTAAACAACGTTTTGTGAAAAGTTTCAGAAATAATTAACAATAAATATATTCATTCTAAGAATTGCAAATATTAAACGACTTTACAGTGTTACATTACAAATGTTAAAAAATGCTAATCATTGTGTGGCGTCATATATTTTATACATTCTTTATGACGTCAAAATTTTACGGGAACTTTTGTGATTTTCACTGTTGATTTCTACTTTTTCTTCTACAGCAGATTCGTAACTTTCTAAATTTCTTTTCATCATGTAACATGTTCATTGTGTTCAACTTGTTTACAAATAGTCTTTGATTGACAGTTTACCGGAAGTAAAACTCGGGGGCTTGATATGGATTTCGAGGGCTGATATCGATATCGGCCCCGAGGGCTGATAACCAACCTCGACTTCCGGCTATTATTGGCCATGCAAAAACGTACATATCAGTACAAAATATGTGATAATTGGTTATAATCATACCAAAGTATAATTTAATACATGCAAAATTTATTGACAACCGCAATATTGTGTCAACAAACCGTACAGTACAAAAATGTGTAATGACAACGAAGCGTACACAACATGAAAATAAAGACACTTTAAAACGTGTATTTTTCCTTTTTCTAGAGACAACATAATGATACGATCTTAATGAGTTTGAAAATATTAAGTATGAAATTTTCAGATATGTATGTTTAAAAAGCTTTGAGGTACACGTACGGGAAACATTAACTTTTGACTGTTTAAAAATACCAAGCACGTTTTATCATTGATATCGTCGTGCGTTTTTTAATGTTTTTAAGTAAAGATGTAACATATATGAAAATCCATCTAGTAACTAATGAATATTATGGCAAAGAATGTATTGGAGAAAAATATCCGAAGAAAAAATATGGGATTTTCTTTAAAAGTATTATTTGTTTATTGTCAGAACACAGTGTGACACGGCGTGTTCGACTCGAACGCGTCAACGTCCGTAAACACAAAACATACTACTTGAGTCGAAATTCAGAACTCAAATGAACTTAAGTGTCCAGTACATGAAAAAGGGACACATAGATTAGTAGAATGTCGATAATGTCCTACAAAGGTCATTGCAGAAAAAAAGGGATAATAAAGAAACATGGTATTTGCTTTAAATGTTTAAAAGGCAAACATCTGGCTAAAGATTGTTCTGCCAAGGTTAAGTGCGAAAATTTGGAAACTCATCAGACTGCACTGCGTTTCACATTGAACGTCAGGAACCATTGTTAGATACTGACGGGGAACGAAAGAAGATAGACGAGGATATCCAGAAAGTAGGATAATTATGTACTGAAATTTGTGGCGACACAAATCAGCTTTATTAAAAGTCATGTGCAAAAACATTACTGATAAACCTATATCCTAGGGTAAAAATAAAACAACGTGCAAAAACATATGCGATAATTGATAACCAAAGTTACAGGTCTTTATCTACCTATGAGTTTTTTCATACTTTCAGTGAACACTGTGATACTATAGATTATATTTTGTCATCATGTTCAGGATATTATGCACAGTCTGCGCATCGTGCTACATGATTCATACTTGAATCATTTGATAGAAAAACTCAACTCGAGTGCACATCACTAAAAGAGTGAAATGACATTCCAAATTCCAAACACAAGATAGCTACACCTGATGTAGCCAAACAATGTAGTCACCTAGAGGCAATATCAGAATTTATCCCTGAATGAGACCATTACGCAAAAATTTCACCCTTATAGGAAGGGACATGATAAGTTGTCAAAACCTCCTTGGAGACAGTAAACTTTTAAATTGAATGTTCATTTTGCTTGAATACTTAAATTACTATTTTTTTATATCATTTCTGTGATAAATGAATGAAAATCACCCCTTCAAATTCTATTTATTGGACTAAACAATTGAAATTTCGATGAAAATGAGAGGTATAAATTGACCAAAAGAGACCTTATAAAGAATTGTTGAAAAACATTTGCTCGAATCGCTGTAGCAGTCGTCTCTCAGTATACTTATTTTTTCTCAAACTATTGAACAAACTTGACAGGAATGCTTACTATTCCTAGTATTACAAAGGCAAAAGTCATATTCAGTTTATTAAACAATAATGTCTTTAACGAAGTTATGTGTTCCAGAATTATTTTCCTTGGATATTCTTAACTTTATACTGGTATCTGAATACCCTGTTTGCATGAAATGGAAGTTATATGATACACACATTATAAAGGCGATGATAGATAGTTCAAGCAAATCATTATTAACATTTCAATTAATAGGACAAATACCTAGATATGGAAAACATTTTGATATACTATAGTTACTGGATTTGTTACAACATAAGCAACACGACGGGTGCCACATGTGGAGCAGAATCTGCTCACCCTTCCGAAGCACATAAAACCACCCCTAGTTTTTGGTGGTTTTTTTTTTAACTATTCTTTAGTTTAGTTTATGTTGTGTCATGTGTTATATTGTTTGTCTGTTAGTCTTTTTCATTTTTAGCCAGGCGTTTTCAGTTTATTTTCGATTTTTTGAGTTTGACTATCCCTTTGGTATATTTTGTCCCTCTTTTAGTTTTTAATCTTCCAAAGTATATAATTAAAAAACATACATGAATTGTTATTGTGATTGAAATTTTGTTCTTCGTGATGGCTTTTCTAAAGGGATCTTGGAAATTGAGAAGTTGAAATTTGCATACAGAGATCTTGTAGATAATATACTAGTTTGCAAACTCCCATATGAGAAATGGGAGGAAGTAACAAATTCTGAAATCTTTGAACTGTCTAAATATTGTTTTCTCTTCTGAAAAGTTGTAAAGAAAAAAAAAAGAACAATTTGTGTCCATAGTAAACGAATTGACCACTTGCAGTATCATTTAATTTGCCATGTTCAGTGGACCTTGCAATTGGGGATAAAACATTAATTTGGAATTAAAATTAGAAAAAATCATATGATGGGGAACTTCATTAAAAATTACTTTGACCAAAAACTTTAACCTGAAGCGGGAAAGACGAACGAACAAACAGAAGAGAAAACATAATGCCCTCTACTAGAGAAGAAGGACGAAAAATACGAGAGAAACAGTCAAACACATAAATCGAAAAAAAAAAATGACATTGCTTGGCTAAAAATGAAAAAAGAGAAACAGACAAACTAATTAATAAGCAACACAAACCCCAACAAATATAGGGCTGATATCAGGTGCTCTGGAAGGGTAAGCAGATCCTGCTCCACATGTGGCACCCGTCGTGTTGCTTATGTTATAACACATACGTTAAATAGTCTAATTTTGTAGGTCATATTCATGAAAGTGAAGAGGATTAGGATTACGACGTAAAGAGCATATCTGATATCATTTGTGAAACGATTATTCAATAACGGTCAACCAACTCGTGATGACGAAAGGATTATTTCAACTTAAACATTTAGAACTCTTGTTTTAGTAGCTTCCTTGTAAGCAGCAACCCTCTATCAAGAAAATCATAATAGGAAATGCAAGCACGGGAATACCCTATCAATTGGGAGATATATACCCCGTATGCAGGTGCTGCTGGAACGTTGCTACTTAGAAATTTAAAGTTCACAATTGGAAAGCTGAAGTCATCTCTTTTGTCGTACAGTTTTCTTTTCAACCGACTCTCATTATTAATTTCTAGATGTAAGTCAAGATATGAGGCCAACTTAACTGTATCTGTTGTATCGATGGGATATATGCGTTCAACATAGTCACAATATTTTAAATTATTTAGTGATAGAACGTCATCTATATAGCGGAAAGTAGCCTATAGTAGGTGGGTCATTCACAGTTTTACATTGAATTATGCTTACAAATACATTTTCATAGCAAAAGGAAACAAGTATATGTACCTTCTGGAATGAGGAAGAGGAAAACATAGTAAATTAATTCTTGTGTTGTAATGTTATTTTCATTTTTTTGTCGTTAAGAAATATAGCCCATGGAATGTAAAAGTACGTTAATTCTTTATATTGTTAACAATAACAATAGAGCAAAAGTTGATACATGTTATAACTGCATTAATTATTTTCTCGATTTATCAATATCTATACTTCAAATTATTCTGTAGTGAGCAGTTGGTATTTGATTTGAACTTTATATGTCCTTTAGCAGCTTACTGTTCGGTGTGAGCCAAGGCTCCGTGTTGAATGCCGTACCTTGACCTATAATGGTCTACTTTTATAAATTGTGACTTGGATGGAGAGCTGTCTCATTGGCCCTCATACAACATCTTCCTACGTCTATGTATACTTGGAGTAAGATTGAAAAACAAATAGAAGGTAAAAACAAATGCAAGTGAGAGGTCAAGGTAACAAAATATATTCACAGTTTTCTACATAAGAAACTGCAGATAGCAAGTCAATCTCCGGGGCAGAGTTCATATCCGTTCCATACATGCTTTGCAATACTGCATTTAATATGAGACTTTATTATAGGGAAAACGGTACTATTTATTCTGCCATAGGCGACAATACTAACATTTTCTAAATTTACCAGTTTTTATAATAAAAACTTGTATAAAACAGTTATGTGTGGTGTTAGTACTTTATAACTGTATTCTAATAATTGAAGCCAAATAGTATCCTGACCAATTTCCAACGGAGCTGGTTTAAGTTATCCATGCCCACCGTCATTTTGCACCAAATTTATAAAATTTTGGAAGCCTTTTCGAATAATTCTCTAGAAAATATTTCAATAGGTTTTTAAATTTATATTGTAAATATACAAACTGCAGTTATTCATAGATAAATAAAAAATATATTGTACCCTTACATCCAATCACAGCGCTCATAAGTTGACTTCCTTCACCTGTCTTGGGTACACAAAAGGCCAACCTAATGCTGGGAAAATGTAATACTACCGTTTTCCCTCTAGAAATATCATATTGAGTGTAGTGTTACAAAGTGTTGAACGGATATGTGATCTCTGCGCCGGAGATTGATAGTAAGTCAGGAATATAACAGCTGTTTTCCATTCGTTTGATGTGAGCTGATGAAATTGTAATTTGATAAGGAACTCTTTGATTTGAATATTCCTTAGAGATCGGTATTTTTTTTCTAATTTACTTTTTCGTGACAAGATTACATTTGTTTAGAATAATATCTCATCAAATCAAGCGTTTCCGTTATTCGTTTACAGCCGACCTTTCATCCTTTCTATCTGCACTAGTTGCAATCTTATAAAATAAAGGCAAATAAAATTACCTCTGTTGGAGATTTTCATCAGTTACGTCAATAAATATCCTTGTAGAACCATCTCGAGCTCCGTATCGACGTTTCTGTTCTGTAAAGGCAAAATGTCATCTGATTCATCTTTGGTTTTAAAAATTAAAGTATTATGAAACCTCAAATTAAAAAACAAATAATGCTTATGTGTTTTATAACTAAATGGATAGTTTTCATTATAAAACTTATGTACATGTTATACTTTTTTTCTGATGTAAATTCATTAATTTGTTCATATTTAGAAGACGTTTACTTTAGATGTAATGCTTGTCGATATTTTCCGTATGCAAAGTTACCTCAGCGTGACCCACTCTTAAAAATCCGGTGATCGCAATACGCATAGATCAGTCCTAAAAATAAACTATTATCTGATTGTACATCTTAAAAACGTGCTCAATATCCACGTTTTATTGTAGATTGTTTACTAATAATAATATTTTATTCAGAAGCAATACAGCTTATAGAATATACAATTTGAAATTATTTGTTTTTGGATTATACAGTGAAATATAAATACAATTATTATACTCAGTAGATCACAGTACATGTATGAAGGAGAATGAAAATAAAAAAATAATACAACTACATATTACGATTTTTTTTTAATACAAAACAAAAATTTACCTACATTATTAAGTTATTTCACATTGTGAACTGATAACAACTGTATAAGTTTAAAAGTGGATGGATATTGCCAATAATATTTCTTAATGTATAGTTTTCTTACATCACTATATCTATTACATTCCATTCTAGAATAACATGGTATTCATCTTTTACAATATAGTTATTGCACATAACATAATCTATTTAATATCTGCCTTTTTCTATATTTAGGCTATGGACGGAGATATGATATTAACATATAAAAGGTTTATATATTTGTTTAACAGGTCTATCTAAATAAAATTGCAGTATATCTGTGTCATGTATATATATATCTATAAAGTATACATCTTGATGAATTATTAAAAAAAGCATTAACATCAGCAATTGAGCGGTGTGTAGAAATACCACAAAGTTCTTAGTGCACTAAGCAGAAAGTTTTTGCACTATAAAGGACACTAAAACATGTTTCAACATGTTTAATCATACGTTTTTTGATTGAGTTAAGTCTGCCAATTGGTATTTTATCGTGTGTTTTTCTATGTTGTGATGTTATTCTATTGTTTCAGAAAAAGGGAGAAGGTTTGGATCCATTAAAACGTTTAATCCCGCTGCAAGTGTTTGCACCTGTCATAAGTCAAGAATTTGATGTACAGTAGTTGTCGTTTGTTTATGTAATTTATACGTGTTTCTCGTTTCTCGTTTTGTTTATATAGATTAGACCGTTGGTTTTCCCGTTTGAATGGTTTTACACTAGTAATTTTGGGGCCCTTTATAGCTTGTTGTTCGGTGTGAGCCAAGGCTCCGTGTTGAAGGCCGTACTCTAACCTATAATGGTTTACTTTTTAAATTATTACTGGGATGGAGAGTTGTCTCATTGGCACTCACACCACATCTTCCTATTTCTGTTTAAGGACCACAAAGAACGTGGATATAAGAAGATATAAGTATATAACTCATAATTTAAAAGTTTGGTCATATTAGACGGAAAGCGTCTTAAATTAATTAAAATGTTCAAATTATGAAGATTTCAGTATTTTACCATGACTTTATGGTGCTAGTACCCGATATATTTGCATTGTATTGTTAAAATAGTCCGTATGTATGTAGCAGAAGCATTCCAATTGCCAGTAAATAGCTAAAAGATTACATTTTCATACTTTTGTAAAACTGCTATATTTGAAGCCAAAAAGGGGTCTAACTGAACCTACTCCTTTAAGAAATTTCTATCTGATAACCTCCGGATTAACTCTTTTGATATGTTCCAAGAACAAATTTTCAAGGAACCACTATTTTAGCACAATCATTCTCCTATTCCTTTTATAGCTCACCATAAACATACAATTTGTCTCCAACAATATAAGCTTTTTGGTTTTTTCCCCCTTTTTTTGAGCATGATGGGTACCATTTTTCCGTCTTTCTAGAACCTCTTTGGGATACTGTTGGCGTATACCATCATTGGAGGTTTTTTTAAGGGTTTGAGACACTGCGAATCATTTCACGATCCTCGAATTTTCTAAATTTAACCACAATGGTCTTGGTTTGATTGCGCCATTTTTCCTTTTTCCTAAGCGATACGCTTTTTCCAAGGTAATCTTGTCTTTTGCGTTTTCTATTTTCACTTGGTTTTTGCAGAACTCCAACATTTTGTTTATACAGTTTTCATTATATGTTGATCCCGTTGGTTGCACACCCCTTGTCTCCCTTTGTACCCCTCAGTTCCTTCATTGTTTTCACTAGCTTCCTCAAGTTAAAAAAATACTAGATTTTGCTTTAGATTTTGGGATTCAATATCCACAAGTTTATCACTAACTTCTTTGTTTTCATTTTTCGTCAATTCTATACCAGGGTTAACAGTGTCAATTTTTAATTTCAAACCTTTCAGATCGTCGTGTGCATTTGACATAAATTGTGCACTTTGTCCTAATGCGCTAATGTGCTTTTACAGTCTATAATTTCGTTGTCGATAGAACCAAATTTTTGTTCCCATTTTGTTTAATTGGGACTTCATTTTGTCAAGTGCTGTTAATTTTGTTTCTATAACGTAATGTGAGCTAAAGGTGTTTGGGGGTACAGCTGATATGTTTTGCCGGTGTTAAAGACCAATTTTAGAAAAATGGACAAATGGTAGAGCGCAACATTTTGGAGATACTAATAATCATGATGGCCCTTTCGAATTTTCAATGTCTACGGCTGTTTTTAAATAATTGATATCATGCACTTGCATGTCCCCCTATGTTTTTGTTTAAGTCATAACGACCCTCTTGGTTGCGGGATCACAGTAAACTTTTTAAAACTAGATACACTAATTATAATTAAAAAAGACATATTATTTTAAATAAGGTTTGTGAAATGCAGCCTAGTAATTTACGATGTGAAAAAAGTAAAAAGAAATGTATTAAAACGACGGTCGACCGGTGCCAAGTAATGAAAAGAAAAATTCTTTTCCTGTTGGGTGATTTAAAAACAACCAAGAATTCCAAAAAAAATTGCACCGTTCTTGAATTTTAATTAAAATTGTGTAACAACTGAAAAATTATTATTTCACGAACGAGATTATTTGATCGGACATAGCAAACCACTTCACTGGCGTTTTTTGTTTTCAACAATAAAAAATAAGACACATCATTTATATTTAAGTGTATGCACTGACATGTCACATGATCGTAGTTCGATTTATTTTGAAGGTCTGTAAGATAAAAAAAAACAAAAGGTTAACAGAAACTTAACCGATTGTTTATAACACCATTTAAGTCGAGGTCTAACAAATCCTGCAAGACGGACATGAACACATTCTTATTATTAAAACCAACAACACAAACCCTTAAAATTTCACAATTAATCAAGGAAATAAGTTCACGTTCAGATGAATCGTCATGTGGCCAAAGGAAAAATAATGTAGAAATAAGGTCAAGAGCAAGGGTAATGGACATATGGCAAATAGAAAAAAATCGTTAGATCTGTGTTCCATACTTGCATATGTTGCAGTCAAACCTTCTAACTTTTGACATATGCAGCTTTATACAAATAGTTCATAACGCTATAAATTCGAATCATGGGGGAATAAATTTATTGCATTTCATAAGAAACCAATTATATTTGAAAACTGGATTAAAAGTGATATAATATACTTGAACGACATTCTAGATGACAGTTTGTCACTATCAGAAAATTATATTTTGAACAAATTAAAGTGTTAAGTAAACTGGATTGCTGAATTTCATAAATTGAAACAATCCATTCCACGAAATTGGATTGACATAGTTAAACAAGAAAATTCTGTCAAAAGTAAAGTAAATATCAAGAGAAATAAAATCACATGGAAAGATCGTTATTTTGAGACTACATGTTTTTCAAAAAAATGTTATATGACTCTCTAGTGAATAGTAAAAAAGAAACGTCAGTAGGGATAAACAGGTGGCTCAAAATTGTACCATTGCAAGAAGCTTCAAATATGAATTCATTATATAACTTTTTTTCAAATACTTATCTGAAAATAAACTAAAAATATACAGATGGAAACTACTACAGTTTATTGTACCAACCAAAAAGCATTTATTACAATGGAAAATAACTAATAACAGTTTGTGTAATTTTTGTAACATAGAAGAAGACTAAGCTCATTATTTTTTCAATTGCTCTTATTTAACAAGATTTTGGCAACAAATAAACGATCTCCTAAAAAAGAGTAATTTACTTTTTTTAATAAAATTACAACACATGATATTTGGATACAAAATTACAGACAGCAAGTATTACCCAATATTTTTTTTTATTACAATTATTAGTTTTTCAATATATAAGTCTTTCTATGTATCTGAGCAGAAAACAAAAAAACATAGACGTATTCAGAATTTTTTCTTAATGCGTACACCAAGAGAGCAGATACCAATATTAATGGACATAAGACAACAAGTCCAATGTTACTTTCAATTAAAAGAAACATAATCAATGAATAATTTTTTAAATTGTTAAATAGAGTTTTGTAAAAAAATGTATGTCAATTAATTTAATCAGCTGATTATTCCCTGGGTTGTCAGTGGAATATAACAGGGTACGTCAAGCGAAGCTTGGAATCTTGATGGTTTATGTAACAAGCAATATTAGATGAATAAAATTATTATGTAGTTAAAAAAAATGAATTCGAATCACTTGGTGTCGCTTGTTTAAAAGTAGCAATGACAATGTGTATAATAAACATAATCAAACTCACATAATCCAAATAATCCGATTTCGTGGGTGTCCCTGTTTTCTTATTTCTTACAATATTCTAAATCGGTATACACTTTATAAGATAAATGGCGAATCAAGAAGACGTATATGGTGCACTCCCCGACTCCACCTTTGATTGGCAAAACTATATTGATTCATGTATCCAACGATTTTTTAAAGCCAAAAAAAATAGTGAAAATATTGTTCGACTCGCTACGCTCGGCGGTATGTACAAGCTGTTAGAATTACGTCTACTTTGAAATAAACTGATTCCGTCTATATTGTCAAAATATAATGACCAACGTCAGTATACGATCATCATAAAACAATGGCTACAGTACAGACCCGTTTTTATAGTAATGTTAACCATGGAAGTAATATTTTAATATGTTTAATGTATGGTAGTTGTATTCCTTTTCTTCCTATACACATTCATTTTCTTTGTCGATTATGCATGCATATACATACTACTTATTAACGTTTATCCTTAAGAAGATTTTTGTTTAACGATGATAGAAAAAGATCACATACATAGAATGCTTAGATTACTTATAAAGGTGTCCACCTATTGTGCGAGGAAATCACAATAAATTGTGTGTTACGGCCTAAACTCTCTTTCAAGTTTAAATAATTAGATGACTGTATGTTTCATTATAATACGTTATTCTGATTGGCTAATTGCACATCACATTTATTCCGTAAGCAGTTGCATGAGACAATCACATTTCATTCATGATGACACGAGGTCACACAATAAAGTGCACAGGTGAATTTAAAAATTTAACTTCATGAAACTTAACTTAACTTCATTTTATAATCCTAGCTAAAACATGTAATTATAAGTATTGAATGCTTCTTTTTGTAACCTTATAGGGTTGTAAAAGCGTTGACCGTGCGTACATTTTTAGAATGAAGCGCTTCCGCGCTTCATACAAAATGTACTTTGGTCAACACTTTAACACCCCAATAAATTTACAAAAAGAAGCATTCAATTCTTAAATATATTTTTAATAATTCATATAGAAAACGCATATTTGAGAGCCTTAACCTCAATTTCTATCTGTTTTGCTGTTACAAAAAGGAATGCAAAGTAACATTAAAATCATTTGTGTTCTATAAGAGTAGGGATTCAAGTGTTTACCTATTATTTATTTGAATCTGAGACTAAAAAAAATTATAAGCCGTTGTCCTGTGAAAGAACTTGTTTTCCATAGACCCGCAAAACTCCTTTTTAACGCTGAAGTTAAATTACCAATTATATGTAATGTGATTATGATTTTTTTTTTATTTGACCAAACCGGGTTATGCATTATGAAATCTATGACAAAACCGTGTGGTAAACATTAAAAAAACTGGCCAGTGCCATTTTGACATTACCCATTTCTTTCGTTCCATACTCAGAAACAAGTATTGAGATGTTCATAATGGCAAGTTTTGCAATCTCCGTGTTCCCGTTCCTTGTATCCGTACAATGTGAACAGTTTAACGAGAAATTAAACAATTTCGAGGCAATGTTCACTCAATTCTTCATTTTTATCAGCAATCAAAGACGGACTTCAAAGTTATTGTAAAACTGTCTATTCTAGAGGT
The DNA here is from genome assembly GCF_036588685.1 of Mytilus trossulus. Classification (NCBI taxonomy): domain Eukaryota; kingdom Metazoa; phylum Mollusca; class Bivalvia; order Mytilida; family Mytilidae; genus Mytilus; species Mytilus trossulus. The sequence goes on from NC_086386.1 coordinate 14,327,747, forward strand.
GGCGTGAATCTGTTGTGGACACTTAATAATTCCAAAGATCTTTTAGAGTACATACAATCTAACTCTCTTTCATCTTGTTACACTATTAAAACATTTGACTTTTCTACTCTTTACACAAGTATTCCACATTCCAAACAAAAAGACAAATTGAAAGAGTTGGTATAAATTTGCTTCATAAAAAAGATAGGCCAACGTAGACACAAGTATCTTGTCTTAAGGAGGGATAAATCCTACTTTGTAAAGAATCACTCTGATTCAAACAAAAAACTCTCTGAAACCCATATTATCACGATGCTTGATTTCTTGATTGACAACATATTTGTTACGTTCGGAGGACGTGTTTTTCAACAGACTGTCGCCATCCCAATGGGAACAAACTGTGCCCCTCTTCTTGCAGACTTGTTTCTTTATTATTATGAGGCTGAATTCATGCAGGAAGAAAGATAAGTAGTTAGCAATATCCTTTAACTCTACTTTCCGCTATATAGATGACGTTCTTTCACTAAACAATTCAAAATTTGGGGACTATGTGTAACGCATCTATCCCATCAAATTGGAGATAAAGGATACTACAGATACAGTTAAGTCGGCTTCATATATTGACTTACATCTAGACTTAATAATGAGGGTCGGTTGAAAACAAAACTTTACGACGAAAGAGATGATTTCGGCTTTCCAATTGTGATCTTTTCATTTCTAAGTAGCAACATTCCAGCAGCACCTGCATACGGGGTATATAACCCACAATTGATACGATATTCCCGTGCTTGCATTTCCTATCATAATTTTCTTGATAGAGGGTTGCTGCTCACAAGGAAGCTATTAAACCAAAAGTTCTAAATGTTGAAGTTGAAATCATCCCTTCGTAAATTTTACGGACGCCATCACGAGGTGGTTGGCCGTTATGGAATATCCGTTTCACAATGATATTACGTCGTAACTACAATTCCCTTCCCTTTCATGAATGTGACCTACAGAATTACAATATTTACCGGATTTGTAATCACAAAAGCAACACGACGGGTGCCACATGTGGAGCAGGATCTGCTTACCCTTCCGGAGCACCTGAGATCACCCCTAATTTTTGGTGGGGTTCGTGTTGTTTATTCTTTAGTTTCCTATGTTGTGTCACGTGTACTATTGTTTTTCTGTTTGTCTTTTTCATTTTTAGCCATGGCGTTGTCAGTTTTTTTAAGATTTATGAGTTTGACTGTCCCTTTGGTATCTTTCGTCCCTCTTTGACGTGCAATTTTACTTTTTTCTCCGTTAATAAAGAACGGTTGTAGAAAATATTGCATCTCACAATAGACAAAAGTTGTATATGTATAATATATTCCTTGATATCATAAAAAAAATAAGAAAATAAGGAAAAACCTATCTATCTTCTATCTTTTGATGTTCCATCATTGACATTGTGTCGGATGTTACATACCATCGATTCCGAACATTTGTTGCCGGTGTGGTTTAGGGAAAGCGGTACTTTTTATTCTAGCATTTTCTAAATTTACAAGTGTTTATAATAAAAACCTGGATAATTAGTTATCAAAAGTACCAGGATTATAATTTTATACGCCAGACGCGCGTTTCGTCTTCATAAGACTCATCAGTGACGCTCAGATCAAAATAGTTAAAAAGCCAAATAAATACAAAGTTGAAGAGCATTGAGGATCCAAAATTCCAAAAAGTTGTACCAAATACGGCTAAGGTAATCTACTCCTGGGGTAAGAAAATCCTTAGTATTTCGAAAAATTCAAAGTTTTGTAAACAGAAAATTTATAAAAATGACCATATAATTGATATTCATGTCAACACCGAAATGCTGACTACTGGGCTGGTGATACTGTCGGGGACGAAACGTCCACCAGCAGTGGCATCGACCCAGTGGTGTAAATAGTTATCAAAAGTACCAGGATTATAATTTTATACGCCAGACGCGCGTTTCGTCTTCATAAGACTCATCAGTGACGCTCAGATCAAAATAGTTAAAAAGCCAAATAAATACAAAATTGAAGAGCATTGAGGATCCAAAATTCCAAAAAGTTGTACCAAATACGGCTAAGGTAATCTACTCCTGGGGTAAGAAAATCCTTAGTATTTCGAAAAATTCAAAGTTTTGTAAACAGAAAATTTATAAAAATGACCATATAATTGATATTCATGTCAACACCGAAATGCTGACTACTGGGCTGGTGATACCCTCGGGGACGAAACGTCCACCAGCAGTGGCATCGACCCAGTGGTGTAAATAGTTATCAAAAGTACCAGGATTATAATTTTATACGCCAGACGCGCGTTTCGTCTTCATAAGACTCATCAGTGACGCTCAGATCAAAATAGTTAAAAAGCCAAATAAATACAAAGTTGAAGAGCATTGAGGATCCAAAATTCCAAAAAGTTGTACCAAATACGGCTAAGGTAATCTACTCCTGGGGTAAGAAAATCCTTAGTATTTCGAAAAATTCAAAGTTTTGTAAACAGAAAATTTATTTAAATTAAAAACTAATTGTTCAGAGAACAATTGAAGGTCTTTCCACAAGTAAAGATCTATTTTGATATTGAAATATGAAAAATCAGTTTAAAATGTTAGTTCCTATGGCTTTATGATGTATTTTATATGAATTTAAAGCAAAGGTCAAAATCTAGAACGTCCTATAAACCTATGACCTTGACCTCAATTTCAAGGTCAGAAACCAAGGTCCTTAAATCAAAAGAGCCTAGGTCTTTAATATGTTTGGTTAAGGAGTAATATCACTTTATGTGTAATTCTAAATGTAAGATGGGCAAAAACTCCAATTTATAGTCTGCGCACCCTTTCAATCAAAATATACAAGTAAGGACATGTCGCAACTAACAATTTATGAAAAATTATTTGTCTATTTGTCATACGGTATTTGAAAATAAGTGAAAATAAGCCAAAATCAAAATTTAGAATATGACCTTGACCTTTGACCTTGACCTCATTTTCATTTTTTTGGACCAACGACCTCAAATCTGAATACCATAGGTCTCTATCACTTATGGTTTACTAGTTAGAAATGCATATCACTTGAATCAAATGAAAAAGGGGGAATAACTCTCATATGGAGTCTCCGTAAAGGTTCGGTCCAAATGAATATCCTAATCCTGAAGATGTAACGAGCAGTTATGTAAAATAAATTTGTCGTAATCTTTTACGGTTGCGAAGGAGTAGTGGCCACAAGAAAAACAGTTTCAGGGGAGATAACTCTTACAACGTATAGTATTTTATTTTGTCGTTGTAAATTTTTAAAGCGTATAAACTATACGATATCATATTCCAAATATCTAAGCGACAGCTTTTGAAACATCAATACTACGCAAGAAAAAAAACTAGGCGGAAGAAAAAAAAAAAAATAATAATCAGAACAAATACAATAGGTCTTTCCACCAGAAAGGTGGAAAGACCTAATGACCATATAATTGATATTCATGTCAACACCGAAATGCTGACTACTGGGCTGGTGATACCCTCGGGGACGAAACGTTCACCAGCAGTGGCATCGACCCAGTGGTGTAAATAGTTATCAAAAGTACCAGGATTATAATTTTATACCCTCGGGGACGAAACGTCCACCAGCGAATCTACTCCTGGGGTAAGAAAATCCTTAGTATTTCGAAAAATTCAAAGTTTTGTAAACAGAAAATTTATAAAAATGACCATATAATTGATATTCATGTCAACACCGAAATGCTGACTACTGGGCTGGTGATACCCTCGGGGACGAAACGTCCACCAGCAGTGGCATCGACCCAGTGGTGTAAATAGGATTATAATTTTATACCCTCGGGGACGAAACGTCCACCAGCATCGATGATATAAAAATGACCATATAATTGATAAAACAGTTTATGTGTGGTGTTAGTACTTTATCACTGTATTCTAAAAATTGAAGCCAAATAGTTTCATGACCAATTTCCAACGAAGCTTGTTTATGTTATCCATGCCAACCGTCATTTTGCACCAAATTTATGACATTTTGAAGCCTTTTCGAATAATTCACTAAAAAATATTTCAATAGGTTTTAAGATTTATATTGTAAATTTACACACTGTAGTTATTCATAGATGATAAAAAAAATATATTGTACTCTTTACATCTAATCACAGCTCCTAAGTTTACTTCCTTCACCTGTCTTGGGTACACAAAAGTCCAACATAATGCTGGGAAAATGTAATACTACCGTTTTCCCTTTAGACACAGTGAAAAAAGACGGTGTATTGTTATTTAATTTCGTACATTTCCTTTTATCGAGGAAACTCGCCTGGTCTGATGACGAAGAATCACTCACAGTTTTTTAATTAGAATTTCGTTGTGGACGTTTCCTATTTCCTTCTCTGTGCTTCCCAGAATAGTTGCCTCCTCTAAGTTTTCCTCTAGGCATTCCAGAATAGTTTTATCATTAACAAAAACAATTTATTCAGGTTTACAGTCATTAGTTTTCAATAAATTCACAATTTCAATTTTCTTGGCATTTCACTGACGCATGTGCATACTATAAGGTGTCAAAAGGTTAACTTCGGCTTCTAAACACGACATTTAAGTAGCTGCCATATGTTCACTTCATAACACTGAGACAGAGAGAGAAAACAACTTGACGATTAAACGATATGGTGGCGTAAAAAATGATAAAATCGTACACAGAAGACTAAGTTTATGTTATATACATGCATTGGTTCAATAATGAGACAAACATTATTTTTCACCGGTCACTCGTTTCTTATGACTTTAAGTTAAAGTTCAAATAGACGTAATTAAACTTGTATACAAATTGGTTCGCCATAACGCAAAATCAAACAGGTTCCCGTAAACTTTGACATCTGAATTCTAAACATTTGACGACACTATTCAAAAGGATTTTTGATTGACGTAAGAAGGATATTCGAAGGCAACATTCTGCTACCTTCCAAATCGTGTAAATACGTTTATTGTGCAAGTGTCAATGCTTTGCAGAAAATTGGGTAACATAAACATGTTACTTTTGATTACCATTTAAAGTAATAAGAAACTGGCGCATTGATTTAAAATGATCACGATAATGACTAATTACACTTTAAGCGCCACCCATTTCAGCTATGAATTTTTACTTGAAAAGAGTGAAACAAACAAAACACCAAAAAAGAGGCCAACGGATAAGGACAATCAAACACAAGAATATTTCAGAATGCAACATGTAATAGAAACCGCTTTTTACAGCCCATTTCTCACAAATGATGGGTGTTGCCTTTATTAATAGCACAACTCACTTTGTTAAATACATAAAAGTTTAAACAGGGATGAAAATTAGTGTCATAGTTTCGTATTTTCCTTATCGTATGATTTCGTCTCAAAAACCATCGACTAAAATCAATCGGGCGGAATTTCGAATTGTGAAATAATATTTAACCAAAGAATCTAGTTCATTTTTGATTTTGTCTCTAAGTGCTACTGGCACTTTCCGTGTAGCGAGCTTGACTGGCTAAACGGTTTCATCAATGTCTAACTGCAGTTTTCCGGGTTCCTCCCTGAAACACATCTGGATATTGCTTTCCAAGTATATGTTTTTTATACAACACTTACAGTGCTACCAGTTGTTTGATTTTCAATTTTATCATCTACTTTCGAAATAATGTCATTGTGAATATTAACTTTGTTCACAGAAATTAATTTCATCCACTGAATCGCTTCAGTTCCTATAATCGACTGAAAATACGAATTCTACATTGTACCATTTCCTATTCTTCGGATTGACTATTGTGGTTTCCCTCTTTTCAGCAGGCTCATGTTGAACATACCAAATGACCGAATTGCGGTTTCAATTGCGCAAGATCTTTATTGCTGAGTATTTTCTTGTAGTGTTTTGTCGGAAGAACATTGACGATCGATCCACAATCGAGTTGGAATTTAACTGGCTTGTTTTGAACATTTATAATTGCATTTATTCTTTTATGTCCAACGGTGTTTACGTTTTCAACTATGAACATATATTCCTCAACGGACATATATTCCTTGTCGAATTGTTCGATGTTGTGTACGGTTCATCTGTTTTTTAGACTAAAATCGGCTGATTGACACTCGGGGTAGTTAATCCGGATTCAAATTTGATTTTGAAATGATTTGACTTGCCACGTTTGCCACATGTTTTGCCCTATGCTGGACATGCTTCTATTTTCTGCACGTAGTGTCTTCCACATTATTTGGAATCGTCCAGCTTCGTATCGTTTTGCGTTCTCGGAGTAAGTTTTGTTTTGAGTTTCTGGTCCCTTCTCCCGCATCTGACACCATATATTGTTATTTATACGATATGAGAGCAATAAGAAATATAAAACTAGTTGATACACATAAGTAAAATTGTAAACAGTAACATCATCTTAGTGTACACACCATCAGTATCAGTGCTAATCTATGGAGCGCATCATAGACATATGTATCCGGATTTCGACAATAAATGTCTCTTCAGTGATGTTAGGGATCGAAACGGTATTTGGAAGGCCATATAAAAAATACCCTAATTTTTAGAAAAAGTACCCTCATTTTTAGATAAACTCTTGAATTTTAAACTAATCTAACCGACATGGTTGCGAAAAAATGCGTAAAGTTTGGCGGAAGAAAAACTAGAGGCTCTCATGAGCCTGTGTCGCTCATCTGTATTGACTTGTGTTTGAAAATCAAAAACAATACGATTAAAATCATATTAAACAGTAGATATCATAATGATATCTAAGATAATAAAACACAAAAATGTTTACCCGGTACACGGATGCCCCATCCGCACTATCATTTTCTGTGTTCGTTGGACCGGAAAATAACATTTGACATTAACATTTGAAAGATCATAGCATGCGTATTAAGCTTCAAGTTGATTGGACTTCAACAAAGCCTACCTCGACCAAAAATTTTAAACCTAAAACGGGACAAACGGACGAACGAAGGAACGATCGAACAGACGAATGAACAGACTGACACACAGACCAGACAACATAATGCCCATAAATGGGGCATAAAAAACCTGCAGAATAACTAACACATGGATAGCAACCCAACATCCGGGATGTCGGTTTGTCTGAAAATGTCAGGGCTGACAAATCTAGATATGATGAAAATGTTTGCCACCTGTCAGATTTGCTCTAAATGCTTTAGTTCAAAAGATATAAAACAAAAACAGCATTTAACCCCTACGTTACAGTTTACTTTGATTGTTGGAAGGCGGGGTCATCGGACAAATGTTTTAAACTAGAAACCCTTATAATGATTATGGCCAAGTTTGGTTCAATTTGTCTATGTAGTTTCAGAAATTTCTGTTATAGTTTTCAAAGGTACCAGGATTATAATTTAGTACGTCAGACGCGCGTTTCGTCTACATAAGACTCATCAGTGACGCTCAAATCAAAATATTTTTAAAACCAAACAAGTGAAAAGTTGAAGAGCATTGAGGATCTAAAATTCCAAAAAGTTGTGCCAAATACGGCTAAGGTAATCTATGCCTTGGATAAGAAAATCCTTAGTTTTTCGAAAAATTCTATGTTTTGTTAACAGGAAATTTATAAAAATGACCACATTATTGATATTCATGTCAACACCGAAGTGTTGACTACTAGGCTGGTGATACCCTCTGGGACAAAACGTCCACCAGTAGTGGCATCGACCCAGTGGTGTTAATAGTTATCAAAGGTACCAGGATTATAAATTGTAAAAGATTACAAAAATTGACTATAAAGGACAATACCTCATAAAGTGGTCGACTGGCAATTTTGGTCATATCGACGTATTGGAAGATCTTACTTTGCTGAACAGTATTGCTGTTTACAGTTTACCTCTATCTATAATCATATTCAAGATAATAACCAAAAACGGCAAAATATCCTTAAAATTACAAATTCAGGGAAAACAACTTAACAACGTGTTGTCTGAGATTTGTCTGAAAATATCCGTTCGGATAGAGCTTGACCTCATAATCAGTTTATGGTTTCAGAGATATAAGCCAAAATCTACATTTTCCCCCTATATTCTATTTTTAGCCATGGCGACCATCTTGATTGAATTTGGCCCAGTGGTTACAAAGGTGGCGATTTTTGTAAAAGTTAACAGACGACGACGACGGAAGACAGACGTTAAGTGATGAGAAAAGTTCACTTGACCCTTCGGGCCAGATGATCTAAGAACAATAATAAACATGATACTTTTAACAGAAAAGAGGAAATACCTAACAATCAGAACAAATACAATAAGTCTTTCCACATAAAAGTGGAAAGACCAAATTAGGGAGAAAACATGAACTATAGAAGTCCTGATTTTGGAAAATTTGTATGAATGAATATTTGTACATGCATTATCTTACCTTCTAATTTACTGGAATATGAAGATTTAGTGTGAGAAGGCTGAATGCCCATCGGTTCGTCATCTCCAAAGGATGAATTTATCTCTTCAAACATATCAGAATACTTGAAACTCTGATCTGTAGACGTGGTACAAATAGGCTTCTTATCCTTCTTCTTCGCCTTTAGAGTCACCCCTGAAACTGAATCTTTTACGTGAGGATTACAACTCACAGTGGCGTTAACTTGTATCAAAACAGGTGTGTTTATATCAATGTTGCACAATTTAACTATTGATGTAAAAAACAATTCGACACACGTATTGAACTGTTTATAGTCCTCTACAGTTGTTCGTGGGACTTTGACTACAATTATAAGGCTTCCAAAAGTTACGGACTCTATATCAAACCCATCCAATGGTGACGATGGATCAAGTAGATTGTTTCGTATCTCTTCTACATTCCAGGTAGGCGGTGGGTCTATTTTAAAGGTAATGTATCTGTGTCTGTTACCTTGAATAAAATAATAATGTCATTACTAGACAACTGATACACGTTTTAAATAGTTATTAACTCCACATGCAGCCGTATGCATTGACAATACTGGATTGCACTGAAGACAAAAAACAACTTTATTACAATAAAAGTGTTGATTTTTTTACAGAAGACAACAGGAATACAATAATTATTAATTATTATTAAACTAAATGGCGTATAACGATCAACCATGATGTGAACAGTCATCTGAAGGTTTATTTTGAAATGTCTGTCATTGTAAAGTTCGACTACAGTAAAAGTTGCAAAATGCACAAAAAATACTTCATTTTGTTATTAAAATTGGGTTATTTAAATCATTTTTTTTTTCAAACATTTTTTGTTCGTTTCAATGCCAATGTTATCATATGTTTCAATAATATTATACACATATTTCATTATAATTCATCCAAAAAAATAGGCTAATTTTCAAGTTTTAAAAAATCAAGGTGTTGCAATACTTTTTTCCATGTGCATATATATGTTTTAGACTATTTACCTGTATTTTCCTGTAATATTGGCGCAAATGAAATATTGTTTGTGGCGCAAATGAAAGATTTTTTTGGCGCAAATGAAATGGCAATTGGCACAAAAGCAAACCACCGAATCAACCATGTCAATTTCAGCATGCATGTTCAGTGAATGTCAAGTCTGAAGCGTAAGACAACTCGTACACTTCTGTTTCAAATTTGACAATGTTTTGTTATTTCTTTTTACTATTGAAATTAGTTGTTATGTTATAGCAAACCAAATGAAAGTTTTCCACAGAGTCGTCTGCTCTTTACCAAGGTATTTAAACTTTTGCAAGTTTACCTGTACCATTGAATCAGTACAATAGCTATTGTTCTCTTGTAGTTTATTCATTTGGACATTTAAATTTCTTCTAGGAGAAATCTATCACTCATTGATTAATTTGCCTGACCAAAAAAATATCTCCTTTGTTGATTGAAATACATGTTTTAACTCACATAAACTGCATGTGATACATTATTTCTTCAATATCAATAATATATATTCAATCTGTTCAATATAAGCACTGATTTAATTATAAAAAGTTTATTCCTGATTTTTGTTTTAAGTACTGCATGCATTTATGTTTCAAAGAATCTGCATGTTTTTCATGGTTCTTTAGTTTATAAAGAATACATTTATAAAGACCTTTATTTAAACATTATCATTTTTAGTTTTTATTTGTGAACAGCCTAAAAAAATAGCAAATTTTAATAGGTAAAATGTTGAAATTTGATCAGAAATCAGCTTTTAATTTTTAAATCAATGTTTATATCAAACAAATTGAAAATGTGTTATTGATTGAATAAATACAACATCACATGCAGTTTAATAATTACTTATTTGTACATGTATTTCCATTATTGACAGTTCAAGTTTTTGTTCAGGTAAATTAATCAGTGAGTGATATATTTATCTTGGAAAAAAATTAAAGGTCCCAGTGAATAAACTACACAGAGAACAATTCCTGTTGTATTTGTTCAATGGGAAAATAGAACTTACAAAAGTTTAAATCGACAGGTAACTTGCAGGTGAATCTGTGGAAAACTATTATAGGATTGGCAATAAAATAGATAATTATTCACCTTGAGCGATGTATTATTGTTGAACATTCGAGATTCTTTTTTTTTTTTGCGAACCCGTCTTTCAAAACACAAACAATATACAGAATAAATTGCAGGATAAAGACAATAACTGTTTAGAAAAAACTGCAATTATGTAATAATTATGCATTTTCATTCTAGACACCATTCAAAAGTATTAATAGAAATAAAGCACAACAATTTGAGGCAAATTGAGATATTGATGGCATAACATACATGATTTTAAATTAAAAAGAACAAATTAGAAAGATGTTTTTATCAATGAAATCTTCTTCTTATGATGCATTTTTAGTTGTACAGTTTTATTGAAAATTAGAGCAAAGTTGAAGAGACAGCTACATACAAACGTACTGTTTTTTTTAGGGTTATTATTTTCATGGCTCCATGTTGACATGTAGGTAAATTATGTATAAAATGAACTTTTGGTGAAAAGATTTTCACAAAATGTTCATTTTTCATGAGTCTATACTTCTGTTCCTGTCTGCGGCACTGCATGGTTAATTGAAATATCCATATTTGGGTTAAAAATTTGTTTAAAAAGTAGAATTTTTCTAAAACTATCCATCATGACATTGATTTTTGTGATTAGGTGTGACAAGTAATCAATATTCTTACCAAAAACACTACATGTAATTTGAGTATTTTATTTCAAATTTTATATGCCTTAGTGGGTCAAGTACAGTCTAAAAACCATGATATAGTAGGCATGTATAAAGACCAGTATAGTCAAACAAGAGAAAGGTATGGTATTTCTTGTGTCCAGATACAATACATACAGGGTTCTGTTCTTTGGTCGGGTCGTTGTCTCTTTGACACATTCTCCATTTCCATTCTCAATTTTATTAAAAAAATCAAAAGTATGTTAGAATTAATTTCAGAAATAGACCGAAATTCAAAATAGTCAAAAGTTCTATAGAATTTATAAGAATCCACAAATGATTAATTCCACTACGAGATTAAATAATTTTGACGTTTGTGGTTTAACGTACTAGTATTTTCTAATTTATAATAGAAATATAACATAATGACATTTTATAAGACAATAACAAACTGCACGTTATAATAACCAAAGAAACACAAAAAGTGGCATCAACAAAACACACAAGAAAACATGAAAGATAAAATAAACAAATTGACGGCATGTAAAAGTACCGAGCCACGTCAAATGAATATCACCGAAAACAATCCAAAGAAAAAAAGTAATATTAATTAAAATGTCAATTGTTCTTGAACAATTTAGAGGTCTTTCCTTTAGAGATGTAAAATACATGTTCAAATAGACGTACTACTAGAATGTATTGAAAAGCTTTAAAACACACTGAAAATCCTTTAAATAAGGCCAAAAACACATAATTCGCTATTTTGGACATGACCTTCACCTTTTACCTTTTGACCTTTGTCAGGTCATTAATCCCCAATGTCATTGCTGAAGACCCCATGGATCTAGGACCTTTGGTCATATAGTAAAAGCTGATTTTGCCTTTTCAGACACATAAAATAAGAGTTATGCCCCTTACGAAATCTCTTCGGTCAAAATGTGACAAAGTTGCGCAATAATGACCCAAACATTTTGCACTATACAACACTTCTGAAAGTATTAAGGTTGCCGAGATGTTCTGATAACAAGGTGTTAGGTCAAAGTTCAAGATCAACATACACATTTGACCATGAGGTATTTTTCAAAGTCACATGAATTGATGATGAATGGTGAAGATCCTAGGTGTCTACGACTTACGGTTTCTGAGTTGTGGTGGCCAACCGACACCGGTTAATTTTAATAGGGACATAACCTTACCAATGAGTCGTTGAATCTTTTCGATCCAAATGTGACGAAGAACCAGGGTCTGGTCCTTAACAAATTTTGATTTCACCCTTCTTTTTTTTTCTACCTATAACGGTTACGGTGTTGGAACGATAACAAGGTTTTTGGGTTTCGGAGGGATTACTCAGAACCGACAAAATATTTCGACTAACAGGGTTAGTTCCGGATAGGTATTCATGACACCAATACAAAGTTTGAACATGAAAGCGACACGTCTTACGGTTAAGGCTGCTAACTTCGTCAAAGTTTGGCGGAAAAAGAATAATAATAATAATTAAAAACCAATTGTTCAAAGAACAATTGAAGGTCTTCCCACCAATAAGGATCTATTTTGATATGAAAATATTAAAATTCAGTTGAAAATGTCAGTTCCTATAGCTAAATGATGTATAAATATGAATTTCAAGCAAAGGTCAAAATCTAGAACGTCCAATTAACCTATGACCTTGACCTCAATTTCAAGGTCATAAACCAAGGATCCCAAATCAAAAGACCCTAGGTCTGTATTATGTATGGTTCATGAGTAATATCACTTTGTGCATAATTATACATTTAAGAGGGGCAAAATCTCCCATTTATTGTTTACGCACCCTTCCAATCAAAATTTATAAGTTACGACATGTCGCAACTAACAATTTTGTAAAGATAATTTGTCAAAATCTTATAAAGTTAATGAAAAAGAGTGAAAATAAGCCAAAATCAAAATTTAGAATTTGACCTTGACCTAATTTTTATTTTTCTGGACCAAGGATTTTAAATGAAAAGACCCTAGGTCTCTATCACTTATAATTTACCAGTTAGAAATGCATATCAATTATATCATATATAAAAGGAGGGATAACTCTCATATGGAGTCTCCGGATGACTTCGGTCAAAATGAAACAGAACATCCTGAGGATATAACCAGCAATTTGGAAAAATAAATTTGTCGGTTTCTTATACGGTTGCGAAGACTTAGAGATAACAAAAAAACAGTGTTCGGGGAGATAACTCTTATTTGGGAAAGTATTCGGTTAAGCAGAGTTGGTTTCAAAAGCGTATAAACTGTTCGATATCATATTCCAAAAATCTAAGCGACATCTTGCGAAACAAAAAAACAGCAAAAGAAAAAAATTAGGCGGAAGAAAAAAAAATAATAATAATTAAAATGTCAATTGTTCTTGAACAATTGAGAGGTCTTTCCTTTTATAATGTAAAATACATGTTTCGATAGACGTAGAATGTATTCAAAAGCTTAAAATCTCACTGAAAATCCTTTAAATAAGGTCAAAAACACATAATTCGCAATATGGGACATGACCTTGACCTTTGACCTTTGTCAAAGTCATTTAGTCTCCAATGTCATTGCTGAAGACCCCATGGGTCTAGGACCTTTGGTTATATAATAAAAGCTAATTTTGTCTTTTCAGAAACCTAAAACAGGATTTATGCCACTTAAAAAAGGTCAAATCTCTTCTGTCAAAATGTAACAAAGTTGCGCCGTAATGACCCAAACATTTTTCACTATTTAAAACTTCTGTAAGTATAATGGTTTTTGAGTTGTTCTGATAACAAGGTGTTAGGTCAAAGGTCAAGGTCAACATACACATTTGACCTTGAGGTATTTGTCAAGGTCATTAGTCCCCAATGTCATTGCTGAAGACCCCATGGGTCTAGGACCTTTGGTCATATAGTTAAAGCTGATTTTGCCTTTTCAGAAACCTTAAACAGGCTTTATGCCCCTTAAAAGAAGGTCAAATCTCTTCGGTCAAAATGTAACAAAGTTGCGCCGTAATGACCCAAACATTTTTCACTATTTAAAACTTCTGTAAGTATAATGGTTTTTGAGTTGTTCTGATAACAAGGTGTTAGGTCAAAGGTCAAGGTCAACATACACATTTGACCTTAAGGTATTTTTGAAAGTCTCATGAATTGTTGATGAATGGTGAAGATCCTAGGTCTCTACGATTTACGGTTTCTGAGTTTTGGTGCTCCACCTACACCGGTTAATTTTCATAGGGGCATAACCCTACCAATGAGTCGTTGAATCTTTTCGAATCAAATGTAACGAAGAACCGGGGTCTGATCCTGAACAAATTTCACCCTTCATTTTTTTTCTATCTATTACGGTTACGGTGTTGGAACGATAACAAGGTTTTTTGGTTTCGGAGGGATTACTCCGAACCGACAAAATATTTCGACTAACAGGGTGAGTTCCAGATAGGTATTCATGACACAGATACAAAGAGAGAACATGAAAGCGACACGTCTTACTGTTTAGGCTGCTAAATTCGTCAAAGTTTGGCGGAAAAAGAATAATAAACAGAAGAAATCCAATAGGTCTTTACACGAAAAAGTGGAAAGACCTAATTAAAATGTCAATTGTTCTTGATCAATTGAGAGGTCTTTCCTTTTGTAACGTAAAATACATGTTCAAATAGACGAAGAATGCATTTAAAAGCTTTAAAACACACAGAAAATCCTTTAAATAAGATCAAAAACACATAATTCGCTATATGAGACATGACCTTGACCTTTGACCTTTTGACCTTTGTCAAGGTCATTAGTCCCTAAATATCATTGCTGAAGACCCCATGGGTCTAGGACCTTTGGTTATACAGTAAAAGCTGATTTTGCCTTTTTAGAAACCTGAAACAAGGGTTATGCCCCTAACAGAAAGGTCAAATCTCTTCGGTCGAATGTATAAAAGTTACGCCTCATCCACCTGAACGTTTTTCACTATTTATTATTTCTGTAAATTATCGTTTTTGAGATATCAAGTAAAAAATGTTAAGGTCAAAGGTCAAGGTCAACCTTAAAAAGCTTTGAATCACACTGAAAATCTTTAAAAAAACACTACAAATCCCTTAAATAAGGTCAAAAACACATAATTCGCTATATGGGACATGACCTTGACCTTTGACCTTTTGACCTTTGTCAGGGGCATTGGTCCCAATGTCATTGCTGAAGACCCCATGGGTCTAGGACCTTTGGTTTTATAGTAAAAGCTGATTTGGTCTTTTCAATAACCTAAAACAGGGGTTTTATAAAAAGGTAAAATTTCTTTGGTCAAAATGTAACAAAGTTGCGCCGTAATGACCCAAACATTTTCCACTATTTAAAACTTCTGTAAGTATAATAATTTCTGAGATTATCACATAACAAGGTGTTAGGTCAAAGGTCAAGTTCAACAAACAAATTTGACCTTGAGGTATTGTTCAAAGATACATGAGTTGATAATAATTAGTGAAGATCCTAGGTGTCTACGACTTACGGTTTCTGAGTTTTGGTGGCCAACCTACACCGGTTAATTTTAATTGGGGCATAACCCTACCAATGAGTCGTTGAATCTTTTCGATCCAAATGTAACTAGGAACCGGGGTCTGATCCTTAACAAATTTCACCCTTCGGTTTTTTTCTACCTTTTATGGTTACGGTGTTGGAACGATAACAAGGTTTTTGGGTTTCGGAGAGATTACACCGAACCGACAAAATATTTCGACTCACAGGGTGAGTTTCAGATAGGTATTCATGACACCGATACAAAGTGTGAACATGGTTTACGGTTACGGAGGTAAATTTTGTCAAAGTTTGGCGGAACGAAAAGAATAATAATAGTCAGAAGAAATAGGAAATGAAAAAGGAAAGACCTTAATAAAAAACCAATTGTTCAGAGAACAATTGAAGGTCTTTCAACCACTAAGAATCTATTTAAAAATGAAAAATTAAAATTTGATTTTAAATGTCAGTTGCAGCATCAAATGACAGGTTATTGTACGCTGATTCCAAAAATATGTGGTTTCTATGTAAAAAAAAATATATAAAAAAGGGAAATAATCTTTTACTTCCGGTTTAAAAAGTTTACTTATGATATTGTTTAATAGTTTACTTGACACTGATTCCAAAAATATATGGTTCCATATACTTTTACATTGATTTAGTACAAAAAATAACTACTTCCGGTTTACAAAAGGTCTCTTCCGGTTTTGTCTTTTTTAAGGTCACATTGCTTACAACTTAATGCAAAGAGTCCCATGGCTTTATCATGTGTATGTTCCGGACCATAAGAGTATCTGGACCATACGCGTATGGTCATGACCATATGGGTATATACTCATATGGTCCGACCATACGGGTATGGTCGGACCGTACGCGTATGGTCGGGGTAATCAACACGTATACTTTTGAACTTTTCATTTGGTGTGACCCTTCTGGTTGTAACGTCACTAAAATGTCATTTTATTATATATTAAAATAACTTATTAAAAAAACACAGTTTCACACAGTTAATATTACTTACTATTTTTAAGTACAATTATAAGAAGATGTCAAAATCAAATGAACATATTTTAAAAGGAATTTTATTGTTTAATTAGGTTACATCACCGACAAGGGTCATGCTATTTATTTAAAGATCATGACATTTTTTAAGACATTTTTAAGTAAAATATTAAAAATGTATGTTTCATTATTTTTTTCTATTCTTTATTTCTATATTTCTATTTTAATCTTTATTATAAGACCGGTAAAATAGCATTTAAGAGCTTTGAAATAGCCACTGCTTTTATTTAATTTGATCTGTAATATTTATTTTACGATATTGGAGATCTAGAGTTTCTTAAAACCACCGTAGACACATCTGAACTGTCCCAATCGATATCACTGCACGCAGCCAAAACAAGCAATCGCAGAAAAGCTACATGTATGGTACCGTGTGGAGGTCATTCGAAATATACAAAAGTATACACGAATACAATTAGCGATGAAAACTAAGATCAACTGACTGTGGCATCAATATTTAATGTTTATGTAGCTTTTGAAATGTAAAACTATTTCATTTTTTTGGTAAACACATTTGTTTTTAAGATAAAGTTGATTGTTTTATTTCTATTGTATATTTGAAAAAAAATACCTATATGGTCCAAATACTTATATGGTCCGGCCCGTTAATAACCAAACGAGTATAATACTCATATGGTCCGACCATACGCGTACGGTCGGACCATACGCGTATGGTCGGACCATATGAGTATACGCATATGGTCATGATCATACGCGTATGGTCCAAATACGCATATGGTCCGGAACATGTACATATGAAGTAAAAGCAAAGGTCAAAATCTAAAATGTTAAATTGGCATATGACCTTGAGCTCAATTTCAAGGTCATAAACCAAGGACCTCAAATCAAAAGACTCTAGTCCTCTACTTTATATGGTTAATGAGTTATATAACCATACGTATGATATTAGAAATAAGAAAGGAGAACACTCGCGTTAAATGTCTACGTACCCTGTCGACTAAAATTTGTCTGTTACGACATGTCTTAACTAACAATTTTATGAAAATATTTTGTGATATCTTATATGATTTCTGAAAAAAAGAGATAACAAGCCAAAATCCAAATTTTTACCATGACCTTGACCTTTGACCTTGGCCTCATTTTCATATTTTTTTTGGGACCAAGGACCTCAAATCTAAAGACCCTAGGGCTCCGTCACTTATGGTTTTCCAGTTAAAAATGCATATCACTGATATTAAAAATAAAAGGGAAAATAACTCTCATATAAAGTCTTCGGATAGCTTCGGTCAAAATAAATCAAATCATCCTGAGGATATACCGAGCAATTTGGTAAAAACAATTTGTCGGTTTCTTATACAGTTGCGAAGATTAAGTGATAACAAGAAAAACAGTGTTTGGGGAGATAACTCTTTCATGGGAAAGATTTTTGTTACGCGGTGTCAGTTTCAAAAGCGTATTAATTGTTCGATATCATATACCATATGTCTAAATCACATCTTACGAATCCAAAAAAACAGTGCAGGAACAAAAATTGACGGAAGAAAAAAAAAATAATCAGAACAAAACCAATAGGTCTTTCAACCGAAAAGGTTGAAAGACCTAATAATAATAATAATAAACAGAAGAAATACAGTAAGGTCTAAGACCTTAATAATAGAACAAAGACAAATGAAAGAACAAAATAGCACGTTGTAAAGATGATAAACAACTCAGTATTCAAGAATCTATACATCAACATCATCATTTGAATAGAAATTGACATCTACAAATTGACATATTTTTCGGGAAATATCCCAACATAAATAAACTAAGTACAAAATTTATAACACAGATGTCTTCAAATATTTCTGGATTTTCCCCGAAATGCGTTAAAAATATCTACGAACCAAGTTAGTCTAATATAAGATTTATATTTTCGGGAATTTTCCCAAAAATGTGAAAAGAAATTATTAGTTATAATATAGCTATATGAGATATAGCATGTATATTTTATTTTCGTGATGTATCCGAGCCGAAAAAGGTGTTTCAGCTCTGTATGTTAAAACGCTTCCCCAACATAAATGTCATAAATAAAATTGTTGCAACTGATTCCGGGACATTTCCTGAACAAATAGTTGTCATTATACATATTTACCACAACTATTTTAGAACTTTAATATATTTTGGGAAATGTCCCAAGTATTTAATGTAAGTTTTATCAATTATAAAGATGAAAGCATTTTTATTGGAGTTTACTCTTTTAAAATAGAGTCTGTTTAACACGATACTCGATTAATTGGTTTACTGTTAGAAAATCGCTGTTGTCTTTATAACAAATTGATCTTCTCGAAAACCTCTTTTTGAAATTAAATAGGCATCTCTGATCAAATATTCTAGTTTATAATACATTTTCATTCGAATGTGCTAAATTGTCATTTAAATACCTTCAAAATATATGATAAACTTCTAATTCTTACGTCCTTGCCAAAAATAAATATGTTTTCTTATGATTAACAAATGATAATTTGTTTTATATGGGTTTCTTTTTGTTGAAACAATTGATAAATATGCGTTCATTACAATCATATTCATTTGATCATTTTATGTGTATGTTCCGGACCATATGAGTATTTGGACCATACGCGTATGGTCATGACCACATGCGTATACTCATATGGTCCGACCATACGCGTATGGTCCGACCGTACGCTTATGGTCTGACCATATGAGTATTTTACTCGTTTGGTTATTAACGGTCCGGACCATATGAGTATTTGGACCTTATAGGTATTTTTTTTTTCAAATTACATTATAAACGTAACAATTTAAAAACTATCTAAAAAAGCAATGATGGTTGCATGAAATGTATTAATTTTATAATTCAAAGACTACGTAAAAATTAAATATTGATACCCTAGTTAGTTTTCATCGCTTATTACATTCTTGCATGTAGACTTGAGGTGACAGTTACTTCAACACGGTATCATTGTTTTTATTGCATTTACTAGTCCTTGTGCTGTACCGCACGATCCTTTTTATTTACATCTTTTGTTTGCGAATGAAAAGTTAGCCTTTTTGCAACTGCGTACAGTGATACCGAGGACTTTGGCCATTCCGATATATAATCTACGATGTTTTAAGAAGCTCTAGATCTCAAATATCATAACACGACTGCGATACACCATATTCACAAGACAACTTAGATAAAATGTGTTACTTTCAATTGACTTCTTGTGTATCAGTTCATTAAGAAAGTTTTTGAAATATTTTTTTAAGTCGGCATATTGCCATTCACTCGTTATAACAAATCGGTAATAACCATCGGTAATGACGATCAGAAATTACCATTGGTATAAAATGTGTTTATTATAGTTTTGACAAGTAAATAAAATTAACTATTTGAAACTTCTAATTTTTTTTAGGTAATCTTTTTGTTACGATTATATAAATTAATATAAAATTACCTATATGATAGCGTCTTTTTAATGAACAGTCATACCATATGAAGAGTTGAGCCGTATTTAAAGTAAACTGTAACAGAGTGTTAATTACCCCAACCATACGCGTACGGTCGGACCATACGCGTATGATCGGACCATATGAGTATATACCAATATGGTCATGACCATACGCGTATGGTCCAAATACTCATATGGTCCGGAACATTTACATACTTTGTTGAATTATGTGTGTGTCTGTCCCAAGTCAGGAGCCTGTAATTCAGTGTGTGTCGTTTGTTTATGTGTAACATATTTGTTTTTCATTCATTTTTAATATGAATTAATTTGTTAGGTTTCTCGATTAAATTGTTTTACATCATCATTTCGGGGTTATTTATAGCTGACTATGCGGTATTAGCTTTGCTCATTGTTGAAGGCCGAACGGTTTCCTAATATATAATTGTTAATTTCTGTGTTATTTTCGTCTCTTGTGGAGAGTTGTCTGATTGGCAATCATACCGCATCTTCTTTTTTTATATTTAATTAGTTCTTGTTGGTTATGAGCTATAAAGAATGGTGTGCAAATCCTTTTTACAGATACGTATGCAGATGATTTTCAGTTCATTGAACTACAAACCACAAAATGTATCATACTATGTATTTTTGTGTTTCTGTGTTGAAGAAATATTTCCAGTACTTGTTAAGTAAATGTTCGCCAAGTTGACATTCCTGGTTTTATGACAAGGGTTTTTCTTACCATTAGATGAAAACCACATGCAACAATTCAAACATCTCGACTGTTGATTCTGTTCCTCGGGTACCTCAATACATGAAAGACCGAAAATTAAATTTTTTATAACAACTCGAATTTCTGAAAGAAAAAAAAAAGAAACAATTATTAGTGAAACTAGATGATGGAAACCTAATGAATACTTTTTGAAGTTTTAAAATTTAAATGAAGCCGTAAAGAAATATGAACAAATTATTTTGGATGGAGTTTTCAGCGCTCACAATATGCTTATATGTGTATGCGAACTTTCGACCCTGTAGTTCAGTAGTTGACTTTTGATGTGTTAAATATTTGGGCTTTTGTTTTTGCTCATGTTTTTGTACATTAATTACCCCGTTAATTTTGCAGTTTGAAATGTTTTACAATTTTTAATACGAAGCCTTTTATAGCCTTTTATAGCTGATTATGCTATATGTGAATTGTTCATTGTTGAAAGCCGCACAGTGAACTATAGCTGTAAATTTCTGTGACATTTAGTCTTTTGTACAGAGTTGTCTTATTGGCAATCATATCGTCTCTTCTTTCCTATAAATAATCCCTCCACATACTCGTTGTGCCGGTCACAAGTCAGAGGATTGCAATTCAGTGGTCCTTGAAGGTTGTGTTCATTCTTAATTTCTCGATTGAAATGTTCATGTAGAGGCAGTAATAGGGTGACTAGGCGGGGTGTTTAATTCAACGAAATCCCTATTGTGGATTTGTTGTGGATTTGCCTAACGATAACTTAGGCCTTAACTTTTAGCCTTTTAAAGCTTTTACCTTAATGCTAGCATGACAAATCTTTTTTTATTTGTATCAATGTTTGCGCGATCATGGTAATTAAGATAGGCGGGGCTTCAGCCTGTATACATCATATTTAAATCTTATCGGACGTTATGTTTGAGGTTAAGGACACCAAATTTTAAAACATCACAGAACAAATATTATTCTAACAGTTTCCTTACTGTAAAACAATATATGATGTGTGTGATAACAATATGTGAGGGAATTCCATGTTTGCTATAACACGGATAATGTAACCCAATCAGACCAATTTGTTTGCTATATTGTAAGAACTTACATGTATTTTACTTTATATTCATTTATTATGTGTGATACTTAATGTTTTTAAGGTCGAATTTTCTGTATAAGGTCGAATTTTTAGTAAACTTCTGATGTCCGATCTTTCTTTAGACTGAAATATGTTAAAGAAAGTCTCGAAAACTTTACAAATACAGAAAGACATTTTTTTTAAATTATTGCAAAACTTTTGGTTAACAAATCATTATTCGTAATTGCAAAAATGTTAAAATAATGAACTTGAAATATTTGTCTTTTTCTTTAACCCAGTTTATCCTTTTCACTTATTATTTCCATTGTTATTGCATATTACGCAATTTGATTGAAATTCTTTTTCCTTGTAAATCTTCAAACTGATTATCTTTTATACATGAACATCAAGCACATCAGGGCCTGGTTTTTCCTTATGTATATCTTTATTCTGACAAACCTTCGTCAATAAAATGGTATACACATGTTACATGTAATAAATAGCACAATTATAAATAACAGAAAAAATAATATGTACACTATTTACAAATATAAGTTGAATTTAGCCAGGAGAACACATACATATTAATATGCCTTATACATGTACATAGCTTTTTTAAATATGATTGTTTTGCCATATTCAATACTTCCTTAAATTTAATTACATTAGGATAATCAATATACTTTTGAGCGATATACTTTTGTCTTTCTATAGCCATAAATTTATACTTCATTACATAGTGAAATTCATCTCCAAGATCTTTTAAGTCACATAGTTCGCATATTCTTTTATCTCTCTGAATTTTTTTCCATCTTCCACTTTTTATAGGTAATCTGTGGTAAATGAGTCTAAATTGACATAAAGTATAAATATCTCGGGGTTCCAAAATGTCTAAATACTTTTCGAATCCGAAAAGTTCCTTAAAAAGGCGATAATTTAATGTTTTCGAGTTCGTTTGAATATCTGAGTGCCATGTTTGTTTAAATTGATCTTGGAGAGATGTTCTTACAATAGCCTTTCACCAAATTTCATTTATACAAGTTTGAGTTAACCATACATAAGATAAACCAGTTTCATTAAAAATAGATTCTATACATTTCATCCAATAAAGTTTAACATTATTTCCATGATATAAACTAAACATTAATTTGTATGTAATTGCTGATAATTTACTGGGTTTGCTAAACATCAGTTTCGCCCAGTATGACATTATGCGAACCTTGATATCTAAACTAATAGGATCACGTCCTAATTCTCCATATATAACACAATTCGGGGTAGAAGATTTAAGATGGAGTAGAAGTTTACAAAATTTCAAATGAACCCTTTCTAATATATCATTATTTCCAAATCCCCAAACTTCACAGCCGTAAAGTAAAACAGGTTTAAACAATTTATCAAATAAATCTAATCGACAGCTTATGGATAACCCATGCTTTCTCCCCTTTTTGATAACTTCATACATGGCTCTCGTCGCTTTTTCTGCGAGATGCTTCTTGTTTGCTTTAAATGAGCCATTTTCAGAAAAATAAATCCCAAGATAATTAAACTCATTTACAATTTCTAAATCAGAATTACCAAAATCAAATTTAAGATTAGCAGGTTGTCTACCACTGCAAAAATCATGATTTTAGTCTTATCTACATTCACTTTCATTTTCCAAACATAACAATATGATTCGAACTTTTCTAATAACAAATTAAGTTCTGTGGCTGATTCAGCCATTAATACAGTATCGTCTGCATTAAGAATTGCAAACAGTTTAACATATACATCTAGTTCGTCTTCTAGGGCATCTGATATAGTTTTTAAGCCTATCAAATTCCCTTTACCAAAGAAATCTTCCAAATCGTTCAAAAAAAGCGAAAAAAGAAAAGGGGATAAATTCACCCCTTGGCGTAGACCAATGTTACTTGGAAAATAATCAGATTTTTTCACCATTGTATGACAAGCAAGATTTGATATCAGCATACATGTTACGAATAATTTTATACATATAACCAGTAATGTTATTTACTAGCATCTTATACCATAAAGCATTCCTAGCCACTGTGTCAAATGCTTTCTCAAAATCGACAAAAGCACAGAACATTTTTTTTCTTTTTTAATTTCAACATTTCAAAAAAAGATTTAAGATTCAATCACAAGTTGAGTGACCATCTCGAAATCCACACTGATTTTTATTGAGTAGTAAAACTTCATCAGAAAACTTTGCAAATCTATAACTTAAAATAGCTGTAAATAATTTACCCATACAACTTACAATAGTTATGGGTCTATAGTTTTTAGGATCAAACTTATTGCCTTTTTTTTTTTATAAAATGGCTTGATCGTTCCATTCACCCAAGATACTGGTACTATTCCAGTTCTAAAAATCAAGTTAAACAGTGCAGCATAAACATCAATAAAAGAATCCCTAGAAGTCTTAATATATTCGTTAATAATCATATCATCACCACAAGCTTTATTATTTTTTTAAATTCTAAATACATTTTAATATTTCTTCCTTTGTAATTGGACTATTCAAATTATCATTCAGTTCACTTATCAAATTTGTAGCATTAGTTGGCAAGTCAATTGGATCTGAGTTACCTGAGTTTAGCTCTTTGAAAATTTGAGTCAATCCTCAAAATTAATATTCGGTTGTTTTGAATGTTCGCGTTGGTTCAAAATTTTCTAATACTCTTTGGTGTTTTGAGATCTAAGACTTTTAATTTTCGAGTCATATCTTTTTTATGTTTTTTAATAGCCTTGTCCATGACCTTTTTATATCTTTTCTCAGATACCTTAACTGTATTAGATAATAAAGGCGAAGGCCTCGTCTTCAGTTTGCGCTTTAATTTCTTATAATTCTGTCTCTCAAATTTACACTCAAGGCTAAACCAAGGTTTATCTCCCTTGTTTTTGTATGCTCGTTTTTTCGGCTTGTCTGATCTTGTTCCTATAGTTTCCCTTGCGGATTCTATTAGGATTAATCCGATCTTATCCACAAAAGAGTTTATCATGTCATCATTAATACTTTCCAAATTTACATTTACTAAATCATGTAATAAACTGTGTAGTTTTTCAAAATTTAAATTCTCTCTAAATTCAGGTTTCTTTTTGAGATCCTATTTATTAACTTTTTTAATTGATTGACTATTAAAATTATTCTGTTTAATGCTTTCTATTACAGATTGATTACAATTCAAACATATAAACAATGGACAATGTACATCTGAATACAAATGCGAAAATTCAAAACGTTTAAACTAATAATTACATTAGATGTATGTTTCATTATAATACTTTAGTTTGCTTGGCTAACTGCACATCACGTGTTATCCCGTAAGCAATTACATCACTCAATAAAACTTTTCATTCATGATAACATGTGGTCCCACAATAAAGTGCACAGGTGAATAACATACAAAAATTATAAAATACGTGTTTTCATGATCATAGCTAAAAAATATAATTATAAGTATTGAATGCTTCTTTTTGTAACTATATAGTGTTGTAAAAGCGTTGACCGTGCGCACATTTTTAGTATGAAGCGCTTCCGCAAAAATCTAGTTTGAAACATTTATAGATAGACAGTTTTTCACAGGCATTAATATTAGCATACCAACTTTGATAATATTGATCGTTGATACGTGATTTAATAAGGTCAAATGACATTTGTATGTGATCCTGGTTAATCCATATATAATTCAAACCCAAACTAAACAAAAGATCTCTTACATTGGATGCCCAATTTGTTTTGCCGTTAGTAGCATCTATGCATAAAATTTTATATACATCATACACAATATTTGTTGGTCCTTAATTAAATGCAACCAATATTTAATAGTTCTATATTTTCTTGAAATACACATCGGAAAGTGTCAGAGTTCACCACATAAAACAAAAATTGGAACAGTTTTACCCAAGTTGAGTATATATCGACAAAAACGATTATGAACATATTCTACTTCGTTGGCCCGATGAAATCCCCACACCTCGATCGCATAGTTCAGAACGGATCCCACCATACTATTGAATAAAAAACACTTTTGAATTGGACCAATGAATACTCTTTTCATAAAGTTGATTAAAGATGATAGAGCTCTAGCTCCTTGTTGTGCCATTCTTTTTTTAGTTTGAACAAATTAACCATTGAAATGTAGTAGCATACCAAGGTATATATGTCGTGTACACGTTGCGATTTTGTACAGGTTATAACATGTACAAAAATATTGTACATGTTATAACTTGTATAATGCAAAAATACAAGTTATAACATGTACAAAAGTACCTCGTACATGTTATAACCTGTACAAAATATTGCTTAAAAATGGTTTTAACTTGTACAAAATCGAAAAATAAGGATATGTTTCTATTATCGTAACAGACGTTATTAACCTCAATAATATTTTCATAACTTTTTTATTATTCCTTCATTTTAGTGTGTTTTGTCCTTTTTTGATATAGTTAATGGCCAGGGGTCGGTATTACGAAGCATTCCTAAGACCTGTCATAAAATATATCTTAGGACATATCTTATGATATATCTTAGAACATGTCTTATGATCCTGTTATGTCTATCTATGGTCATATCTTTATTTGATGAATTATAATTATGAGTGTCCACTTTGAGGGCAATAGTAAAATACTTTCATTCTAGTTGACACTAAAAGACATAAGAGGATAGCCAGGACAGATGTGTCTACAAATAAAATTGGGAATGCAAATGGGGTATGTGTCTAAGAGATAACAACCCGCCTATGTTGCAGACAACAGCCAAAGGCCACAAAAACATGTTTTCAAAGTAGAGGATATATATTTAAAACATCAAAATGACATTCGCCTCATGCAATTATCTTATAGTTTATAAAAAAAAAATGAGTTATGAATTTACATAAGTCATGCTGAAGGTCAAAAATGTTGAAGAGTTGATCTAAAGGCATTGATAATGAAGCGTGGTCCAATGAAAACTATTTCAGCTTTCTCTTGCTTTTACAGAGTAAGCATATAAGACATTGTTTAAGTCTTTGCATGCTATACAACAAGAGGGAGGAATATTTCCCAAAATTATTAGGCATTGTTCTTAAATTTTTTGGAAGAATTTAGTTACTAGAACTAGTATTTAATGTAATTGTCATTTAGGAAATGCAAGCTTATAGTAAATAGTGTCACACTTATTTAAGCCATGATAGACTGCATAAAACATACAATTACATGAAAACACATTTTGCCAATATATAAGTCATGAAACAAATATTCCTGAAACATTGTGATCATTCTCCTCTACGGTAAAAGACACGTTCTGGCCTTTTTATTGTTGTTCTTAATGCATTGGTGAATTTAAATGTATATTTTACTTCATTAAGAGTTATCTTAAATTTTGTACAAGTTAAAACCATTTTTAAGCAATATTTTGTACAGGTTATAACATGTATGAGGTACTTTTGTACATGTTATAACTTGTATTTTTGCATTATACAAGTTATAACATGTACAACATTTTTGAACATGTTATAACCTGTACAAAATCGCAACTTGTACACGACATATATATGATTTGACGATTTCAAGTTCTTGGCCTTCGAAATAAAAATGGTCAGTTACGGGCTTCCAACCCTTTCGAAAAACAACAATTTTTGTTTTGTCCGTATTTACAGTTATATTCCATCTCCTGCAGTAGAATGAAAGTTTATCTAATAAAATTTGCAATGCATCGGGAGACTTTGCTAGCAGAACTGTATCGTCAGCAAATAATATCAAATATATGAGGTAACCATTAAGTTCGAATATGTCACCATTGTAATCAACTTGTATATCACTGATCATATCATTTATGAAAAATAGGAACAAAAGAGGAGAGTGGTTCCCCTTGTTTCACTCCAAGAAAGTTTACAAACGCATCAGATAAGCCGTCTTTCGTTCTAATTCGTAGACGCACGGCTTCATATACTGCTTTAATAATTGTTATAAATTTCCCACTAACTCCACTTTGTAATAACTTGTACCAGAAAATTCTCCGAATACCTTATCAAAGGCTTTGCGGAAATCGACAAAAGCACAATAAACTTTAAACTTCTGGTGTAATATGTGTTATATGATTCCATGTTAAATGAATATGGCATCAACAGTTGACCGGTTTGGTCGAAATCCGAACTGGTTATCGATAAGCTTTTCTGCGTCATCGGCCCAATTGATTAATCTGTTAGTCAAAATAGATGTAAACATTTTTGACATCACACTTACTAGAATTATAGGACGGTAATTATTTGGGTCGGATAAGTCTCCACTTTTTGGAACTGTTATAAGGATTCCTTATGTCCAAAATCAGGGAAAATACCCCCTTTGAATATGAAATTAAATAGCATTTTCAAAATCGGAGCAAAAAAGTTCGGCCCGGCAATAAACATTTCATTAATAATACTGTCACTTCCCGCACTTTTTCCAGTTTTAAGTTTTGAGATAGACTGCAAAATTTCATCTTCGGAGATTTCAGTATCCAGCGAATCTATAACAATGTCATTTAAAAAACGAGTTAGATTCAATCAAATTTATAACTTCTTCGCAGATATCAGGAGGGTTTCCACCAAGTAACTGTTCGAAATGTTTTGTCACTCTCAGCAAGATATTTATTTTTATTCATTGGTTTAAATGCCGACCAAAATTTTCGAGGGTCAGATTTGGCAAATTCGCAGAGTTCCTGACCTTTAGCTCGCTTATAGTTAGTAACCGCCAACCGTTTTGTTCGGTTGTACTTGTTTGGGGCTAAAATACATTGCTGGCGATTCGCATCAGTTGGATGACGTTGGTAAAAATTTCTAGCAGAGTTAAAGTCTCGTCTCGCAGAAACCAATCGTTGTCATGATGTTTCACATATGTTGCGCTACGTTTCTGTACAGTTTTACCAAAAACAGCTAAAGTACTGTCATATAAAATACGGTTTATCTCCCTTACTGCATTATTAACATCATAGGCACTATTCATGTTTCTGACCAACGAACTAAGTATCTCATTAAGTTGTGATAGCAGTTGAATATAGTCTTGGTTTTTACTAGAGTCCCATTTAAGGTATTTGTGATCACTTGGCTATATCAGTAGCTAGTCTTCCAGTCTCCGTGTTGAAGGCCGTACTTTAACCTATAATGGTTTACTTTTTAAATTGTTTTTTGGATGGAGAGTTGTCTCATTGGCACTCACACCACATCTTCCTATATCTATAATAAAAATAAACTGTTACATTTGCATAACTCATGACAAGTAATTGATTACCGTAACGGTTTTTTCCTTTGTCCATAATATTACGATCTATAGGTATATTTAAAAGGTTAAGGTTACAAACATCATTAACAGATACACATTCTAACTCATTATTTTTATCATTTCCGTCAATAAAAATATAATCTTTCTCACTGACCGTGCGGGCGTTAAAATCACCAACCATGAATATATTTTCATATGTGGATGAGAGTTCTAGGTACTCGCTTTCAATTTCATCGAAAGCATCAGCTGACGAATAAGCAGTGTATTCTGGTACACAACACCGAGAATAACATCCCCGTCTTTGAATAATCTTGAAATCTTACACCATAGTACAAATTTACTATTTGTCTCAATTACTTGAATACAGTTAGAAATATTTTCCCTAAACCCGAGTACAATACCACCGGATTTCACTCTAGATATCTTACGTCTATTTTTTGCTTATATCTTATATCCCGGTATACAAACTTCATCCATATCGTCAATTTTGGACTCAACAAAGCATAAAGTTTCATGTTTTTGTAATAAAGTTTCGAATTCTGGGTATTGTAACTTATGTTTTAAGCCACAACAGTTTATGTAAAAGAGATTTATGTACATGTATTACCCCCTACAGGTATATTACTCTGTGTTATATCTATTGTATTATAAACATTAGTGCATAAGTTTATAACATTATATTGTTGCCTACTAAATATATTACAATCAGGCAAATCATTTATAAGATTACAATTTTCAATATGAACATCATTGGCACTTATATTTACATTGTCAATTTTCCTACATTTAGCACCAGATTCAAGATTTAAGTTCTAAGTGTTAAGGTGGTGCACTCCTTGGCGATCCCCCCATCTTAAAGGGGTTGAGCTCGTGCGAAGACGTTTCATAGATCTGCGATCGCCTTGTGAGTTTGGCGTCGAATGCTCGTTTCTAGGTGTGGCATCGTTACGTTCTTCTGGATATCCTTGGCGGTCAAATGTGTCGATGTCATCGTGTATCACATACAGTTCATTGTCGATATAGAGTCGATCGCGAACAAGTTTCACATTTCTTCTATTGTACTTTGCTTCCTTCATGATTGGATATAATTTTTTCCCTGTCTTCTATTTCTTTCGGAAACTGCTGTTAGATACCATATCCAGCATTGTGTAACCTGTATGCATTTTCTAGCACATTCTGTAAATCGGATTGATATAGAAATCGTGCTACGATTGGTCTCATACCACGCTGACTTCGTCCAAAACGATGGACATTACCAATTTCAATTTTGTAATCAATACCAATTTCATTATAGAGGAAACCTCGGATTAGTTCTTCGGTGTTTTCATCTCTTACCCCATAAAGACAAGTGAAGATGAGATTGTTCGTCATAGACCGACAAGATAAGTCAAGCACTCTTTCCTTGAGATTCTCTAGTTCATCTTGGCAGTTACATTCCGTTGAAGTTCTACCTTGTGACTTTATTTCAGAAAAGTCTTTGGAAACCTTATCTATGCTTGTTTTAGTTTTGTCAATTTCACTGGAATTCTTGTCATTGAGGTTCTTGTTTTTATCACATTGAGATTTTAGGTTATATAATAAATTCCCTACTCCTTGTATGTTGTTTTCAAGTTCGGTTATTTTGCCCTGACATGTTTGAAAGCCTTTTTCAATTGTAATAACTCTACTTGTCAGAGATGTAATAATATTTTTTATTTCACCAAATTTGTCAATGCCTTTTTCGACCGACTGTTATCTTTTATCAATGCTTGATACTAGGTTTATAAAAGTGTTCAAAAGTAGGGGTACTCTTTGGTTCTCCCCATTTTCTTCTACAATCCTTCTACTCTCCTCCAAGAGCTGACGTGTTGCACTTAATGACATCATGTATATACTTTTTAGAAATATAGATGAACATATGGTCAAGTGGTCAACAAGGTCCAAAGTCAAATTTCGATGACCGATTGTAACACCTCACACATTTAATTACGTTGTTCGACTTAGGCCGTGTTCACACCAAACGCCGTGTAGAGTAAACATGTTTACAATTAGTTTAGTGTAGTGTACACTGGTTTCACATTACATTTGTTCACATCTATACACCTTGTTTAGTTACCTGTACATAAGATTTGTTCACACTTGTAAACTATATATATATATTCATTAATAGTATCGGAAGCACATGTTTGTGTTTGTTTATGTTCAACACGTGTTGATGAGCACATGGTTGCATACCTGGTTTGTTATTGTATGATTTGATTGGCTATAATTGTTTGTCGCAATGCAGGTATCCTACCTGTTTGTACGAGGGTAGGATCGTGATTCTCGTGCAGAATATCATTATAAATATAAGATATTTTTATAACCAGTTATTCGACGTTCTGCCTTTACCGAGTAGCATACCTTTCGTTTCGTTATACATATCATGACCGAAAACCACTCAGACGACGAGGACACTTTGCTTTTGCACGAGCCACCAGTTCATTCAGGTGCAAAGTCTTGTTCTGTACCACAGATAAGTGATCAAACTTTCGAACTTTTTTACTTCTTAATTCGATAGTAAGACAATCAAAGAAAAGAAAACCCGTGGAAAACCGTACTAAAAACCGTCCGCCACCGTTTCTAGACCTGCCAACTCTACTGATACTAGTAACAGTTACTATCAGCCTTACAACGCTACTCAGCAGCCCTTACGACACCTGTTACAAGTGTCATCAAACTGGCCACTTCAAGAGGAACTGCCCAAAAGCTACAAACAAACCAACGTTTGGAACCTTGTCAAAGTGAAAAGATACAAGATGAGTATATTACTTTTGTTGACAATTTAATGCTATTTGGTCATAGCAATGTTCTCTTTCAACATGTTAAATATTTTGATAATATAGATTTTTCAAAAATCGCGAAAGGGGTAAAATCAAGCTTATTTCAACATATAGAGTTTTGGAAACATATTGGGCCCACAAATTTGTGTTCGACACCATTGAAAAGGGTTATATAATTCCATTTATGAAACAACCCCCTCCAACACCCCGTATAACCCCGATACAAATGAATCCGGACGTTGACGCGTTCGAAGCGATAATCAGGACAACATTTGGGATGACAATAACTTTGAATGCCTCTCTAGAACTTATTTGAGTATATATAAATATGTCAATGAGCATGTTAGTATCTTTATTCAATTATACAGTTGCTGTAAGTTTTAGATATTGTATAAAACGTTTGATTAAACTGCTAGATGCAAAACGCACAGACATGGTGCAATTTCATACGGTTTACGATGTAATCAATGCTGAATATCTTTTCGTGCATACACCTTTGAGTATTAATATCTTAAGCAATACTAAATAACTATACATTGGATTACTACGTGCCTTCAAATGTGCCCTAGAACTTAGAATAAACGCAATATCATACAAAATAAATTTTCTCTGACTGTATTGTTCGTTCCACCAAATGTGTCGCGTTCGTTGTGCGTTTTGAAATAATCACTGTACAGTTCGTTGACAAAAACCGTGACAAACACTTTCTTGTCAAGGTTTTCGAGATGGTGTAGGCGACCCTTTTTCTGTATTTTATTGTAAATGTTTATCTGTTTACTTAGTCTAGTCAAAGTAGTTGAACTTAAAATATCTGTCATACAAAGCCAAAATTGAAATATGTAACTCGTGTACATCTGCTTGGAATGTTTCTATTGAAAACTAAGACTTTCATTATTTTTCCAGATGAAATGAACAGTTAATAAATATATTCCAGAGGAAAAAAAGTTTCAAAAAGAATAGTACAGTCATTAAAACTTTTTCACAATTTGAGGCTCTTCCAAATGCCGATGTTGGTTCAAATTCGCCTAGACGAAAGCAGACATACATGAAGGAGGTCGTTGAACTTTGCAGAATGCCATAGATGGCATTCCAACTGCTTTAAATTTTTTATTACTTTTTTTAACATGCGGAGCTTTGTAGATGTGGTGTGATGGCCAGTGAGAAAACTGTCCATCAAAGTTTAAATGAAGTTGGCGTATAAACTATTATAGTCCAATGTACAACATTTAACAATGAGGAAAACCTATACCATACAGTCGCCTAAAAAGGCCCCGATATGAAAAAAAAATATAAAAAAAACCGATTAAACTAACGGTTGATAATTTATAACTTATGAAATGACATATCTATATAACCAATGTACTGCAGGATTCTGACGTTGGACCGACAAAACAAAGTGCGGGTTTAAACATGTGAGCCCCCAACCCTCTCCTTAACATAGAACACTGGTGTAACAGCACAATATGATAAAAAAGTTCAGTTGCAATTGGCTAAAACTCAAAATGTCGGTACAAGGCACAGAAACCATATACATAAACTATCGACAAAGGAGTATTTGTAGTTACTGATAGTTATTTCAAAGCGAATTACAACTAAGAAGTAAATCGTGTATCCAAAGTGTTTTAATCAGTATATCCTACGCTTTTAGGTAAAGACGTAATAAAACGCACGAACTTGTGCAATGCCAAATATGAACAGTATCGAGAGGATGTACGGTATTATGAGTTCTCATAAGTATGCATAAATTGTAATAATGTTAAGTGATGTTTTGATTTAACAGGTAGAGCAAAACTTTCTATATTGTGGCCAATTGTTTTTTTTTTATTTATGAAAGAATTTGGTGAAGGGGACTGGGAGATATACTATAAGTTATGATCACTTTGGTCTTTTTCCGATTGGCAGTAAAAACTGACTGAAGTTGCCCATCCATTTAGTTGTGTGCGATGTAACAGTACACAGTCACGTCCTGTCCGAATGGGAATATAAAATCCAATGTCTCGTGTAAAGAGAGTACCACGCTAACTACACAGTACGAACCCCTGCAAAAACTTTAAGAGAGGTCTATAAATAGCCTTTTGAAAGGCACCATTTGTGTCCTTATAAAATATACACCATTTTATCCAGTGGTAATCCAAACGTCCCTGACGTAATTCCGGAGGGTCTTCTCACAGGACTTACATGTATGTGTTGCTACTTTGTGCTTATCCTGAACATGCATGGCATATTTGCAAGTGATTGTTAAGCAACCAACAATCAGCCATTACGTACGCGTGTCATAAACAAATAAAAGGGTACATATATTGTTAAGTACCAACAGTAAAGAAGAAACACAGCAAATGTCTAAGGTAAGGTTGGTGATTGATGCTTTGCTAACCCATAATTTACCAATGACGCCAAGGGTAACTGGGGAATATAAATATAGTCCCTGTGGTCTTCTGTGAAATAAATCAAAATTTGAATGAAATGCATATGGGTAAGTATAGACTTTAAAGGTGTTTATAATAACCAGAATGACCTGACCAATCATTTAGATTTTTGCACCACAGTAGAAAGACTGTAATGTTCGAGGAATTTAAGCATAATCTTTATACCATAAAAATTAAACAAACACAAAAACATAATTAAAGAAAGCAAACAAGTTAATATTGAGTGTTGTCTCTTCATCTTTATATCTTCACATTAAAGTAACTGTATTACTATTGATGGCTATCAGTTACATGTTCCTTGCATACACCTATTCTTGAGCCTTAATGTAACTCTATGTTAATCTATGACCCCCTTGGACCCGCCTCTGAGATTCAGGCCAAAAGGCCTAACCTATAATCCATTGATTATATTTGATTACTTTCTATATCAAATAGAAGATGCGGTATTGAAACAGCTCTTCGCAAGAGACCACTCGAAACAAAAATGAACAACTATAGGTCACCATACGGCCTTTAACAATGAAAAAGCCCACACCTCAATTAAGCACACCGAAATAACAAATGTAGTCAGAGCATACGAGAAAACTACCGGCTCAATTTTTGCACAAAAGTGTGAACAAAAAAGTATATACAACCACTGAATTACAGGCTCCCGGCTTTGGACAGGCACATACAAAATATGGCAGGATTAAACATGTTAGCGGGCACCCACCCCACTACCTAACCGTACATTGACTGTTGTATGGTAAACACTTTCAAGTATGCTATGAAATTAGAAATCGGATGTGTGTATCTATATGCTTTGTCATAGTTGCATCTGTTGAGTTATTGTATTTTCCTACCAATTCACACTTTTGTATACATGAGGATTTTTTTAAATGTAAAAATTTCCTCCAAGTGTTTTTCGACAATACAACTGACATTATGGGTTGCTGTCTGCATGTTATGATGGTAAATTATTATTTTCAAACATGCATATTGGTTATAATCATATCAAAGCATAATCTAATACATGCAAAATTCATTGACAAACGCAATATTTTGTTAACGAAGCGTACAGTAAAAAAAGGTGTAATGACAACGAAGCGTACACAACATGAAAATAGAGACATTTTAAAACGTGTATTTTTTTGTTTCTAAATACAACATAAACAAACGATCTTTTTAAGTTTGTTAATTTATACTATGAAGTTTTCAAAAATGTATGTTTTAAAAACTATGAGGTACGAGAAACATTAAGTTTTGAATGTTTAAAAATACCAAGCACGTTTTATCATTGATATCGTCGTGCGTTTTTTGATGTTTGTTTAAAAAAATGTCACATTTTTGAAAAAACCTTTCAGTAACTCATGAGTATTATGGCAAAGAATATATTGGCGCAAAATATACGAAGAATAGATATTGGATTGTCTTTAAAAGAATGAATTCCATACTGTCTGAACTCAGTGCTATACGGTGTGCTCGACTCGAACGCGTCAACGTCCGGTTTCATCTGTATCGGGGTTATACAGGGTGCCAATGAAATTTCGGAATAACAAATCTGCCTTGAAAATAGTTTGTGAATGAAGCGGTAACTGAGCTAATTAGCAATGGCTGTATTCTAGAAGTACCATTTCAACCATTTGTCGTTAATCCTCTCAGTGTTGCTACACAAAAGAATGGTAAAAAGCGTTTGATTTTAGATTTAAGTGAATTGAATTTCTATGTTTTGAAAAACAAGGTAAAATTTGAAGATTGGAAAATTGCAATGAAATTCTTCAAAAAAGATCATTTTAAGTTTGATTAAAATCATGATATTTTCATTTGGACATCTGTAAAGAACAACAAACGCATTTAGGTTTTTCCTGGAAAAAAATTTAACCAAGTTATTGATAAACGAATTTCAACGGAAGTATCCAAAGTGAAAAAAAGATGTAAGTATGGCTGTCGATACTTTACGTCAGGATTTTGACCAAGACTTGAAAATTGTAGAGGACAAATTAAATGATATTTCTAAATCTGTAAAGCACACAAGAGAAAGAGACATATCCTATAATTTAGTTATCAGAAATTTACCCGAAAGTGCGAATGAAAATCTTAATTCAAAAATCTCAGCTTTGATGAAGGAAGGTCTAAAAATACAAACAATTTCGTTTTCCAATGTCGAGCGTAAACGTAGCCGAAATGAACACAAAAGTTGAGTTGTGATTATCACATCATGTAAGTCAAAAGATGATCTCAACCAAATCATGTCTTCAAAACGTAATTTAAAGTTCAGTCGTCAATATAGCGATGTTTTCATCCACAAAGATCAAAGCGTTCAACAGCGTATTGAGCGAAAAAACTTTCAAACGATTGTTGATGTTTTAAAATCATTTGACTCCAAAATTGTCATGAGAGGAGCTGAAATTATAGCCAAGCGTTATGTTAACCACCAACAGCCAAAACGAGAAGGTCATTTTAATAGAGACATGCAAAGTTCACGTAATGAACAAAGTAACAGCCGCCACCATCGCGCTGGAAATAGGAGTCAGCGGGACATGAACAATAACACTCATACTGGAAGATGTAACGACTACAACAGCGACACCCGACGAAAACAAAGAGACAGAAATGGTGAACAACAAAGGCACACGACACAGGGTAGATGGTAGATTGCAGCCGGGTTTTGGCATGTGAATAATTGGAATAAAAACACTTTTTCTGAAAAAAATAAACTTAGAACTGATTGTATAAACATGTTGAATTTAGATATTGTAGGTGTATGTGAAACACATTTAAAGTATGATGTCGTTTTACATGTAAATAGTTATAACTGGATTGGTCAAAATAGAAAACATCTACATAAAAAAGCCAAGACTGGTTCTGGTGGGGTAGGACTGTTTATTAAAAAATCTTATTACGAAATGTTTGATATTGGAGTGTTAGACACATCATTTGAGGATATTTTGTGGGTCTCTTTCAGACATAAAAATTCAGACTTCAGATTTAATATATGTGTAGCATATTTGCCTCCGGAAAACTCAACCAGGCAGGTTGATAAAGATATATTTTTTGACACACTTATTACACAGGTTTATGAGCATCAAAATTCGGGTCCTTTTTTGATTTGTGGAGATTTTAATAGTAGATGTGGAGATGAAAATAATTATATTGTTGGTGTCGATGATCTATGTCCAAGAGATGTAGTTGATTTTAAATGTAATTCTTATAGTAACACATTTATTGATTTTTTAATAAGGGTGATCTGTTGTATACTCAACGGTAGAAATTTTGTTAACAATGATTATCACATATTTTGTACTGATATGTACGTTTTTGCATGGCCAATAATAGCCGGAAGTCAAGGTTGGTTATCAGCCCTCGGGGCCGATATCGATATCAGCCCTCGAAATCCATATCAAGCCCCCGAGTTTAACTTCCGGTAAACTGTCAATCAAAGACTATTTGTAAACAAGTTGAACACAATGAAAAGAAATTTAGAAAGTTACGAATCTACTGTAGAAGAAAAAAGTAGAAATCAACAGTGAAAATCGCAAAAGTTCCCGTAACATTTTGACGTCATAAAGAATTTAGAAAATATATGATACAAACTTTTTTTAACTCACAGTGATACATTTTTTTTTTTCTCGTTAAATATCTTTTTGATTTTTGATGAAATATCAAACATAATTTGGTGACAGCTGTTTGTTTTCTCTTGCCTAAAAATATGTGATAAATAGATTATTACATGTCATTTTTCATATGGTCCCTGGTATCAGCCCACGACCCATATCAAGCCCTCGGGCTAAAGCCCTCTGGCTTGATATGTGAGTCTAGGGCTGATACCAGGGCCATATGAAAAATGCCATGTAATAATCTATAATTATACAGTGTATGTAAAGTGTGGATCCTAAAATATCATTTTTACTGTATATGCCATAAATGTCTAATGTAGAATGATAAATAAACAGACGAACTTTTTTTAATTTTTGAAGAAAATGAAGAAAATTAGTTAAAATGTATATGTTCAGAAATACATAATACGAATAAAACAAAGTAAGAGATGCGAGCGGGGTTTTATCGCGCCTAAGGTAGCAATAAACAGTTAGGAAAAAATACTAAAATTTGCCCTTATGAATTTTACCATCCACTTTTCATTGCTTTCTTGCAATATCAAGCTTACTGTTTGTGTCATATATGAGCATATGTATGTAATCGGAATCTTCCATAGATTTTATATCCAGTATATAAAATGCTTAAATATAATTTCTTTTTGGTGTATCCATGGCAACAATCTGCATTTATTTGTTATAAAATATTGCAAAAAGGGGGGGGGGGGGGAAAGATGTCACATATTTCCCCAAAATTTGGCTAAAAGTAGAATTTCAATCGCTTGAAGTAATACCTTTTCTGAAAATGTGTACATATATCATTCAGCAAATCCAATGAAAATCATATGTCTTTCATCTCATTTTTTTGTAAAATTTCGTCAAAAACTTCGTGTAGAAAAAGAGTGTTTGTAAACAGTACATTAATTTCTAGACCGATGGCCGGTCTAGCTATGAAAATACGGCTTGTCAAACAGAAAACAGCCGATAAAACATGTAAAAAATAATCTTGATGGTCTTATAAACCATCTTTGAAGGCTAAATTAGCACTCATCTGTCTAAAAATGAATTTTATTACACAATAACTTTCCTATTTTAAAAATCCACAGGGGCCAAAATGCGAAACTAAACTCCTAACTGTGTATTGCTACCTAAGCGGGATACAGGAATTTGACAAAACAATAAGCGGAATAGGGGAATCTGCCAAAACAGTAAGCGGGATCCGGGATCAGAACCCCCCAATGAGACCCTCAGAATAAGATATTTTTGTATATTCATCCTATTGTTACAGTCATGCCTTCAATAACAAATGTATCCGATGCATGCATTTTTTTATATTTTGGTCCCTTTTTTAATTTTGTGGGGTCCAAATTTATAGACAAAAGTCCTTTAGTATAGATATTTGGGATTCGTTTACATGCTGAATCTAACCGTGTATCTAGTTTGGGGATTTTTTGCCTAGTTGCTGAAATAGCCCACATAGAGTTCCAAAGGGTCTAAAATCAACAAAAATGAATTGTAGCATGCATTTCGTGTACAATAACCCAAATGTGTATGGTTTTACCTCTGCGGTAGTATCCATTCGCGGATCTAGAATTTTTCCTTTTGAGAATCGCTTTTGTTACAAGTTTGAAAAGCTATATATTTGATGAAGAATGAATGAGGAGTTTGTATTTCAATTTGAAAATACATGTATCATAAATCCTAAAGTCATCAACTAAGTTTTTTCGTTTGTTGCAAGGGCATTTATCACATAATTCTACATAAAAATTCCTCGCATCTTTGAAAATTCTACATTAATAATGACTGCACTAACAGTGATAATTCATCGCATCTATAGTTAAAATGTATCGCTTTCAATAATCGATATGCTATATTATGATGCTTTTATAGCACTCATTTAACACTCGAAATGCCCATCTGGTGCAACAAAATTGGTACCGTTGATTTTATTGAACTTTAATGCTATGTTTGTATATTATAAAGACATATCACAATGAAAATATGTTAAAATTTATCTTCAAATCACTTAACTTGATATTTTCAAAACATAAACAAATACAGTTTTCCCATGATCCTTTATTCTACAATAGACATACCCGCATATAACAGTAAAAATGAACTAGCTGAATTCGCACTTTATATACACTGATTATGTTGCTTGTTGAAATCAATTAGGAATAAAGTTTTTCAGCTTGTTTTAATAACAAAAAGTAGAATGACAAAAATACCATACTCTGAGGAAAGTTCCTGATCTAATGGCTTAATCAAAAGCTAAATCACACCAAACGAATGGATAATTACTGTCTTATTCTTTACTTGGTGCATGCCAAATAAACAGATAAAATGGACATGCTGATATATACATGGACCTTTAGGAAAACATCACAAGTCATTCTCGTCGTTATACATTTCTTATGAGAAATTTGATCTTATAAGGCGACAGAAGTCTACTAAAATTAAAATATAGGAATTAAAAAACAGTAAGAATTAAAATCTGACAAACAATAACAAAGTATCGATAAAAGGCTCCTCTGTCAGTTTGTTTTGCAGTTGTGCATTAATTAATCAAGTAATCAAATTTTCAATAAATACCGATATTTGACAGACTAATATATTTAAAACTTTTATAAGAAAAAAATCAGATTAAAGGGGCCCAAAAATTCACTTCTTCATCTCCTTTATCGTGTTTATCGAACTTATGGTCTAATATCATAAATGTCAACTTATAAATAGACGATTTTGTAACGAATTTACCATTGTTCAAAATCAATCCAATAATCATACCTCTCAACTCAGACAAAATGTGTTGTTGATTTTGCTCTTCTTTTCCTATCTTCCTTGATATATGTTCCCATAACTAAAAAAATCGATATCAATGTTAATACCGACATGTGATCGAATCAAGTATGTGAAGTTAGCAGCCGGTTCGTTATTCGTTATTCGATATTCAATATCCAACCAGCTGCTAGCAGCCGGTTTGATATTCAAAAATTAGTGAAAAATTATAAATATTATGTAATATAGATTTTTTCATAAAAACGACTTCAAAGATGTACTTTTGTGTATAATATTTCTTAAGACAAAAGAAAACCCCATAACTCTAGAAAAAAAAATAAAACTATAAATAGAAATATATATGGAAAGCCAAAAAAATAATTATTTTCAGTCAAAAAATTGTAGGACAAAGGGCACAGGGTAGTGGTGAGAGCCCTTTAATCTCTCAATCTTTCTTATATTTTAAAGACATTTAGTCAATAGGTAGATACAAACGTGTCTAAAAGGAATTTGGGAACACTTCCTGTCTTCTATGTTTACGAAGAGCCCAAAGTGCCAGTTGGATATTCAAAATATATAGCGAAAACCTACCCGAGACCGCTTAAATGAGGTTAAGACCCCCCTGGTCTTTCGTTGTCCATAACATTCAATCAAATCATTGACTCTGCATATATAAAGGTTGTATTAGATGGATTTTCCAGGATAACGTCATCATCAATATCTACGGAGGACTAAGATTGTCACTTTTCAGTCCAAAAATGTCAAAATTTTAGGACAAAGGGCACAGGGTAGTGGTGAGAGCCCCCTGATCTCCAAATCTTTCTAATATTTAATAGACATTTAGTTAATAGGTAGATACAAACGTGACTAAAAGGAATTTGGGAACACTTCCTGTCTTCTATGTTTACGGAGAGCCCAAAGTGCCAGTTGGATATTCAAAATATATAGCGAAAACCTACCCGAGACCGCTTAAATGAGGTTGAGACCCCCCTGGTCTTTCATTGTTCATAAAATTCAATCAAATCATTGACTCTGCATATATAAAGGTTGTATTAGATGGATTTTCCAGGATAACGTCATCTTCAATATCTACGGAGGACTAAGATTATCACTTTGCAGTCAAAAAATGTCAAAATTTTAGGACAAAGGGCACAGGGTAGTGGTGAGAGCCCCCTGATCTCCAAATCTTTCTAATATTTTACAGACATTTAGCCAATAGGTAGATACAAACGTGACTAAAAGGAATTTGGGAACACTTCCTGTCTTCTATGTTTACGGAGAGCCCAAAGTGCCAGTTGGATATTCAAAATATATAGCGAAAACCTACCCGAGACCGCTTAAATGAGGTTAAGACCTCCCTGGTCTTTCATTGTCCATAAAATTCAATCAAATCATTGATTCTGCATATATAAAGGTTGTATTAGATGGATTTTCCAGGATAATGTCATCTTCAATATCTACGGAGGACTAAGATTGTCACTTTTCAGTCAAAAAATGTCAAAATTTTAGGACAAAGGGCACAGGGCAATGGTGAGAGCCCCTGATCTCTCAATCTTTCTAATATTATGCAGATATTAAGTCAATAGGTAGGAACAAGCGTGACTAAAAGAAATTTGGGTACACTACCTGTTTTCCATGTTTACGGAGCGCCCAAAGTGCCAGTTGGATATTCAAAATATATAGCGAAAACCTACCTGAAACCGCTTAAATGAGGTTGAGACCACCCTGGTCTTTCCATGTCCATTACATTTAACCAAATCATAGATTCTATATATTTTAAGATTGTTTTGAAGGATTTTTTAGAATAATGACATTTTCGATATCTACGGAGCGCTTAGATTGTCAATTTTTAGCCAAAAAAATGTAAAAAATTTAGGACAAAGGGCACAGGGCAATGGTGAGAGCCCCCTGATATCTCAATTTTTATAATATTATGCAGATGTTTAGTCAATAGGTAGATACAAACGTGACTTAAAGAAATATGGGTACACTTCCTGTCTTCCATGTTTACGGAGCGCCCAAAGTGCCAGTTGGATATTCAAAATATATAGCGAAACCTACCCGAAACCGCTTAAATGAGGTTAAGACCACCCTGGTCTTTCAATGTCCATTAAATTCAAGCAAATCATAGATTCTATATATATTAAGATTTTATTAAAAGGTGAGTGTTCTTGAACGGACTGTTTGCTCCAGATCAGATCAGACCAGAACCCGAGTAGAATCGAGGACCTTGTTTCCAGTACAAATCGTCACCATAGGTTGAAATAAGCTTGGCGGTGGAAGATATACAAACCTTTACCACGCACCTTCACAACGACTACACAACCACCTCTTTTGATGTAAAATCCAGGTCCAAATGCATTGTTGACGGCTATTTCACACAGGCAACTAAGGGCTCTAACACCTCATGCTGGCCGAATTGTGTTCTCCAACATAGGAACGACTCGCATTGCCCTTCCCGATTAAATGGGTAGGAATTCACTTTCTTTTTGAATGTTTTTCTTCATTTGGGTAGTGCTTATTTCCAGATTCATACCACTAAAACCTTTTTGTATGAGCTTGGTGATCTTTTCAATCTGTCGCGGGGTAAGCAACATCTTGTGTTCTCCTTGCAGGTTTGTGTGGGATAAACGAATGGTGACCGGGCAACCTTTTTTGGCTGCTCTCTGTAATTTATTAGCTTGATCTTTTATCAAGTTCAAACCGTATTTTGATAGACTATTTATTCATACATCGCGAAGATGGAAGCGGATGATGAGGTGTTCACTGCGGAGATTGATAGGATCGCCGTCTTCATCGGTTATGTAGGTCTGCATGCGATTGATGGTTCTCAAGGTCAAGGGTAAGTACACCATGTTTTTTGGGTGTTTGAATGATCTTTACCCCGGGATCGATTGCGGGGGAAAAGCTGTAGATAGTGGACTGTTTGGTGCCGTGTACGTAGCTTGCATTGATGATGCCACTGTTCACCAGGATGGTGTTGACGCTTCTGATGATAACAATGTATTCATCCTCCTTGTTACCGTTTGTTGCCCGATAAAATGTGTAGAGCTGTCGCTTAATCCCAATATGGTGTTTGATTCCTTAAATTGTAGTTGGGGGAGGGGGTTGAACCGGGTAAGAATGCGACTATCGTTTCCAGAGACAAGGATGGAAAACCCTTGTTTTGGGTCTGTGTTGTGGTATCCATTTATTTATTTGAACACGACGTTCAACTTCTGACCTTCCAATTCGAACTAGAGGACTCCGACGGAGATTGTAAAAGCTTCGGTGTTGGCGGGGACATTACGCTCGAATTCCGCTCGAATCTGGATGTTCACTCGGACTGATGACTTACATCGATTACAAACAGCGGCTATAGGTCAATGCAATCAGAGGGGTTGACCCCATCGTTACTGAGGAGGGTGTCAAGGTTGTAGAATTTTTTTCTGAAGTCTACAGCCTCCTTGAACACTATGGCAACCTTGTTTTGTGAAAAACCGGCAATAAAGTCGACGGCTGAGTAGCGTTCAGCTTTGAGTGTGACAAGGATATTTTGCAATCGACAGTGATTGAACACTGAAGCATCATGGGTTTTGTCATTATCTCTGGCGGTTTAGAAGGCAACGATGATATATCTAGGCTTTGTGCGACCACTATATATTGGCAGCTAGGCGGCAGTTAAACTGTGAGGCTTGGGGAACGGCTATGAATTCGCACTGTCTTATGCGAAATCCATAGTGGATCTCTTGATTTATTCTGGATGTTTTTGTACAGCTGTATCTTGTTTTCGTCTGCAGGAGGGAGGACCAAAGAGATCTTAATCAGGATTTTTTTTGCCACCTGATTGACGGCGGCTGCCCTTAGAATGGCGTTTGCATTTGAATTGCGAACGAATGGGAGTTCATATTTGAACCCGTACACTATTTGTTGTAACCTTCCCAAAATATGATTCAGGGGGACGGCAAACGAGTACGATCCTTTGTTGGTGGGTTGGTGATAATGTATCTATGACAGGCTGCAAATCCAGTGTTCTCAGCCTCGGCATCGGTGGAAGAATCCTTATGCCACAGTTGGTTGAAATCCTGCGATTTGGAGAAGTCGTTGGGGCAGGTTAACATTCCCAGCATAGTGGTGGCGATGTCGGGGTCGTTAATGTGTTCAATCGGCTGGCCGGAGAGTCGATAACAGAAAGTTTTGAAGATACACATGATACCCTTGTGTATGAGATCAACGTCTGCATATGCAGTGCTGTCGTCCTTCTACCAAGTGATAACGCTCGGTTGGATGGAGGAACAGGTCCTGCGTTTTGATGTTGATTCGGATCT
Source organism: Mytilus trossulus (assembly GCF_036588685.1). Taxonomy (NCBI): domain Eukaryota; kingdom Metazoa; phylum Mollusca; class Bivalvia; order Mytilida; family Mytilidae; genus Mytilus; species Mytilus trossulus. The sequence continues at coordinate 14,372,668 of NC_086386.1, forward strand.
CCGCTCCAGAGTTATAAAGTTGGGCGACGGCTTAAGGTTCGAATTCGTGAACCTGGTATTAATATTTTTGTAGACTTTCATCGAAGGTCAACCTTTCTGTGATTGTAAGGATGTCAGACATATTTTTATGTATTTATTTATAGCGTTGGAGGAAGTCATGGATGGTGGCGATGCCACGACCAGAGATGAGATTGTTTAGCTGGGTTTAGTTGTGGGGCTTACTGCGTTTAACACTGAGCTGTTGATTGGGCTTGCTGCGTTGGACACTGGGTTTCGAGGGCGGGTCACTTCGTCAACGACATGGTCGACGACTTTTTCAACTCCTATCAAGGCTGCATTGGTGACAGCGCGCATAGCCTTACTTTCCAAGGTCTTGGCAGCAGAGGAGGTGAACATGCAACCAGCGATACCGGCAATAGTGTCAAACAAACTACTACCATCGTATGCATACTTTCGAGCAAAACCTTTCTTAATTCAGGATATTACGATAGAGTTGCTTATATTCCTTGATGCGATATGTTCACCTTTCTCCATGGCATCGAGGATCGCCACAATCTCGTTCGCACACCATTGTTTCTAGCACGGTAGGCAGCGTTGTACAGATCCAAGCGATAGAGGAGCTGGTCAAAGTCGGAGGATAGAAATACGGTTTGAAGTCCGCTACAATGCTTATCTTCCTTTAGCTGTGCGACACAATCTTCGCCCACTTGTAACTCTTCATCGCCTTCGGGTTCTCAAGAGGGTTAATTGCCTTGATACATGGCACCGAAACTGTTCAGGATTTCTGCATAGTCGACAAGGTCTTAAAAACTTCGGGGTCGAACGAATCTGGTTTTTTTCACCATGAGTTCCCAGAGGTCAATGGTTCCTTTGTACCTCACACCATCCACGAAAATATTATCGCCGTCAGAAATAACTGGTTAGCTTCTGATGAAGATCCCATCGTTTTCAGTTCGCGTTCCAAAGGTGTGGTCGGCGGAAGGATTGTTACTGATCTGCAACCACAGGCTTAACACCTTGAAATGGTCCCGGTTGAGTCCAATCTGTTCGAGGCAATGCTGCATGTTACTGGCTTGAATCTTCCGCTTGATCTCTTGCAACTCCCTGGCGAGCGCCACATACTGTTTAAGGTCTGTAATCTTTATACACGTCATTTATTTATAGCGTTGACGTGAACCCTCCTAAGGAATTGTTTGAACACCTCTAAGCGTTTGTTGGAACGCCCCTAAGTGTTGGTTTGAACAGTGGTACCTTTCCTAAAACCATTGGCATATATCTATCAAAAGGTAAAAAAAAACACATGCATTTCTGCTCGTTTTTCCATAAAATTGAATTGAAAAGATTGAGCGATAAATCTTTGTTGATAAACACTACAATAATGTATGGACCTATGGGTGGTACGGAGAGGAAAATACAGACTGTGAAACAGATAAATGCCATATAAAACATGCTAACATATAACCCCACTAAAAAGGCTATGTTATTTTTCAATTATCTAAAAATCTATTTTATTGTACAAAAACTTTCATATTTTAAAAAATCACCATGGCCATATAGGTTACTTAACTTCTAACTGTGTATTTCTATCTTATCGTTTTTGGTTTTAACCTTATCGGTAAATTAAAGCCGAGTCTCATTGAGTAGGTGTTGTTGACAAAGGTCAGCTGGTATGTTCCTTCTTTGGGCAGCTCAATCTGGACTGCCTTGTGGTTGACGCAACACTTTTTTCTGGTATCCAGGACTTTCTTGCTATAAAAGTGGTTCAAGCACCTGTAGCCTTCGATCAGCAGAAAGTTGAGTTCTCTCTCCCGCTGTTCACCAACGTTTGAAATGTGCAGCGGTTATACTTCACTATCATCTATTCTAAATACATTAACCGCCAGGGTGGAATTTGCCTTCTTAAATTTATTAATATCCTTAAGGCTAACCAGATTGACCTCTGTGTAACACTGTCCGGTTTTTTTTTGGTCTACCTCGTTATGGTGCCAGGCCGAAAGTATGGCCCACTTGAAACACTCCTCGTCGTTATTTTTCACATTGATTACAGCCTTCTTGGCTTTGATCCACGCCGGCTAATCAATGTAATGAGATTCACCCAGCGGTCGGTGTTTGTTAATATTCAATTTGACTTGAAGTTTTACAATTGCCTTCGATGTCCAGCAACTTTTTTCAGAGGTCCACTGTGCAAGCTTTTCTCTGATCTTTTCGTCCATCTCCTAAAGGCTTTCAAACAAGTCCGTGGTTGAAGTGAAAATCTGGTTTCCCGAGTGAAAGTATCACATGTTCTCATCACCCATCTTACCTGTTGGGTTAATCTTCACTGTGCAGCATCACATTGACTTTTTATCCTTTCAATGCTGTCTATAAATTCCACCCATGACATCCGAGAGACCTCAAGGAAGGTCTGCACATCCATGTAAATAATGGGGGTCATCTTTCAGGGAGTAGTAAAAACTTCTTCAAAGGCTTTTTTCAGTGGATGTTTGGCCTGGGTGATAATATCCTTCCTCGTATAGGTTGGGGACAACGCTCAAATAATGTTGGTCTTCGTTCCGATCAACTGAACCAACTGATACTTCCTCATCCGGGAGTACCATTGGAGGTGGTTCATTTTGGCAATACCTCTCAGGGCTTTGAAGTTTTCAACAAATAATTCAAGCTATTTTTAGCTATTGGATCCATGTCTTTATCCTAACAATCCAAAATAAAATCAATTTAGGTCACCCAAAACCACTATCCCCAATTCAATGGATTTTAGACAAGGTTTTTGATCTTTCGATTCTATCGTTCATATCAAAAAATATAAAATTCGTGGTAATCATACCCGGTGCGCGTGTTTTTTTTTTTATCCCATAGCTCACAATTTGCAGAGTTCAACCGGTCTCTCTCTTTGCCAAGACGGTGGTCAGCTGCTTGTTTAATCTCTCACAACAGCTAGTGGAGATAGTTGTCCCCTCCCTTCATAAGGTTTTAATGTTATCCTACCTTTTAATTAAATGTCTGCTTAATATAAGGAAGATTAAGAGATCAGGGGGCTATCGCCTTTGCCCTGTGCCCTCTGCCTTAAAATTTTATTATTTTTTAGCTGAAAAGTGACAATATAAGCTCTCCATAGATATCGAATATGACAATATTCTTGGAAATCCTTCTTATACAACCTTTATATATACAGAGTCTATGATTTGATTAAATTTTATGGACATTGAAAGACCAGAGGGATCTCATTCTCATTTGAGCGGTCTCAGGTAAGTTTTCCCTATATATTTTGAATATCCAACTGGCACTTTGGGCGCTCCGTAAACATAAAAGACAGGAAGTGTATCCAAATTCCTTTTAGTCACGTTTGTATCTACATGTTGACTTAATTTCAGCTTAATATTAGACAGATTGAGAGATCAGGGAGCTATCACCATTGCCCTGTGTCCTTTGTCCTAAAATTTTGATAATTTTTAGCTGAAAAGTGACAATATAATCCCACCATAGATATCGAATATGACAATATTCTGGGAAATCCTTCTAATACAACCTTTATATATACAGAGTCTATGATTTGATTAAATTTTATGGACATTGAAAGACCAGAGGGGTCTCATCCTCATTGGGCCATTCCAGTTAATATCTGATAATGGGGGATGGATGGTCCTTTCTGAGGGGTGTAAAATGTATACATCTTAGGGGGTGAAATTTTGGGTGTTTTCATCTGACAGGTACACTTTTACGCAACAATTTCTGAGGGTCTTGCGACAGTAAATAATTAAAAATAATTACATCTTATGGGTTACAAAAAATACCTTTGTCAGATCTTAGGGTTGCTTAGGAATGTAGACAGTTTCCTATTATGCATTACCTGGTATTGGATTTAAAATTATGATGGGTACAATCCTTGCAGTAAAAAATTCTGATATGTCAACTTGTCCCATGAAAGCCCATCCACCGAAAATGAACAGAAACTCTACATCTGATAGGTCTAAATTTATAGATCTAATGGGTAGTTTTTCATGATGTTTTTTTCTGATAGGTATGAACAAAAATCTTCCCATCCATCCCCACCTGTCAAAAATTAACTGGAATGGACAATTTAAGCGGTCTCAGGTAGGTTTTCCCTATATATTTTGAATATCCAACTGGCACTTTGGGCGCTCCGTAAACATAAAAAAACAGGAAGTGTATCCAAATTCCTTTTAGTCACGTTTGAATCTACCTGTTGACTTAATGTCTGCTTAATATTAGACAGATTGAGAGATCTGCAGGGAGCTATCACCATTAATATTGCCCTGTGCCCTTTGTCCTAAAATTTTGATAATTTTTAGCTGAAAAGTGACAATATAAGCCCACCATAGATATCGAATATGACAATATTCCGGAAATCCTTCTTATACAACCTTTATATATACAGAGTCGATGATTTGATTAAATTTTATGGACATTGAAAGACCAGAGGGGTCTCATCCTCATTTAAGCGGTCTCAGGTAGGTTTTCCCTATATATTTTGAATATCCAACTGGCACTTTGGGCGCTCCGTAAACATAAAAGACAGGAAGTGTATCCAAATTCCTTTTAGTCACGTTTGTATCTACCTGCTGACTTAATGTCTGCTTAAGATTAGACTGATTGAGAGATCAGGGAGCTATCACCATTGACCTGTGCCCTTTGTCCTAAAATTTTGATAATTTTTAGCTGAAAAGTGACAATATAAGCCCACCATAGATATCGAATATGACAATATTCTGGGAAATCCTTCTAATACAACCTTTATATATACAGAGTCTATGATTTGATTAAATTTTATGGACATTGAAAGACCAGAGGGGTCTCATCCTCATTTAAGCGGTCTCAGGTAGGTTTTCCCTATATATTTTGAATATCCAACTGGCACTTTGGGCACTCCGTAAACATAAAAGACAGGAAGTGTATCCAAATTCCTTTTAGTCACGTTTGTATCTACCTGTTGACTTAATGTCTGCTTAATATTAGACAGATTGAGAGATCAGGGAGCTATCACCATTGCCCTGTGTCCTTTGTCCTAAAATTTTGATAATTTTTAGCTGAAAAGTGACAATATAAGCCCACCATAGATATCGAATATGACAATATTCTCGGAAATCCTTCTAATACATTTTTTTTGTACAACCTTTATATATACAGAGTCGATGATTTGATTAAATTTTATGGACATTGAAAGACCAGAGGGGTCTCATCCTCATTTAAGCGGTCTCAGGTAGGTTTTCCCTATATATTTTGAATATCCAACTGGCACTTTGGGCGCTCCGTAAACATAAAAGACAGGAAGTGTATCCAAATTCCTTTTAGTCACATTTGTATCTACCTGTTGACTTAATGTCTGCTTAATATTAGACAGATTGAGAGATCAGGGAGCTATCACCATTGCCCTGTACCCTTTTGTCCTAAAATTTTGATAATTTTTAGCTGAAAAGTGACAATATAAGCCCACCATAGATATCGAATATGACAATATTCCGGGAAATCCTTCTTATACAACCTTTATATATACAGAGTCGATGATTTGATTAAATTTTATGGACATTGAAAGACCAGAGGGGTCTCATCCTCATTTAAGCGGTCTCAGGTAGGTTTTCCCTATATATTTTGAATATCCAACTGGCACTTTGGGCACTCCGTAAACATAAAAGACAGGAAGTGTATCCAAATTCCTTTTAGTCACGTTTGTATCTACCTGTTGACTTAATGTCTGCTTAATATTAGACAGATTGAGAGATCAGGGAGCTATCACCATTGCCCTGTGTCCTTTGTCCTAAAATTTTGATAATTTTTAGCTGAAAAGTGACAATATAAGCCCACCATAGATATCGAATATGACAATATTCTCGGAAATCCTTCTAATACAACCTTTATATATACAGAGTCTATGATTTGATCAAATTTTATGGACATTGAAAGACCAGAGGGGTCTCATCCTCATTTAAGCGGTCTCAGGTAGGTTTTCCCTATATATTTTGAATATCCAACTGGCACTTTGGGCGCTCCGTAAACATAAAAGACAGCATGGTATCCAAATTCCTTTTAGTCACATTTGTATCTACCTGTTGACTTAATGTCTGCTTAATATTAGACAGATTGAGAGATCAGGGAGCTATCACCATTGCCCTGTACCCTTTGTCCTAAAATTTTGATAATTTTTAGCTGAAAAGTGACAATATAAGCCCACCATAGATATCGAATATGACAATATTCTCGGAAATCCTTCTAATACAACCTTTATATATACAGAGTCTATGATTTGATTAAATTTTATGGACATTGAAAGACCAGAGGGGTCTCATCCTCATTTAAGCGGTCTCAGGTAGGTTCTCACTATATATTTCTTTTTTGGGCCTTCCATAAATAATTCTATTTATATTTCTTAATGTTTTCTAGAGTTAGCGGTTCTCTTTTTTGTTTTAAGAAATACAATGTAGTGTAAACACTGAAATAACGCCGTAACAGTCTGAGGGGCAAATTGCGAGGTTGATTGAACTAGACCACTGGTCCTGATGTTGCGCCACATTTAATGGTTAACAACAAGAAGAATCGTCATAATTTGGGCATAGACTGATTATCTTGTTAATATTGTAAGTATTACAGTAAATTTTATTTCAAGAACCAAAGTTCCATGACACCTCAATTTAACTGATTGGAAGATGATGCATTTGATAAAGCTTAACCAAATAAAACTTTCAGTATAAACAAACAGTGTTATTTTATATTAAGTTTAATTTTAAGATCAAAATTATGAGTAATGAATAATTTATATGTGAATTTTCAGTTTATTAAAGGTTTGTGAACTGTGTCTGTGGAGCGAAGTTTAAATAGCTCGATTTGAACAGACAAAAAAAGCAGGATAAACCTCAAAAATACTCAAGTTGGCAATGCAAGGGGGTCTTCACTTAGTAAATATGGCTTGTGAAGTCATAAAGCAGTATAAAAGTATAAAGCGTAAACAAATATTACTTTACACATAATCTTACTCTGAATTATAAAATTGAGAATCAAAATGGAGAATGGTCAAAGAGATTACAACCCGACCATAGAGCAGACAACTGTATTCACAATTTTTTTAGGCGCTTAATTTTTTGAAATGGAACAAAATTTAAACAAGTGGTGGATTCTGGGGAGGTACTTACAGGGAAAATTCATGTTTTGTCTAAAAAAAGGTTCAATTTTGTTTTCGCAATTTACGGAATAGGTGTGATTTACATTCGTGCCTATTAATTATCAAAGCATCAATATTAAGACCATACTTATATTGGTCTATGCAAACATTGTTTGCTATTGTCGTGTTGTGTTATGTTGTCTTTATTTATTTTACATTGGTTTTCATTCATTTTTTATCTGTTGCCTAGGCGAGATTACTGAGAATGTTCTTTAATTCAAATAAAATTGAGAATGGTAATGGGGAAATCCATGTTTTATAAAAAGAAACATTACACATTCTTCTACTAGCATTCGTGTGTTAAAAAAAAATACGTTCACTGACAAAATTTCAAATATACAAAGCATTCAGGTGCTTGTTTTCAGCCAATTATATTCCTTAAAGTGTATAGGTATATAGTAAAGATAATATAGGGTTATTGCATGAATATTGGGTAATTATGTCCCGAGTAGAAATTTATATTGCACGAGCTTGCGAGTGCAATATATGTTCTACGAGGGACAATATTCCCCAATATTCATGCAATTATCCTTTTATTGTATAGCAATATAATATTATAAAGTAGAAATTGTTTTAAACTAAGATTTTGTCGTTGATGACGTCATGAATTTTGAAGAGTTATTGCACTAGTGCAATATTGGAATTTATTGCACGCTATCTTTTGGTTACTTTCTGTGGGAAATATTATATTGCTATACAATAATATTCGATATAGGATTTTAAAGTGTCTTCTTATCATCTTCCTAAGTTATATACGTTGTGTTGATCCTTAATAATTACACAATGTTGTTATGAACGAAAAGCAAAAGGCTGGGACACAAGATTATTTAAATAGCCAACGTCCATAGTAAAAATTACCATTACAGATATGTTCCAGAATGACCTTTGACTTCATATATAGATGCAATCGGGATTTCGGGTTTTTGAATAGTTTTTTTTTAATATAAACAGGAGTATATTTAGGCGAAACCTTGATCATTTTAACAAGTTGAAAACCTTTTATTTGAGATGTTTCTTTTGTTCAACGCTTCAGTATTGTATTAAACAGACATACCTTTTTGTTGTCTTCATCCAATGATTGAAAAATTCTCATGAATTCTTCTGAAGTTATGTCTGTAACTTTTAGATTATCTATCAGCTTTGCTTCATACACTCGATGTGAAGGACTGATACCATCAGCTATACACAATACAGCATGTTTCAGTTCCTCCCATTTTGTGTTAAAATCTTGTTCTGTGATCTGATTATTCGTCGAATGCGCCAAATAGTTTCTAATAGACCTTATAACTTGAATGTGTGTTTGAAAACGCATGAAAACAGTGTTATTACAGGTTTTCAATAGACAGTGTACTGTTCCTATATCTAAAACATCTGTTTCTACACCCTGTAATGCTGATATATAACAAATACAATACTGTGTTATACTACCTGTCTTATTTTTTTTTTCATGTCCAGCTTTGGTTGATGTACTCATGTTATACATGGTTTTCATTTGAGGTTCGAGCAGTGTATTTCTATTGCCTTGACATTTAAATGAAGCAAAAGTCGCACATTCACAACATGGTAAATTCGGAATCCATTGATGAAACATTTCATGCTTAAATTTGTTCAAAAATTGTTCAAAACTCCCATTATTCAGTACATTTGTATTAATGAAAAGGCTTATTATTGCCATTGTTTTCCCAAAACAGAACGACCATATTCTTCCAAAGAGCCGTTCCTCCTCCATTTCTGATGATAACTATTCTGTTAAAACAAAAAATATAGAAATCTGTTAGAATTCATAATTCATTCATTTCATATTTTCTAACTATATATTAAAAAAGCGGTACTCACAGCGGTATCTCCTTTCGAATACTAAGTATGCCGTTAGAGAATTGTTTGTAATATCATGCTTATAGCGAGTTATGCATTAAAAAAAAAGAGAATAATAGAGCAGAGAGACAATCAAACTCATTTGTCGAAAATGACTTGCATAAAAACAAAATTAACAAATAAGTGCACAAAACACAACATAGGACAATAAAGACTAAGTAACTTGAACCCCAGCAACAACATGGACGTCAAGTTGGTTACTTATTCCTTTTTCCTTATTCGTTACATTCCTTATACCTTATTCATTACTTATTCCTAATCCCTTATTCGTTACTTATTCCTTATTCCTTATTCGTAACAAACGTATCATAAGCGAATAAGTAACAGGGTATTATCCGAGCGCTGGAACGGGTACATACGCGCTAATAGAGTTATTTCATCTCTAAGAACACATTCTTACCACCAGAGACATGAACACAATTGAAAATCATTTTTTAAAAATTACAACGTATAACAAATGTAGTATAAGCGAATAAGTGACGAATAAGTAACAGGGTTTAACCGAACGATGGAACGGGTACATACGCGGTAATAAGGTTGTTTCATCTCTAAGTACACAATCATTATAACCACCAGAGGCATGAACACAATTGAATTTTTTTTCAAGGTGCAACTTATACCACGCGTATTAAAAACGAATGAATAAGGAACGAATAAGTAACAGGGTATTATCCTAGCCCCGGAACGGGTACATACGCTTATAGGGTTATTGCATCTGTAAGAACTCATTGTTACCACCAGAGACATAAACACAATTGAATATTCTTTTCTAAAAGGTGCAACGTATAACAAACGTAGAATAAGCGAATAAGTAACGAATATGTAACAGGGTATTAACCGAGCGCTGTAACGAGTACATACGCGCTAATAGGGTTATTTCATCTCTGAGAACACATTGTTACCACCAGAGACAAGAAAACAACTGAAAACCATTTGTTAAAGGTGTAATACCACCAAATCATGGGATCTCACATCCGGTTGTATACGAAAGTAGGTCTAAACAAATATTCCCTTGAATTTGACAGTTGTAGAAAATTAACACTGCATTTCTATGCACTTTTCTGAGTCATAAACATGTATGTTGGGTGTCTGAAAGCATCATTTTTTTTTATTTGATGGTCTTATTAAATATTTTGGAAAGTTATATTTTTGGGGGAAAATAATCACATTTCTTTTATTTTTTTAAACAAAAGATATCAACTTTTGATGAAGAAAGAAGGAAAAATGACCCAAAAAAGACATTCAAATGAACTCTAAAAGGTGCAACAAAATTGTTTATCATTTAAAGTTGTCTATTATGTCGTATTTAATTGTTTGAATGCATTGTTCATGAGTATATGATCAGATATTAGTCAACACTGCATTTTATAGTGATACACTGAAATTAGGAATTTTCGAAGAAATGAGACTGAAATCATCGTAGGACATGGCCTTACAGTATAGTGATTTTCTCTAAAACTATAGCTCTGACTGAGACAAAACTTAACAGTTATGCTTGAAATAACTTGCAATTGGAGGGATACTACTATCTTAGCTATTCAATTGCAATAACAGTAAGAATTATCAATTCTTCTCAACATAGTGAACACTTATCCCATATGGAATTTACTGACCCCATATATACCGTATTAGGTCACTAGCACACTATGTAACTAATAATACATGATATTTAACACCCAAGATAATACAATATACGGTTTGGTGAAAACTTTTTTTGCATATCTCTTCCAACATTTTGAATTATTAATTAATCTCGACATAGTGAATATATCTTTTCAATATCAGAATACATATATTAGACGTATTGTGATAGTCAATACTACCGCTGGCGCTCGTATTGGATGAAAAATGAAAACAATATGATGTTGGGGTCATCTCAATATATAAATACTATATCGTTTTTTTTTATTACCTGTATGACCCATGAAATACTTGATTTAAATTATGAAAATCAATCATGTTTTAAAGACCCAACATTAATAACATCTGTAATTGTTAAAGATTAATTTAAGAGGTATTAGATACGCTTATCCATACAGGTAACAAACATATTTAGTGATTTTTTGTACTTTTTGAGATGGTCCTAACATCATATTGTTTTCATCTTCCATCTAACACGAGCGCCAGCAGTAGCGTCGTCTTTCCTACCACTTCTATTAGGGATATCTTTTAAAACTGATATTTAACCCCCAGGATTATAAATTATACAGTTTGGTCAACTTATTTTGCATATCTCTAACATTTGGAAAGAGTTTAGCCAGCACGTTCGATAATATCTACATTCAGGAAAGGAGGTGTATTTATGTTTCAATGTTTTCTGTACAAAAAAGTGTACAATTCTGTTTCAGTATATTATCATGTCTCATAAGTAAAGTAATTGTTTTTAGAATTCAATAGAACTATTTAAACTGAAATTCCCTTAATGCTGGATCTTCGATTATAGGTAGAGGAAGATTTAAAAATATTACTCTATTATTCAGTCACGATGTCAACTCCAATTTTAGTTTTCCATTTCCCTAGATCTTGTATACAAGTTGAGGTTTCCTTTATTTCAGCTAAAAAATATATAGACTTGATTTGATACTTTATCAACTGTTTTTATGGCTGTAACAAACCTCTGTCAGACTGTATTTCGATTGAAAACGACTTGTGAAAGAATGATTCTGTTCGTTCTTTTTGAAGAGAATAGATCAATCTGTAGTACTAAATGAAAGTTTTTCTATATCATTTTAGTTCCTAATAAATGCCACAAAGTTGTAAAATGTTATGAGAGCATCTTTGGAAATATATTTTCTTTATCCAACTATCATTAAAAGCAGTCTCTCGCTATTCATAATGTTACCATTGATAAACAATGGTTGAGACAAGATATCACTTGGGTTTGTGAACAAAAGTTCACACAGTTAGACCCATGATGAAATCTCATTTTGCCAAAAGGGGTTAAATTCATTTTTATGTTTGTTGAGTGTTGATTTTGACGAATACCACATATTTTCTCCACAATTCATTTCAAGATGATTTTACTTAGGAATAATTTGTAGGGTCTATAACCCTTTTTATAACTAAGGACAGCTTAGGTGATTTATCAACGATTCTATACGTGGCATTTTACAACAAAATCCTCATCATTTCAGATAAGTATGATTCTTTTAATTTTGTCGACTTTACCACTCAACACAAGTCTGTATATGTACTTGCTGTTAATAAAATTGAGAATGGAAATGGGGAATGTGTGACTGTCAAAGAGACAACAACCCGACCATAGAAAAAACAACAGGTCACCAACAGGTCTTCAATGTAGCGAGAAATTCCCGCACCCGGAGGCGTCCTTCAGCTGACCCCTAAACAAATATATACTAGTTCAGTGATAATGAACGCCATACTTATTTCCAAATCGTACACAAGAAACCAAAATTAGAATAATACAAGACTAACAAAGGCCAGAGGCTCCTGACTTGGGACAGGTGCAAAAATGCGGCGAGGTTAAACATGTTTGTGAGATCTCAACCCTCCCCTATACCTCTAGCTAATGTAGAAAAGTAAACGCATAACAATACGCACATTAAAATTCAGTTCCAGAGAAGTCTGATTCTGATGTCAGAAGATGAAACCAAAGAAAATAAACAAAATAACAATAAGACAAATATAACAACAGACTAATAGCAGTTAACTGACATGCCAGCTCCAGACTTCAATAAAACTGACTGACAGATTATGATTTCATCATATGAACATCAGGCATATCCTTTCTCGTTAGGGGTTTAGTATCATACCATCATAACATATATGAGAAGAACATAATCCGTGTCATGCTAACAACTGTTTTATGAATAAATGTGTTTAGTTTCGATGCAAAGACCCTATAAGTGAATTAATATTCACGCCAAAATATGCAATCTTTTATGACCTGACAACAGTATCGTAACTATATCCCTTCTTAATAAGTCTATTCAAAGGTTTTGTTAGTTTCTGAGGTGAATACTGACACCTTTGTGCTTTATAAAGAATATTTCCATAAAAAAATGGATGTGAAATACCTGAACGTATAAGAAGTCTGCATGTTGAGCTATTTTTACGAATGATGTCCTTATACCGAAGATAAAATTTAGTAAATGTTTTGATTAGTCTGTGATATCGTAAACCCATGTGTAATAATTTTTCAGTAAAACATAAATTTCTCTCGTTAAAACCTAAAACATTGTTACATACACGAGCGAATCGTACAAGTTGAGATATAAACACCGTAAGATGGTGACAAGGGAACGGCACCATATAAAAATGGATAATTAACGATAGGAAATGAAAAATCATCTCTTTTATCATAAATTTTAGTATTCAGCTTTCCGTTAGTGAGTGATATAGATATCAAGATCGAGGAAAGGCCAGTGGTCATTGTTAATATTAGCTTTATTTAAAGTTAGTTCAACAGGACAAATTTCTTTAATATACAAACTGAAGTCGTCATTATTGAGAGCCAAAATATCATCCAAATATCTAAAAGCATTATTAAATTTGTTTATCAAATGTTATTTCGATGGTTCTTTGCTTATTTTTGTCATAAATTGTAACTCATAACAATACAAAAAACAGGTCAGCAATAAGTGGTGCACAGTTAGTCCCCATTGGAATTCCGATCTAATGTTTTTTTATGATCCTCAGGGCGATCAATTTTGGGAAATAGTTTAGAATAACAATATTCCATAATAATTTGAACAATTTCATACTTAGGACTGCTATATGAAATTGTGTTGCAATCCTCCAAAATTTTATTTAACTAATTAACCCGTAAAGAACAGAATTTTGTTAACAGATAATGTCTGTCGACCGAGAGGGTAGACTGTCTGTAATTTTTTAATCCAATTTAATTCAATTATTTTCCGTGATCGTACAAACTTTGAATGCGATTCACCAGGCTGCTTATTTACTACTTCTAAAGGTTGAACTGCTAAATATTTAAAAGGATGGTTGTGCTTCTTAAGGTGTTGGTAAATGATACTTTTGAATTTATTGGGTCTTTTGAAACGAAACAGATGTTCTTGAGTGCGTTTAGATAAATATCGTCCAGTTTCTCCTACGTACTGAATACCACATCCCGGTTTGTTTCATGTGAGTAAATAAATAATACTGTTTGTTTTTCAAGTTATATCAGTTTAAAATTTCAAAGAAAATGTGCGACCATTAAACGTGGACCTTACCGTATTGTTTTTTAGGAAATATTTGAGTTTACCATCTTCATGTTGACAGGCGATAACTTTTTGTGTTGTGAAACTGATAAGTTACCTTCTTGAAATGCTATTTTGAAAGAATTGGATTGAATTCATTTTTTTTTTAAACAATTGAATAATCTTTATTGCACTAAATGCTGTTAAACAATTTACCTAGCTTACACAATTAGGCTAAGGCCGTGTTCACATTGACCTAAATTCGGTGTTGTGTTAGTGTAACTCACACGTAAACTAAACACAATTCCGTTCCCATTGATAAAACTCAATGTTTACATGTAGTTTAAATCATGTTTTACCTACATACAGTCGATAGTCAATGTAGGCCTTTTGTAGGTAAAGTGTACACAAAACTAAGCATTTAGGACATTAGTTTTATCGTGTATATATTTAAGGAGGAAACTATTTTTGAGTAATATTGATATTTTTTTATAATTTTAAGTGGTCTAAATTTTACAATTTTTTTTTTGTTGAAAAATATTAACGTACTTTATTAATCCCTAATCAAGACTCAAAGCAGCATCATTGCCGAACCCATAAGGCAGCAACCAAATTATTTTCGGGGGGGGGGGGGGGGGGGGCTATTATAGTTGAGTATAAAACATAAAGCCAAGGGGGTGGGGGTGGTGAGCTATGGATTTTGTTTTGGAAACAAAAAATGTTTCCAGTTTTTGGCCCTGAAATTTTGTTTGTTTGTTTCACCCTCAGCTGCCACTATATATAATGCTAAAATTGATTTCGACTTGTCACCCAAATTTGTCCTGAAAAAAATCAATAGCTCACGCCCCCCCCCTTCCACAAAAAATGAAGTAAATAGTTGCTGCCTAATTCATTTGAAAAGGTCTTCCCGAATCGACTTGACGTACACAGAAATATTCGCCACTGGTCTTTACTAAAAAAACGATTCACTCATAAATGCATGACTTAAAAAAGTGTGAGGTAATTGATATGTTTGTATAGTATCTCAGATCCGTTAAATAACACGTAAAATAAATTAAAAAAAAACCATTACCCTATTCCTTTACCAAATACTCATTGGAGAAGAAATACCATTTGAAACGAACAGAAATTTTTAAAGATAAAAATGTAGTGATCCCTAATATCTCAATCCTTTTTTTCGGCTGTAAGCACGCTGTTGCATCTAACGTTTTCTAATGCATAATCGAGACATCTCTAGTATATTCAAACTACTGCAAATTATAAAAATGGCTTTCATAAAGTAGCAACCACTTAACTTAAAAAAAGGGGGAGGGTTATTTTTTTTCGCGCGTACGTTTTTATTCCTTTTTTTTTCGATGCTGGTGATCAAATACTTTTTTTTCCAATATTTAACACTATAATGTATGGGGAAACTCTTGATTCAGAATATTTGTTTTTATCATCTGTATGACCATTTTTTTTTTTATCAAATTGGGGATCTGAATATTTCCATTCCAATCCCCCACCCCCACCCCCTTTGAAGTCAAATGGTTGTTCCCTTACCGCTAGAAATTTTTTTTTTTAATTCAGTTCTACGTAATGAACATTTAAATGACATTTAGTTTACAAGTGGGAACAAATCTTATGTACAGGTAGCTAAACAAGGTGTATAGATGTGAACAAATGTAATGTGAAACCAGTGTACACTACACTAAACTAATGGTAAACATGTTTATTCTACACGGCCTTTGGTGTGAACACGGCCTAAGTATCCTTGTATATCAGTTAATATAATCCAGGGAGAATATATAATAAAATATTATATAAATGATAGTATTATACAATTAAACATACATGAATAAAATTAACATCTTCATTAATAAAAAAAAAATGTCTGCTATAAATCGGGGAAAACAACGGATCTACACCGTATCGTTTTGTGATTATTATGTATGTTTAATTTCCTACAGGTAACCTGTGTAGGTGGCATGGCAGTTTTCCAGGCTTATAAGGGATAATGATAGCCTTTTTAGAATTTCACCACTTTCTAACACTGCAAAAAATTCTACATTCACAGTTAACTGAAATACTTTCATTTTACTCTTCACAAATGAATTTGAATATGTATCATGACCGTTTACTTTTTTTGCTATTTTTAAAAACGTAAGGCCACTAGCAGGGGCGGATTTAGGCGGGGGCGTGGCGGGCGTGCGCCCCCACTAAAATTTTCAAAGCATGGGTTGTCTTTAACCTATTAATGTATTAGAAGAGACCATTCTATCTTTTTTAACATTCAAAGTATATAAAACAGTTCGTTTAACAGAATCAACTGATTACTAATAAGCCCTAGTCACCTACCCTGCGATTTATTTAAGTTCTCTAAATATTATATACTTAAAAGGAAGGTGTCAAACATTTTGCCAACTTCTGTACCGTATTACATGCATGGGATTCCCAGAAAATAAACATATTAACTTCGTAAATGCATCTCATTCTGATTTGAGTGGTTTGTGGCAAACACAGTATATATAAAGTCTGGCACGACCTCCGAAAATCAAAAAAGTAAAAACCGATATTATGATAGCGACAATTAAAAATCACGGTGAAAAGTGGAAATTTTCGTTTGCAAAATCTTATACTATAGTATTGGTCAGGTGAGCTGTTGTGATCTATCTCGTCTCACTTTGCTGCCGTCGGTCAGCCCTTCTTTCCGTCAACTCTTCACATTTCCATCGTCTAAACCAAGTTTGTCGGAGCTGGTGTTATGGAATGTTACAGTAATTCTTAAGTTAACCGGTTTCATTACACTTTGTTGAAACCATCTATACAATTGGCTTAGACACATTGACGACGTGCAAATAAGGGTTATTTATTGTTGTGATGTTTCTGTATTTCTTTTTGTCACAACTACCAGCACCATGTCTTTCAAGGATTAGTTGATATATTTATAACCTTAAATTGCTATATAGATCTTTTTACAACAAGTGCTTGTGTTTTGATTGTTGATTGCTTTGCAGAGGAACATAAAATCAAGATAAATGTTCGCATGATCTTCAGCTTTTTTTTTTCTTTTTTTTTTTGGCTTCAGCTTTATTAACTCGTATATGAAATATGAATCTCTGAGTGCGTAAGTAAGGGGTGCTAGATTATTGTTGTAGATTTTTCTAATTTGAAGTAGACCTTGCCATCATAACTCCAAGGTTCTTCACGAAACAGGGACATATTGTTATACATCTGTACGTCCATCCGTCAGTCAGTCACTAGTGATTGTAGATTGTTGTCAGAGTGGATTTGGGCGGCTTCTGCTTGAAACTTTAATTTCTCTCTAATTTTATCTCACAATAGTTGGAATATTGCATCCCTATAGAAGAATATTTCAATAATTTAACCTCAACATTTTTCGCCTCGCTCCGCTCGGCAACATAAAAATTGCGCCCCCCTAATCTCAAATCCTGGATCCGCCCCCTGACTAGTACTTTTATGTCTTTTATCGTGCAGTGAACTAAACTTAAAGAAATTCTCAAAAAATCATTTTCATCTGTATGTAAAATTATTTCATATTTTTCTACACCTGATTCATCACTCGGTTTGGGAAAGTATGTTCAGTTGATACTGTATTTTTTGTCCAATCACACTGTTTAGATACATTTACCTAAGTAGGGTACCCAAAAGAGCAACCTAAATTCTGGAACGCAAATACTACCGTGCCAACTGTAGGGAAACGGTAGTATTACATTTTGCCAGCATTAGGTTGGCCTTCCCAGCATTATGTTGGCCTTTTGTGTACCCAAGACAGGTGAAGGAAGTCAACTTAGGAGCCCTGTGATTGGATGTAAGGGTACAATATATTTTTTTTATTTATCTATGAATAACTGCAGTGTGTAAATTTACAATATAAATTTTAAAACTTATGGAAATATTTACAGAGAATTATTCGAAAAGGCTTCCACAATTTCATAAATTTGGGGCAAAATGACGGTGGGCATAGATGACATAAACAAGCTCCGTTGGACATTGGTCATGATTGGCTTCAGTTTTTAGAATACAGTAATAAAGTACTAACACCACACATAACTGTTTTATCCAGGTTTTTATTATAAAAACTGGTAAATTTAGAAATGTAAGTATTGTCTCCTATGGCAGAATAAATAGTACCGTTTTCCCTGTATTGGAGTTCCTTCAATATTCTGTTATGTTTTGATGGATTTATTTTGTCTAAGCTTACTTGCTGACTATGCTAATGTAAACACGTATCTAAATAAGTTTTTGTGTTGTGAAACTGATAAGTTACCTTCTTGAACTGCTACTTTGAAAGAACGCAATTGAAGGGAATTCATGTCGTGCCAAAAACTAGATACCCTTATGATAATTTTGTCTTATGTTTGTTAAATGTCTCAGTAGTTTCAGAGAAATCAAATTGTAACAGATAACAAAATTGTATGAAAAATTCTTTAAAAAAATACTGTAAAGGGCAATAACTCCTCAGAGGTCGATTGACAATTTGGTCATTTATCTTTTTTGTAGATCTTACATTGCTTTTAATTTCGTTTAAATTACATCCCAGCTCCTTTTTTCTAACAGGGATGATCTGAGCCGGATCGTTCCTACCAGATCACCCCAGTTTGAGTTTTTTTGCTATGCATGCCTTTCTTTGTTCTGTAACATTTTGGTGGGAATGTTAAATACACTATAAAACTTATAATTATTTATACGGAAAAGACTGTCTATCAAAATTCACGTAGAATAAATCCAGACTGAGTGTATATGCTGGGATTTGAACTCTAGACCTTTAGCATATCATATCAAGCCACGACACATACCACTACTCCAGGAAGACTGGATACGAACTCACAGTAATTTAACATACTTGAAGCCAGATCTTTTTATAAGTGGGGCGAGTTGGCAGACCTTTTTTCAGTGGGGTTTTAACCTTTTCGTTAATAAGTGAGTTGCCAGACTGATTGTTCAATTAGATTAAACACTTTTTCAAAAGTGGGGCGAGTCAGTAAACAAGAGTAGTGCGATTTTTTTTATAAAGTGACGATATAGAGTGGGCCGATAGGCAAGTGGGCGAGTTTCCATTGTTTGATATCTACTCATCGTGTTCGGGGGTCATAAAGGGTATACATCATATAGAAATATGTTTTGTTTTGATACACCTTTGTTCTATGTTAACCTCATGATATTATAGTCATTTGGCGTTATGTTGTGTTTATACATATGTATCTCCAGTGAAAAACACAATACATCATGGTATAATTCCTATGCGTGTTGCAGAACAATTGGTACTCTCTGTGAACATTCATTACGTCATGTGAAAATGCCTTTTACATCATGTGCAAACATCGTTCACCATATGTGTAGACATCGTTTACCCTATGTGCAAACACCTATTGCGTTGAGTGCAAATACCTTTTAAGTTATGTATAACAACTACATCATTAAGTGCAAACACTATTACGTTATGTGCAAATACCGCTTAAATTATGTGCAAACACCTATTACGCAATGTGCAAATGCGTATAACATTATGTCCAAACACCAAAAACGTTATGTGCAAACACCTATTACGTTCTGGTAAACGGTTTTTTTGACACAGTTTAAAAAAAAACGCATCAGTGATATACACTATGAAAATAAAGAAAATTATAAGTTTTAGCTTTCTACAAAATTTTGAACTACTTCGCTGTATTATTTTTCAAGGTAATACGTGTGCATCGGGTTGTTGATTTAATATTGGAAATGTGGTATTTTTATATATTGATTGACATAAAAATGTCGAAACAAAACAAACAAGAATGTGTCCACAGTACACGGATGCCCCACTCGCACTATCATTTTCTATGTTTACTGGACCGTGAAATTGGAATGAATTCTCTAATTTGGCATTTAAATTAGAATGATCTTATCAAAGGGAACATGTATACTAAGTTTCAAGTTGATTGGACTTCAACTTCATCAAAAACTACCCTGACCAAAAACTTTAACCTGAAGTGTAACAGACGGACGAACGAACAGACGGACGGACAAACGGACGGTACAACGAACGGACGAACGGACGCACAGACCAGAAAACATAATGCCCCTTTACTATCGTAGGTGGGACATAAAAACTTAACAAAAGGCGGTCAAAGTTCCGTGGTCTTTTTCATTGTAAAGTAAAATACATGTTGTAGACAGCTATTACTCTGTTAATTGTAACTAACACGCAATACTACATGTATGTAAAATTATAAAAAGTTTGTAAATGAAATCCCCTGGTTTTATTGGTAATTAACCATACAGGGCAGAACCTTATTGCCATTGTTGTAACATTAAGCATTAACATTAACTTTTATAGTAATATAAAGTATCTGAAGTTTAAAAAAAAAAAAAAAAAAATGTCATATAAATATTTAGGTTTTACGGGAAATTATGTTGTTCTATTTTAAGAGTGTGCGTTATACATCCATTCTTTTTATATTTTGTTCACATTACTTGTTGAAAATTAAAATATGTACAAATATACAGACACGATTCTCGGATGTGTCTCTCTGGAGGTGTGCTTAGATTGACAAAAGTCATAAAATACTTATAATGCATTTTTGACAACATTGTATAGGAACATTTTTTAGCAAACAAATCGTGCAGATTAGCAATGCAAATAAAGACGTATTAATGATTGATATTTATATTTTCAATTTCAGTTTGTAATATCTGCATAATAAAACGACCATGATTTAATAACATTTGATCTGTAATGTAATACACATAGTTAATTGTCCGGCATTTGATGGCTTAATATCCTCAGAAGAGAACAGTATGTAATGCTTTATCAGATGCGGATTTTGCCCCCCCCCCCCCTTTTCTGGGAAAAAAATGGTTGCTTATATAGGGAATCACTGAAGCATGACCGGAGTGGGCCCCTTCTTATGCAGTCAGTGGGCCCCTTCTTATGAAAATTTCTGGATCCGCCACTGTATTATCTTTTTTAAGCCAATATAGTTGTTGTTGAATATCAGCCACATCATTTAACATAAAAAGTGAACATAAATTAATAATATGAAATGCCGTTAAAAACATAAATAAAGTAAGAAATCTTTAATACTTCTACACACGTACAGAAAATGTGTGTTAACGCATGCGGAAGTATCTCAAGAACGTTTGCAATCTCCCATGCAGAGTTATCTGTCTTTGCTCTCCACTGCGTGGGACATTGAACGTTTTGAGGGAAAATATGAAGGCCAACTCAAATTCAAATTATTAAAAAAAATAGAATTATTACAGAATAGTGTCCACCAGGCACTTGCACAACACAATTATTAATATAGTGCAATATAATGATATACAAATGGATGAAAATTATATATATACATGTAACTGTAATTTACAAATATTAAAATAATAAATAACAAAAAAACCAGAGTATACTGATTTTTATCATATATTTAGTACAAAATACAGCTATTTTGTTTATCTAATAAAGGTTCTTTTTTCCAGTCTGTATCACCTACCCTGTATCGCATACCCCGTATCGCATGGCTAAACCCGTATCGCATGGTAAAATCCGTATCGCATACCTTTTTTTTTTTTTTTTTTTTTTTAAACTAAAGACAGTTTTTTTTGTTTTTTTTGGCTTAATTTTTTTTTCTTCTAAAAATAGGTCAATTTTTTGAATGACGTCATTGTTTGGTATGTAACGTAACGAATATCAAGTTTTCATATTGTATGTGACGTCACGAACATCAAGTTTTTACAACAAATTTTTTTGCACACTAAATGCAGCTATAAAAAATACAAAACACTCAAATATATACAAAAATAAACAAAATATTTTCAAAACAACAGATTGTAAGGTAACCTAGGTGCTTCGTATAAATAATTGAGCAGTTATTTTAAAGCTTTGAAACAAGACAAAAGCAGAACTGAAGGTAACCCATAGACGTATTCACACTTGTACGCAAATTTGTCCGCCATTACATAACATCAC
The DNA here is from genome assembly GCF_036588685.1 of Mytilus trossulus. Classification (NCBI taxonomy): domain Eukaryota; kingdom Metazoa; phylum Mollusca; class Bivalvia; order Mytilida; family Mytilidae; genus Mytilus; species Mytilus trossulus. Next base: position 14,394,824 of record NC_086386.1, read on the forward strand.
ACAGGTTCCCGTAAACTTTGACTTCATAATTCAAAACATATGACGTCACAACTAAAAAGTGATTGTTGCTTGACGTCAGAAGGTTATTTGGAGGTGATATAAGGTCATTCGGAGGCAAGATTCAGCTAAATACCAAAAATGTAAATACGTTTATTGCTATGGATCAGAAAACAGTTCATATAATATAAAACTCTTCTGTTGAAATATATGATAAAGCGTATAATACATGGCAAAATCCGTATCACATGACGTATCACCCTCGACCAATATCAGCCCCCGGGCCTAAAGGCCCTCGGGCTGATATTGATGTCTCGGGATGATACGACATATGATACGGATTTTGCCATGTATTATTCTCTATGTATCACTACTACGATGAGGATAACTTTATCATCCACGCACGGACTTGTCTCAGAAAAAATATGTTTCTGTACTTTAACGTCACTTTCAGGTAAAGAGATGTGATTTTGTTTTCTGAGACAAGTACTTGTGACCACCCACAAGAACATGCGGTCATCCGATGTTCAGTACTTCAGTACTTTGATTCATATCTTTAACATAAAGAAATTCTAAAAAAAATAATACATAACAAGGGTTTTATATTTTTCACAAATGTCTTATTACAACATGTAGCCTTATTCTATTTTGATTCATTTTGAGAACTCAAATCTTATCAATGACATACTGCACATTTAAAGATTTTTGAAAACTGGGAGTCAGCTGGCAATTGTTTCATTGTGCTTTAAACGGATGAACAAGAGGGTTCCGAAATTTCAATAATACAAAACATGACAAGTGATCTTTCTTAATTTATAATAAGTAGCAGGAAAATTACAGAAGAATTTAAGCCTCCCCTTCGTGTTAAAGTCTGTCACAGTTTTCCTTTCGTTATATAGGTGATTTTTTTTAAAGAATTTTGATTAAATATGTTACGTCGATTTCAAGGCGAACAAGATTGCATCAATTGTAGAGGGTTTCCGCACTGTGCGGATAATAAGGATTTAATCATATAAACTTCATGCCTCGCTAGCTATTTATGATTTTTAAAAAAACGTCTCGCTTTAACAGTAGCCGAGAAAAGGGGGACGGATATATCTAAAAATGGCAAAACTGTCAAAACAATGTAAATTTTAGAATATTTACATTTAATAGATCCAATAGAATATATTTGTATGAAATTTTATATTCTTTAAATAAGATTTCTCAGAATAATGATGTGCAGCAAATCCCTTAATGATCATTTGGCTTAATTGTGTATTGAACTATTCGCGTTCATAACTGAACGCATCGGAGCTTACCGTTTATACCGTATATCCCGCAATAATATGCGTTGAATTTATGACTCTCCGTTCGGAAAAAAGTTGATGTTTCTAATTTATACGAAATATCTTTTAAATATTGAACAAAAGAATAAATTCATATCAACAAGTCATCTGTGGAATAATGTATTGATCATAAATGTACCTTGTCGGTAAACGTGAAATTTATTTGTACGAGCTTGAGAAACAGGACGAGAAGCAAGGCTTGCCGAATTTTCTCCTGTTCCGCAGCGAGAACTACTTCATTTTAAATATCTGACAATGTAAATAATTATATTGTTTACAATTTACACCTGGTATTTGAGCATAAGTTTTTTAAATCTTAACCACTGCCTCTGATTGTTACAACTATTGAAACGCGGACTCGAAGAAAACCCCAAAATGAATGATTACCCAGAAAGAAATATCCATATATTACTGATTAATCATCATGGAAGCGCGTAGCAGAAAAATTGATTTGCACATGTAAATTTAAAGCAAAACAAATGTTGTTTACATTGTACCTGTTATTTGTATACAATAACTAGATAATTGCAGGATAAAAGCGAATTACTTAACTGTAACCATTTTTTTAAAACTGGTGAAAAAAATATATGGGGTTAAAAAATATATAGATTAGATAACTATGCGGTATGGTTTTTTTTTTTTATTAAAGGCCATAAAGGGATCTACTGTTATTCATTTCTTTGTCATTTAATTTCTCGTGGAGAATTGTCTCATTGTTATGCTTACCACATCTTCTTTCTTATAGATAGGCAGATTTTTCTGACATTCAAAGGGGAAATTATGTTATGATGACCATTTTAGCAACGAAATTATTATTCTTATAGACAACAAAAGAAACGATATCAGTTCCTTCCATGTAGTACATGCACCGTGTAGAACGCCACACGCGGGGTGTCGGCTATGTTTGACACGGGGTGGCAATTTCGAAGCGAAAAAAAACCTGTCAAAGTTAGTTCAAATATCAAAACTTCTGTATTTAGAATTTTTAGTACCATATAATGTACTGCACGGAAGGAACTGAAACACAATCTATTTCCTGCAAGCAAAATCAGTCGTTTTCAGTGGTCTGTTTTCTCAAACACCTCTCCCTAGTTTTCCGTGTTGCAGAGTTTTAGGCTTCATATGCAAATTTCTGGATAAAAAACTACTTTAGACGACTTCCCTCTGCATCATTTACATAGACTTGAATTCTCATTAGGAATTTAACAAAATGCTAGCTTCAAATTAAAATCAATTGGTTTTAAAACTAGTTTTTAATCAAAATATTAAGTGTCGCTCGTGGTGTCAGATTTTGCATCTCAAGGGGTAGAGGCTTCCAATAAAAAACGAATAGATTTGCATATGAATCGTGTAAATCTGTCTTTTGTCTGATCCTTTTTAATCCAAACACATCTGCTATATCATGATAACAAATAAAAAACTGAAAGAGCTTCATTTTGCCTGTTTTTTAGTTATATAAGACATGTGCTATTGATTTCATAAAGAATTAAACATGAATCAAAATATTTTGATTTGAAGCTAGAAAATTATTCCTTTTCCTTTTCAGTCACTATCATGGTCAGATAAAAAGTCACTGATGTGGCTCAATGCACCAAAACATGGAGGAAAATCATAGAGCAGACCTCCATATAAGATTTTGCCAAAGCCACCAACAGTCAAACTCTATCATTGACATCAAAGGTCTTCATCAGGTTCCTCTCAAGATGAAACGAAATCGATTACTCTCTCAAGTCAAAACTCATCGGCATCTTTATCATCAAATAACCATACTGCTTGAAGGAGACATGAAGCCGAAGACACTCTATTCTCAACAATTTTAAAATGTGATTCAAAATCTTAAAAAAAACTTTATATATATGGCTGTTGATTTTCTATGTTTTATTCGAACGATAAAAACAAATAAATATCCTTTCGACAATCTTCTCCTCTACTTTCTTTGGGACGATGAGATTTATGTGAAAAAATAACATTGGAACTATGGTATCGGGAAACAACTACTTAAGAGGTTTAGGAAAACTCGCTACAGACTTTTTCAAGGTAAATTTTTATAATTTATGGGTGGATACAAAATTATTGGATACATTACCGAAAACTTGTATAAGCGAGGAATGGGCGATCCCCAAGATGCAGGAATTAGTTATGCAGTTTTAAATCAAAAGATACTATCAGACCTCTTCAAAATAGATATTTATATCCCAAAGAATGACCTCATCGCCATGGATCTTGATATCCCAAAGTGTGACCAGGCATTCTTTTGCCTGTATTGAAAATGTTAGGAAACCAACAAAATTATTAGTTTATGTTATAATGTGCTGACGGTTTAGAAGATGACAAAAATTCAAGGAAAGAAAAACACTACTAGAAGACCAAATAAATACAAAGCAAACAATTCTTGGATATAGACAAGTTTTTTGGAACTTTTTCTTTGTCAAAGAGCACGTGAGGCGCCTAAAGATTTAGGTCTACGATTGAAAGGCCGTAAAGAGCTCACCATCCGCCAACAATTTTTAAAAAGTTTTAAGAAATGGCGGGTGACAATTGACATTAATCGAGATTTGTGTTTGTGATCAGTGTTTCATTGTATCAGCTAACGGAACTTTGTGGAAATTGCCTTTCTTGTATCAACTCGGTTCTTTCTAATGCCAGTGATATATTTGGAACAAACTTCCATTATGTTAATGAAAGCACAGTAGACATCTTGTATCAAAGAAACCATGTCAGCCTCTTGGAACATGATGAAATGTTTCAATGTTAGAACCAAGATATCTTAAACAAAGGTCAGACGTAAGGATTCTTATTATCAAAGTCCACGGCGATGAAGTCTAATAGTATCTTATGACTTGGAACTGCAAAACCTATTTCTTCGTCTTGAGGGTTGACCATTCTGCGCCCACATAAGCTTTCTGTAATATGTTCAACACTTTTTGGTCCACCTATCAAACTTACCATTTGGATAAGAATTAGGAAATCAGCAGCAAATATTTTGAATCGCTGTTTTGAAATAGTCAAGAATAGAAGTGTCATCGTCTGCAGGTCTCCTCGGAGCTGTATTGCCATTTGATGATAAAGATGCTGGTGAGTGTTTCATTGACGAGAATAACCAAATTCGTTTTGGAGTGAGAGCTTATTGCGGGAGTTCGTCCGCTTTCGATAGGAGCCTGATGATGAACTTTGGTGAAGTTTGACTGTTGCTGGCTTCGGTAAAATCTTATAAATAGAGGTCTGCTCTGTGAATTTTCACCATGTTTCGGTGCATTGAGCCACACCAGTGACTTTTTTCTGACCGTGATAGTAACTGAAAAGAAAAAGAAATCTTTTTCCACCTGTGAATTTTTTTACTATTTATGAAATCAAAAGCATATATCTTATATAACTAATAAGCAGATAAAATGAAGTACTTTTTTTTTGTAATCATAATATAGGAGTTGTGTTTGAATTAAAAGGATCAGACAAAAGACAGATTTACACGATTCATATGCAAATTTATTCGTTTTTATTGGAAGCCTCTACCCCTTGAGATGCAAAATCTGACACCCCGAGCGAAACTTTATATTTTGATTAAAAACTAGTTTTAAAACCAATTGATTTCAAGTATGAAGCTAGCATTTTGTTAAATTCCATAATGAGAATTCAATTCTATATAAATGATGCAGAAGGAAGTCGTCTTAAATAGTTTTTTATCCAGAAATTTGCATATAAAGCCTCAATATCTGCAACACGGAAAACTAGGGAGAGGTGTTTGAGAAAACAGAGCACTAAAAACGACTGATTTTGCTTGCAGGAAATAGATTGTGTTTCAGTTCCTTCCGTGCAGTACATTATATGGTACTAAGAATTCTAGATAAAGAAATTTTGATACTTGAACTTACTTTGACAGTTTTTCTTCGCTTTGAAATTGCCACCCCGTGTCAAACATAGCCGACACCCCACATGTGGCGTTCTACACGGTGACATTATATGGTACTAAGAATTCTAAATAAAGAAGAGTTGATACTTGAACTTACTTGAATAGCTTTTCTTCGCTTCGAAACTGTCACCCCGTGTCAAACATAGCCGACACCCTGCATGTGGCTTTCTACACGGTGGATATGCACATCACTTATATAAGAAAAATAGAAGAAAACAATAACAATTTACTAGGATTAGTATTTTTTTTATCGTTCTTGATGACACGGTTCGAAAAGTTACCCGACCAAAGACAGATAAATCCAAGTTATTATCTGGAGTTTCATGTTGCGGGATTTAATTTCGATTAAGGCCGGTGAAGATGAAACAAGGCTGATAACCTTTTCATTCAGAAGAAATATGTGTATGCGTCATTTTTGTGGAATACAGGATAAGGCAGTTTTTAATATGAAATAATATTTTTTTTTAGAGTAAGTGCAGCTTTTTGTTACACCCTTATATCTGTTTGATCCAAAATCGGATCAGTTTTTTTCCCAAATCCCTGTTTGTTAAGAAACAATTGTCAGATAAAAGGGGCGGGTCACCTGACCCCCCCCCCCCCCCCTTTTCATGACATCCACCCGTCTCAACACGCCTTGTCGGGGACGTAGGAAATAGTAAGTCTTAGGAAGGTTATTCAGCATAATATTCACATTTGTGAAGGGAGATGAACGAAAATAAAATCTTGAACATTTTGCAGGATTCCTTAGCAGCTACATGAATCGTGGGAGAGACATCTAGTTCACGTTTCTCGCTTGGAGGGTAATAACAAATCATCCTGGTCTCTTGTGAAGAGTTGTCACATATGCATTCGTACCACATCTTCCTTTTAATAAAGCATTTTTACACCAATCAATATATAAAAATCCACAGTTTGTTAGAAAGCTCAAACTTTTAATTTTCTTTATTTTTAAAATGCATATCATTGATGCGTTTTGTTTTAATCTGTGTCAAAAAACCGTTTACCAGAACGAAATAGGCGTATGAACATAACGTAATGGGCGTTTGGACATAACGTAAAAGGTGTTTGCATATAACGTAAGAGATGTTTGGACACAATGTAATAGGCATTTGCACATAACTTACATGGTGCTTGCACATAATATAAGCGGTATTTGCACTTAATGTAATAGTGTTTGCACATAATGATGTAATTGTTAAACATAACTTAATAGGTATTTGCACACAACGTAATAGGTGTTTGCACATAAAGTAAACCATGTTTGCACATAGGGTGAACGATGTTTGCACATAATGTAAAAGGAATTTGCAGATGACGTAATGAATGCTCACAGAGAGTATCAACTGGACGACAAAACGCATAGGAATTATACCATGATGTATTGTGTTTTTCACTGGAGATACATATGTATAGACACAACATAACGCTAAAAGACTATGATATCATGAGATTTACAAAGGTGCATCGAAACAAAACGTTTAGAACATTTGACATAACAATTACACTTGAGACAGGACGCAATTATTAACAGACTTACGCGTAAAGGAAAATAGACACAACATAGAGAAAATATGAAAAAAATTAAAGGTGTTTGATTATAAAATCTAGAAGTTTTTACATAATATATAGTAGTTACAGAATAATCACTGGTAGTAAAGAGATATTCGTAACTGCAATTTCGATTATCACAATGAATATGGCGACGGTAGATATAGGTAAAATCTTTACACTCATTTTTCTTAAATGTAGCATGTTTTTGTCAATAGTTACTCAGCTGCAAGGTTTATCTATACCATTTCATCATATTTGAATCGTAACGGTGCACTGGAATTGTCTAAGCGCTGTGAAAATAGCCGTTGACAAATTCGGGATGATAATCGTAACTCGGAAAAAAGATAATCGTAATTATGGTATTTAAAAATAAAAAAAGATAATCGTAACTGGAAACTGTTTTATTGATATTGACACTAAAAACGTATATCTGATAGCATATTATGAAATTATGGCGATTAATTATTTACGAAACGTCCCAACATCTTATGACATTTCTTTTTATGCTTATATAATTAATAGTTCTTATGAAAACAGCTACATACTAGTATATCATAAAATTGGAAGGGTGAACAAGCTTCAAGAAATTTAGAAATGGGAAAACACGAATTTTGTTAATATACAGAAATTTCCAAGAACTAGGTATGCCACAAAATATGTGAATGAGCGATGGAAATTATGATACATGACAATAATTGTCAGGCAACACGCATGTATCACCTTACATCAGATTTCTGATTAAGACAGTAAACAAAAATTAATTTATCCTAAAGTAAATAGTAAATATAGTTAATATTGTTTAAATTCATTTATTGCAGGTGGTTATATGTGCTATTTCTGCCCCCGGGAAGCCACTGCTGATTTTATTCTAGAACATACCCTATTATGCCTAACGAAGTAGGAAAGACATTTAGTATTTGTCAAAAACCGTTTGACGAGAAATTAGTGGCTACAGTTTTCGTGTCACTTCGATCATTTTTCATGGATGATATGAGGGTCTGAATGGGGGGGGGGGGGTCTGTTATTCTGTAAACATTTAATTTTCACCCCTTTTTTCTCTAATCTTCAAAAAATAAGTCTATTCTTTAAAAGTGATTTTTTACGCATTATTCTCTATTTTTCCCCCATTTTTCTTTTATCTTTCATCATATCCTTGATTGAAGATTGCTGCCCACAAAACCACATTGTAAGCTATGAGATGCATTAAAATCACAAAAGTAAAACAAGAAAAGAAAAAAATTGATGTACAGGAACAAATGACATCCAGTGAGTTTTATACTCCCGATTAGGGACAGGCATAAAAAGAATTTGGCGCCGAACCCTCCCGCTAAAACAAGGGTTGTTGTGTAACAGTACAACACGGGAACTAAAACTTTACAGTAATTGTGCAATTTCTGTTAGTAACACACAACTGATACATAGTACAAATTTGAGATTACTGTCAATTTCTGGACCCAGCGTCATTCATAAACATTACAAATTGGATACCTTGTGTTATATTAATATCTACAAGAAGCAAGCAAACCAGACCCAAGTACCTGTGTTTCCTGTTCAGTGTAGTGTTTTGAAGATTTTTCGATTGTTTCTCATATTGATGCACCACGTTATTGCCTCGTCATTTATATTTCAAATTATATAAATTAGTCAGGTACAGCTGCATTACAAACAACACTCGCGATGGATCAATCGGTTTGAATGTATTTGAATTGATTGTTGTATCACAATACGTTACCTGTTTGCCAAACCTAAAATGTTATCATTTAAATTGTTTTGTTCGAAGGCTTTTATGTCTTGACTTTATATGAAAAAGTCAATACCAAAGATTATTTGACAGTTCGTTGCATTTGAATCTACATTTACCAGTGTTGACCCATTTTATTAAATGACACACGTATGTCGACAATTAGGATAGTTAAAATATGGTAACTTAATGTGCTGATTGAATAGATAAATTGTCATTATTTTAAACTAAAAATGTTATATAGATATAGGAAGATGTGGTGTGAGTGCCAATGAGACAACTCTCCATCCAAATACCAATTTTAAAAAAAGTAAACCATTATAGGTTAAAAGGCCCCAAAATTACTAGTGTAAAACCATTCAAACGGGAAAACCAACGGTCTAATCTATATGAAAAAAACGAGAAACAAGAAACACGTATAATTACATAAACAAACGACAACTACTATACATCATTTTTATAAAACCTATCAGTTATTATACACATGTACCACTATGAAGATATAAAAATCTTTTTTAACATCAGTTCAAAATGTCAGAAATAGTCAATTTTAGTATCTCTACTGAAACTAGTATTATAGAATTTATTACTTACGGAATGAGGATATTAGATATTTGCTGTAATAGGAATGTAATGGTATTGTTTATAACAAAGTGTCATGGGTACCATCTGTTTGGCGTTACAATTATGCCTCATGCATACGTTGATATCGTTTAGTATTATTTTTTTTGTCTAAAAGGTAACAAAAAAGTTAAGCAAAATATCAATATCGCTTTTCGTTTGTCACAAATTGTGTAAATTCTTTCCTTTATAACTTAAGACATCACTACACCATAGGTATGTCAAAGACGAATAAATAAAATATTTAATAAACAAACAAACAAAAAACAGTTAAGAAGAAAAAATACATCAAACTAGTATCTCAATTGTTTGTAAAACAATTGAAAGGTCTTTCCTGTAAAAGTGATGTTTTCGTAATGTACTTCAAGTTGAACGACCTTTCGTTTGATATACAACAAGTATACCTTCTGAAACTTCGCTTTTTACACATAAGACGTCTACATTTTCGAGTTCGGAAGTATGATATATGTAACATAGATTTGATAACTTTTCATTTGATATGCGACAACGCCATGTTCTAGAAAGTTTGACTTTTGCACTCAATAACCCCATCCAACTCATTTTTGGAGGTCAGGAATTTGATATTTCAAATGTACACATCATGACCTTTCATTTGATATACAACAACCTTATCTTAAAAGAAAATTTACATTTTGCACTCAATAACCCCACCCAACCATTTTTAGGTGACGTCAATTTGAAATTTGAAATTGACGTCCCCTAAAAATGGTTGGGTGGGGTTATTGAGTGAAAAATATAAATTTTCTTTTAAGATAAGGTTGTTGTATATCAAATTCACAAATCTAAAATTGTTGGGTTGATGTTTAGACGAGTTGTGTATATATATATATACAGATAATTTAGCTGATCTGTAATAACATCTTCATGCCTTATATATCATGTACTGTGGTACGCCGCTAGATTAAAACTGACGTGGAAAGGTAACATATGGCCACCGAAAGCTCTTTTTTGAGAGCCCAGGTGGTCATGTGGTCTAGCGGGACGGCTGCAGTGCAGGCGATTTGGTGTCACGATATCACAGTAGCATGGGTTCGTATCCCGGCGAGGGAAGAACCAAAAATTTGCGAAAGCAAATTTACAGATTTAACATTGTTTGGGTTGATGTTTAGACGAAGACGAGTTGTATATATATATATATATATATATAACTCGTCTAAACATCAACCCAACAATGTTAGATTTGTAAATTTGCTTTCGCAAATTTTTTGTTCTCCCCTCGCCGAGTTTCGAACACATGCTACTGTGATATCGTGAAACCAAATCGCCTGCACTGCAGCCTTCCCGTTAGACCACACGACCACCTTGGCTCTACAAAAATAAAGCTTTCAGTGGCTGTGTGTTTCCTTTTCTCGTCAGATTTAATCTAGCAGCGTACTACAGTTAATGATATATAAGGCATGGAGATGTTATAATTACAGATCAGCTCAATTATCTTCAGTAAAGGATCCTACAAATTGACATAAGATCATACAGTCACAGAAAATAATTATATTTATATGCGTTTTGTTTAAATATACTTTTCACTGTTTTGGTCTTTTGGAAAATGATGTTTGTGCAGTATTTAGACCCTTCTACAACGAATTTTGTTTAACATGCACACGTATAAAAATTGCGTTTTTTATCCAACGCAATCATAGGTTTGAACGCAGTTTTCAATTTAGACTTGGTTATATTCGTTTGGGCTTGTATCATATTTTCCCTCCAGTTTATATGATCCGTTCATCCTATATTGACTCTTAAAATTCAAGAGTCAATATTAAATTGAGGGTAAATTATATGGCCTTCCAAAGACCGTTTAGATCCCTAACATCACTTAAGAGACATATATTGTCGAAATCTAGATCTGGTGTACAAAAAAATATTGACACCTTGTGTTTGTGGCATAACATCTTGTTCACAAGTTCATTGTTTTCTGTTTAGTATTAAATTTATATTAAGATCCATTTTGTTACATCTCGTGATCAATTTTATTTGGCAATCGCCAATGGCAGTCAGCAGGGTTCAAGAACATCAGTTGTTCGACCTGTTAGTCAAATGCGTTTTGTTTAAATATACTTTTTCACTGTTTTGGTCTTTTGGAAAATGTTGTTTGTGCAGTATTTAGTATAGTTACGGTAATCATGTATAGTTTCACCTGAAGATTGTTATTTAGTTACGTTAATCATGTATAGTTTCACCTGAAGATTGTTATTTAAGCATGAAAGTAATAGTGAATTAAAACTATTCATACCGGAAATGTTGGATTTATATATATACAAAAGTACAGTAGAACTATATGTAGGTTAAATTTAGATATAAAACATGAAATAGTCTAATGAATGAGGCATCCCTCCAAACAAAAATCTGAGCAAAAATAAAATGACTTGTCCAAAGAACTCATCTGACCAGTGCTTAAAAATAGCCAAACCTGTCCGCAGAACTCGATTGACCACTATTTGAAAATAGTCAACAGGTATGTAATTAGGCCAAGCATAATCAGTGTGCGTTTAAACACAGGTGAACCAAACTTAAAATTGAGAATGGAAATAGGGAATGTGTCAAAGAGACAACAACCCGACCACAGAAAAACCAACAGCAGAAGGTCACCAACAGGTCTTCCATGTAGCGAAAAATGCCCGCACACAGAGGCGTCCTACAGCTGGCCCCTAAACAAATACTAGTTCAGTGAAAATGAAAATGAACGCCATACTTATTTCCAAATTGTACACACGAAACTAAAATTAAAATAATACAAGACTAACAAAGGCCAGAGGCTGCTGAATTGGGACAGGCGCAAACATGCGGCGGGGTTAAACATGTTTATGAGATCTCAACCCTCCCCCTATACTTCTAGCCAATGTAGAAAAGTAAACGCATAACAATAGGCTAAACGTAAAAATATACATAAAAGCGTATGTTAAAACTATGTATAAACAAACTGTGAAAAAGAGGCGTCCTGCTCAAAGACTGCAAGTGCAATTCTCTTATCATGACGACAATTTCACAAATCATTATCTATATACTTATAAGTTTGACTGTATAAATATGTGAATTACTCAATTAAATTCATCTGGATCGTGACATCACCTCCCAAGTTGAGAAAGTATTCTTACTTTCATTTATCTTCACGATCCTATATACGACTCACAAAATCTACTCCAACGTTGTCCTTTCCTTTGATGGCAACAATCCCGAACCTATACGGCTGTAACTAGAGTGACCATCTCATCAATCGTGCATTTGCAATTTTAGACTTTTGATTAAAGGTTGATGGTCTGTCTCTAATATAAACTGTTTACCATACAAATACCTTTAAAATTTGCTGATTGCCCATACAATGGCTAGGCATTCTTTCTAGATAGTGGAGTAATTTGGTTCACTAGCTTTCATTTTTTGAATAACGTACGATACAGGCAATCTAATTATACCTTCATCCTGTAGCAGTATAGCGCCTATTCCGTTATCAAAAGCATCAGTTTGTGTAACACAATTGTGTTACATATCTTTAATTATCAGGAAAAAAGTTATATACAGCATATCCGAACCAATTACATGAACCCTTTAGACACTTAAGGTGGTATGGGTGACTTCCTCTATCTTGGATTGTGAAAAACAGAGAATCAAAGGTCCAGATTTTCAAGTCAGCAAAATTTGATGCAGGAATGCAGATATTTAATGTGAATTTTAATTTAAAAGACTAATTGATAAGACTTTATCTTATAAATATTAAAATTTTTGCAATTGTTGATTGTTTTTTTTTTTATTATTATTGGCATTTTAAGGGGAGGTAACTCTAAAACAGTGCATTTTCTGAAGGAATCTACATCGAATTTTCCTATTTTGTATTTTAACCGGAAAATACGCGAATGGTGACCCTATCTTTTCTTTTGATATTCTGAAAGCATTTTCTGAAAGCTTCTTTACCTTCAGTATTTAACAATTCTATCATTTTGTTTAGTTTCTTATCCAAAAATGGTGTTTTTACCTGTATAATCCATACAAAATGTGTCATTTTGTCACGTCTTGTAGCTTGAGAAAATGCGCGGTGACTTATAATTTTTATTATATTTTTCAACATATATCAATAGATACTACTTTTTGGCAAAGTATGTACAAATTCTAATATTTTTATTTTAGACTCCTGTACCACCTTAATAACAATCTGTACGAATATGATCGAATATTATAGACATATACTCTGCAGCCAATAAATGACCAGGTCTACTGTGAAATAACATGTATCTGTCAGGGGTTTATTGCATAGTTTGACAATCAACCACAGACTAGGATTACTCAACAACCAGACAACTACGTAACCGGCCTACAGTTATGGGCCGTTTGTATGGAGCACTGGACTATATATTTTAAGATCCTTCAATGGACTTTTAGGACACAATTCGATCACACCAGAATTCGTCAGATCTCGGCCAGTGTATCAGTGAAAAACATTTATTTGAACTTTAAATTGATCTTTGAAAACTTGTTAATTAAGTAATGAATTCTTTATAGAAAGTATTAGTTAACTTAATTGACTTCGCCACTTTCCCCCTTTCTTCCATTTTGTTTACTTTCACCCTCTCCTCGAGCATTTCCGTGGAAAACGTCGCATTTCCGCACGCTGTATTTAATTGGCACGTTTTGACGTCGGGCACTTTCAACTCATTGATCCCATTTCTCGGCATCTGCCTTGACTAGAAAAACCTCATCATGGACACGAAAAAATAAGTTCCATGAGTAGAGATACGAATAACATTTATTCAAACTATATTTTCATACTTTGTGGGCTTTTGAATACGGCGGATAATCGTGGTGTAAAGTTGTTTTCTGTATCACATTTTTGGTCAACTTTGACGAATGTCGATTGCGTCGGTGTTTAGTTTGGAAATGTATGTTACCGAATTTATTAGACAACATGGCTATCTTAATTGAAAACTTCTGATACTCGTACTTTATGTCAATTGATCAGATAACTATACGTGTTCTATGGTTAATTTAAAGAGAAATAGATTTTTGATAACGTCTTGAAAATGCCATTGTCATAGTGAACAAAGGGGAATAATCAAAAGAACTTCGTAAAAAAGGTCGGTCTATTTCGATCCCACACATGCAATGAAATATTACCAGCACATTGAAAAACCTAATTCAATTGTAAATTTAACCAAGTAGTTAAATCATGGTTACTGTTTTTGTCAGTTTTTTACTCCAAAGATAAACTGAAGACACTTTTATGAAAGAAATAAGATTACTGCAATTGATACAAGTATTTAATGCAGTTATAATTTTTTATCTGCTTCACAGAAAAATCAATTACACATGTTTCTCTAATTCTATGAAAATTTATCCCTTTTCGAACCCATTGTATACAAAAATTTAATCAACGTGTGGTTGCTGGTGATCTCAGAAGATCATTGGATGATTTTAAGGGTCATGACCTTTTTGGCTGACTGGATGAACCAAAATATGATAACAGGTGTTAATGAAATTGACAACTTCGTGCAATGTGAAAGGCACTCGAAGGGGATTTCGGAAAACAAAAAAAGAAAATGTCTTTTTAATCATTAGAGAAACAGATTCTTACATAGTTACTCGTGGATTATCGGATTTATCCAATCTCGATAGTTAAATTATAAATTTTAAAGTACTCGCCGAGGCGGCTCGAACTTTAAAATTGATAATTTAACTATCTCGATTGGATAAATCCGATAATCCACTGGTATCAATGTAAGAATCTATATATATCATTAAAAGTGGACAAACATTTATAGAGTCATAAAATTTATATAGAATAGAATGAAATAGAATATTTTTGTCTACTGGATTTAAAATTAATACAAAGACATTAATTAAAAAAAAAATCCTTTGAGATTTATAAAGTTCAAACTCATTGATTACTGTGCCAAACAAACCACAAATATTTAACAGTTAATATACAAATGGTATGATACTAAACCCCTAACAGGAAGGTTTGTGTTTGATGTTCATATGATGAAATCATAATCTTTCAGTCAGTTTAATTGAAGTCTGGAGCTGGCATGTCAGTTAACTGCTAGTAGTCTGTTGTTATTTATGTATTATTGTCATTTTGTTTATTTTCTTTGGTTACATCTTCTGACATCAGACTCGAACTTCTCTTGAACTGAATTTTAATGTGTGTATTGTTATCGTTTACTTTTCTACATTGGCTAGCTATAGAGGTGTAGGGGAGGGTTGAGATCTCACAAACATGTTTAACCCGCCGCATTTTTGAGCCTGTCCCAAGTCAGGAGTCTCCGACCTTTGTAAGTCTTGTATTATTTTAATTTTAGTTTCCTTGTGTACAATTTGGAAATTAGTATGGCATTCATTATCACTGAACTAGTGTATATATGATTAGGGGCCTGCTGATGGACGCCTCCAGATGCGGGAATTTCTCGCTACATTGAAGACCTGTAGGTGACCGTCTGCTGTTGTTTTTATCTTTGGTCAGGTTGTTGTCTCTTTGACACATTCCCCATTTCCATTCTCAATTTTATTAATCATTTAGCAGCTTCACTCTTCCATAACAACAAACCAATGACAGCATGGAACAGGCTATGACATTCAAAACTGCATAAAAATTTACATGTTAATTTTTTCCTTTTTAATCAAGTATGTCTGTGTAAATTGGGATTGCTCATGTCCATTGGGTAAACAACTAGAGCAGGGGTTCTCCTTTAGTGAAAGAGTAGCCATTGATTAAATGTGCCACCAAATTAATCCTTAAATCAAGTTGGGTGTATCTTTTTATCTTTTTTTTCTACTTGGTTGAAATGGTCATACAATATAAAGCCATTTATTACACACATATTAGTGAGACAGGAACAGAAATTTCCACCACTTTTTGGAGCTCCTTCTAACAGGATATTTTGAACGAATTCGGTCACAAATATTAATATCAACACCATGAAAGTTTGCCTAGTAATTAGTAATGATCCTCGCTCTTGTGATATATTTAACAGTACCATCTTTTTGTCTCCTTTCAGTAATATCACTCTAAAATAACTGGTATACACCAAGTAATAAATTCTGTGAGTACATATTTTATGTGATAAAGGTATTTCATTTATACATGTATTCTATATATATTAAGTAAATGTTTTGATTTATAAAGGATCAATTGCAAGGATAAAACATTTTTAATTTAAACTAAATTAATCGTATTAAAATATAGTTGATCATTGATTGTTTGCTGCTTAATGTCCAGTCACGCATACATCATCATAACATGGATTATAAGGAAGAGTTAACGTTTATTAGCTACTGACATCTTTCAAGAACAGAGTCTAATAGAGGCCTAACTCTGGCAAGTTTGTCAGTAGAATCCGCCTCTGGTTCATTCACATGTAAATACTGTGTCAGTTTTTCATATCTTTTTACAGACATGACATCTTTTACACCTCCATTAGCAAGGAATTTATTTGTCGACCATAACAACTTGTAGTCCAGAACATGTATAGTCCCCATTAGAATTAGGATTCCTAGAAAAGATAAAATATACACTTTTAACTTTTTGTCATAAAAAAGTTACTTTTAATATCACTTTTAAATATACATCATGTGTATGTTGATATAGGCTGTGTACATATCTTGACATGTAAAATTTCTGTAATAAACCTACTTCTACTTTTGAAAATTATAAAAAAAAACATATATAACAGCAAACACAATTTTAAAATATCAGACATGTATAAAGGCATGTACAAACCAATAAATATTTTAAATAAAAGCATGTGGTTTGATTGCTAATGAAACATCTCTCAATCCAAGTCACAATGAATAAAAAAAACAAAACAATTATAGGTCAACATACAGCCTTCAACATAGAGCTAAGGTTTACATTTTGTACACCAAACAGCAAGCTATTTAAAGGACCCAAAAATGGTATAGATTTTAATTATAAAAACGCATAATTATATGCGAAGTTCGTTTTCTTCGACATTTCGTAATTCTCTACTATCTATAGTATATGTTCAGTGAGTACTTCTTAGTAACTTTGTAATCATTATTAGATATATTTTCGATTAGTTAAGTTGGAATATTGTTAGATAGAATTTTAGTTTGATTAGAGTTAGAGAATATAGTTAGAGAATGGCAGAAAGTTTACGATCTCGTAAAGGCATAAATTACAAGTCGCTGAATGATTATGGACTGCCAGCATTAAATTTGACAGATCCTGTTAAGATTTCCACACCAAGGAAAAAGTTAGAACTCACCACAGCAAGAATTTTAGATAAGGTAGTGGCCGAGGACTTGGATTCTGACGAAGAAGGAAGTCGCTCAGACGAAGAACTAGAACAGTTACGTAAGAAGTTGAAGAACACAGAAGATAGTATAAGAAAGAAGAAAGAGGAGGAGAAAGCAATCTTAAAAAAGAAAATAGAAGAAGGGGAAAAGATGTTGAAATCAATGAAAGGTGAGGATAGTATAATATATGACAAAGTTAAATTAACTGATCTTAGAAAGATGGAAACTTTAAGGCTTAATTCAAAAGTTGATAAAAAATTGTCAGATATGGGGTTATTTGACAAACCTGAAATAAAAGGAGACGCTAGTAAAAAGAAAAGCAAACTTAAGATTACTAACTCTAGTTCAGAGAGTAGTTCTGATGATGGGGTAAATAGAAAAAAAGGGAAAAAAGGGAAAAGTGATAAAAAGAAATGTATAGCTGTTTCGGATAGTTCGTCCGATTCGTCCGATTCGGAAGATGATTCTGAGTGTGAAAAGAAAAAGAATAAGCGTAGGAAAAGAAAAATTAAATCTGGTATTCAGAGTAAGTCGTCAGATAAAGTCAAGAATCAACTTTTATGGCCTCATTCCGCTCTACAATATGAGTATGTAAATGAATCAACTTCCTTTAAAAGTTTAGACATTAAATTGTTTACCGCGGGAGAGCTTGAAATTATCACAAGTCATGGTATTTCTGAAACAGAGAAATCGGGTAGATTGAATCTTTTAAAGAAAATTACTTACTATAGTAATATTTATGCTTGGAAAGGTCTTCTCGCCTTTTATGCAGCATGGCTACGTAAAATAGAATTGGGTCAAAAATCTTGGAAAGATGACCCTACGTGTATTGAAGTTCCGGTTTTAAGTCCTTACATTTTATCTAAGTCGGAGAGCTCTTCTGGTAGTAAGACATTTAAATCAGATTTCACAAAAAAGGCAGAAAGTATTTGGTTTTGTACATTATATAATAGAAATCGGTGTACGTCAAAATCCACGCCGCATCAAATTAATTTCAAAGGTCAATATAAGACTGTCTTACACATTTGTGCAGTTTGCTGGAAAAAAGGATAATAAAAAGTTAAATCAGCCAGAATGTTCTAATACTTGTCCTAATTTTCCTGTTTGACTAGATCGTATTAAAAAGCTTGATCCTGATGCGGAGATTTTTTATCCTCAATACATGAAAGACAGCTTGAAGAGGAATAACTCTAATATGAAATTTTTATCAAAGAACAGTGGTAATAAAAAAGAGAACGATAGTTCAGAAGCTTGTAAAAACGATCTTTGTAAATTAGTATATGAGGGTAAATATGATGTTTTGAAAACTGACAAGCTTTTACATGATCACGATTTAGTTTTTAAATCGTCAAAATTGAATTTTGAAGACTGTAAAATAAAAACACTATCAAAAATAAATGTGGATAATTTTAAATTGATGCGTAGTGATTATTCGGACAGAGAAATTTGTAAATTGTTAGAATTTGGATTTCCAATTGGATTTCACCGAAATAAGGAATCTATGAGTTTATTACGAGATTTTAAGGTTCAAAAAAAGGTGTTACAAGTTAAAAATCATCGTGGGGCAGTAGAGTTTCCCAATGATATGGAGAAATATTTGGTAAAAGAACTTACTAAGGGGGCAATTATTGGTCCTTTTCATGTGAATCCATTTGATCATGGTATTATTTTATCTCCATTGAATACGGTTCCTAAAAAGGTTTCAACGGAAAGAAGGATCATTCTAGACCTAAGTTCGGCTGGTGGAACTGGTGTAAATGAATTTATAGATAAAGATAATTATTTAGGTGAACCAGTTTCTTTAACATACCCAAGATTAGATGATTTAGTTTTGTTAATAAAGAAAAAGGGAAGTGTATCTCATCTTTTCAAACGGGATCTTGCCCGGGCTTACAGACAAATTCCAATTGATATTGGAGATACCTTTTTAGTAGGGTTTGCTTGGAATGGACATATATTTTTTGATATTGTGCTGTCTATGGGCTTAAGATCAGCTGCACAAATATGTCAAAGATTGACAAACGCTATTGCTTATATTTATAGCTCTTTAGGGTTTGATATCATAAACTATTTAGATGACTTTGCCGGGGTAGAAAGTCCAGAATTGTCTGCAAAAGCCTTTTTAGAATTACAAAATGTGTTAGCTTCTTGTGGAATTGAAGAGTCCGAACATAAAGCTGTGGGTCCTTCAACTAGAATGGAGTTTTTAGGAATTATTTGTGACTCAGTTAAAATGACTTTAGAAATTTCTATTGAAAGATTAACAGAGATAGATTTAATTTTATTGGAGTGGGTAGGAAAATAATTCGCCTCTAAGCGTGAAATTCAATCGCTTGTTGGAAAACTGAATTTTGTAGGGTGTTGTGTTAGACCCGGACGAGTTTTTATTTCTCGAATACTTAATTAGTTAAGATATATTTATCAAGATGTAAAAAAGAGCGAGGTGCCTGAACTTGTTAAAAAAGACATCTTATGGTGGAAAAAGTTTTTACCTTTATATAATGGTGTATCAATGATGTTAATAGAGGAATGGTCGAAACCAGATGAAATATTTTCTTCTGATGCATGCATGACAGGTTGTGGTGGCATGTTCAAAGAACATTTTTTTCATGTTGAATTCCGTGATGCTATTGTTAATGAACAGCTTCATATTAATGCATTAGAAATGTTAACAGTAGTGGTATGCCTGAAATTATGGGGAACTAATTTGAGAGGAAAGAGAATTATGATTAAATGTGATAACCAGGTTACAGTAACAGTAATTAACACTGGAAAATCAAGGAATCAGTTTTTACAATCTTGTTTGCGTGAGATTTGTTTTGTAGCCGCCATTAACGAATTTGAGTTGAGGGCAGTTCACATTGCAGGTGTTGACAATCGTTTAGCTGATATGTTGTCTCGCTGGCATTTACATAGTAATTATGCTAAAACATTTTTTGAAGAGACAAAATATATACATTTAGAAGAATTTGAAGTGACAAATGAGTTGTTTCAGTTTATTCATGAATGGTAACTTACGTTTTCAGATAGACAAATTAGAGAACTAGAAAGGGATGTAAAGATATCGACATTATCAGCCTTTGCTGTAGGAACAAAAAAGAATTTATTGGTTTAGTGGCGAGCCTTTTTGCTTTTTTGTACATTTTTTAATTTAAATGAATGTCCTGTTTCATTAAAAACGATCTGTTTGTTTATTCAATTTTTGAGTAGATCGTTCAAATCAGTAAGTTCTATAAAAAATTATGTATGTGGGGTTAAAACTATGCATTTAATGTAAGACAAACCTTTTGTTCATTTAGATGAATTTTCTGTCAAGTTATTATTGAAAGGGATTACTAGAGAGAAACAGCATTTACCACTACAAGGGTTAGCTATTACTGTAGATATGTTATTAGATATTACTAGAGTTATAAATCACGACGATCCAAAGCAGTGCACTATATGGTGTTTATTTTTATTTGCCTTTTTCTTAATGGCGCGCAAATCTAATTTAGTACCTGATTCTAAAATGTCTTTTGACAAAGATAAACAGTTAACCAGAAATAAAGTAATTTTAGAGGGTAATATTGCTATTGTAATTTTTAATTGGTCAAAAACCATACAGATGGGCAATAGAATTTTCAAGATACCATTGATTGAAAATACTAGATCTGCATTATGTCCATTAAGAGCTTATAGAAATATGTGTAAATTAATTCCTGCCGCCGGAGATAGTCCAGCCTTTTTATTTCCTAGTAAACACAAGTTAGTTCCTGTGACTTATACAGATTTTCAGCGGTATATTAAAGAGTTTATTAGTAAGATAGGCAGGAATCCACGACTATTTTCTACTCACAGTTTCCGCCGAGGGGGTGCGACCTTTGCTTTTGAATCTAAGGTACCTGCAGAGTTAATACAAGTTCATGGTGATTGGGCAAGTGATGCCTATAAATTAAATCTTCAATTTTCTTTATCCGAAAAAGTCTCTGTTGCTAAGGCCATGACTAAATTTATCCCTTAATTGCAGTAATGAAGAAGAGGGTGTTAATCTTATGTGACTCTATTGGGAAATATCTGGATGGGATGAAAGACACGGTTGTACAGAGTTTTAGTGGAGCTTATTTAGGTTACATTAAATATGTTATTGATAAGGAGTATATATATCTTCATGAGTTTGATAGCTTTTCGCATATTATTTTACATTTTGGTACCAATGATATAGAGAAACATTCTATAGAGATTATTTTATGTAAATTTAGAAATTTGATATATAGTGTAAGAAATAGAAATAGAGACATAAATATCTTGATATCTTCTATTTTACCGCGACCAGTTGATTTTGTTCAGTTTGGATATAAGGTTGTTCAGATTAATAAAGCCTTGATTGGTATTTGTAAAGATGAGAAAATAAGTTTCATTAAGTCTTATAGAAGATTTTTATTTAAGGGCTCTCCTAAAAGAGATTTATTTGCAATTAAAGATGGAGGTTTGCATTTAAATGAAGCTGGAGTTACCCAGCTTAAGATGTGTTTTATTCATGTCATTTCACATTTGTAAATTGTATATGTTTAATTATGTAGTTGTAATTTATAGTATGTTAATTCTAATTTGTTCATATTTTGTAGATAACCATTCTAGTATGTGGCTTACAATGAAGTTCTTTATTCGTTGAGTCAGAAGATTTTCAAAGAAGTAACATATTCTTTGGATCTTCAGTAGGAGATTTACAAGAAAGTATCGTTTTGATTTCTTGAGTCTCGTCAGGCTTACACAAGTGTATATCAGTTTGTGGGTGTGAGTTATTTTTCTTTTGCTTTTTCTTTTTTTTCTTTTTGTCTTTTGCGGGCTTGTTTGGCGGTTTATTTTTGTAGGGCCCGCAATTGTGTATACTCTATGTCATGTATGTGTATAAATTATTTGCTAAATGAATTTGTACAATAATTTTCGGCCAAAATAAAAGTTTTATTTATCTTGTTTTATATTCTGAGCCAAAGATAATTGTATAGTTTTTAATTATAAAAACGCATAATTATATGCGAAGTTCGTTTTCTTCGACATTTCGTAATTCTCTACTATCTATAGTATATGTTCAGTGAGTACTTCTTAGTAACTTTGTAATCATTATTAGATATATTTTCGATTAGTTACCCTCCCACCCATCCCTAATGTTTAATTATTGTACTTGTGAGTTTAATATTGACAGATTTAATTTGTGCGGTTTATTTTTGTAAGGCCCGCAATTGTGTATACTCTATGTCATGTATGTGTATAAATTATTTGCTAAATGAACTTGTACAATAATTTTCGGCCAAAATAAAAGTTTTATTTATCTTGTTTTATATTCTGAGCCAAAGATAATTTAAAAAAACAAAACAAGTCTTATCTTCAACATGAGAAAGGTGAAACACCTATGAACAGCATCAACAAATGACAACCACTAAATAACAGGCCTGTACATGAGTGCATAAAAATGCATACATGTACATGTATATATATATATCAGTTTAATAAAGGGAATTTACTATGCATTTCAATTTAATTTTCTTACTATCAACCAAGCTTACAATGAATCGTACACGTATAACCCTTGTTAGTTTGTACAGATATTGTTTTTCACTTACCTAAATATTCAGACATTTCAGCCAAATCTGTCTCCGTCCAGGTTTGTGTCATTTCGTCCGGCTAGCTGCTGTTTGCGTGTTGCATTTAGGTTGGTCTCTTGGGCATGTTTACTAATCATGTCTGTGCCAGTTCACTAACATCAGCATTCAATAATACTTGAGGTCCGGTACGTTCGTTTAACTGTCGAACATGTATATATCTTGATTGGCCTCGCTCTATATTATCTCATTCATGCCAGTATCATCATTTCCATCCTCCTGATCCTACACGATTTCACCATCAATATCATCTTCCTCCTCGCTAACCAACGGTTCATCTATGTCAGATACATTCCCGTTATCCTTACCTTCAATACTTTCGTCGTCTGATATATTTTGAAGGGCTGGTCCAGTCACAATTTGTTCCTAAACATCCCATACACTCGGCCTGCCGGAGGCCGCCATATTTGTTATTGTCGCCTGTTATTACTGTAACGGGAGTGAAAGATTCCACTGGCTTCGTTTTCCCGTTGTCTACCCAAGTTCTGGGATATCGGACAAAGTACGTAAAACTACGTGAATATAAACAAGATGTTTATTTTAAGACAAACATTATGGTTGAACATACGATTCTGACATAAATAAATATACTGAAATACGGTGGTGGCTAGTCTACTTGTATAAAAAAAAGGTTCCATATTTGCAAGCCAAATCGTATGAGCGTCTGCTCATTTTAAATCCTAAGTGTAGACTGCCCAGAACCCGGTGAGTGACGTCATACTTATAGTTCCTAGGGACAACGAGCCCGGTCGGGCACGTGCCAGAACAGGAAGTCCTGACAAGGATAATTTCATGGCCGGTCTCGGAAGAAAGAGTTACGGAACTATAAGTAATTCTAAAGTTACCCAATTTCCCCAAATATATAGAATAAATAAGTAAACAAAGTGACCACCAATACACCCCCCCCCCCCCCCCTCTCTTAAGACATAATGTGCCCACACATTAGTCCAAAGATCGGTGAGGTATACTTACCAAAATTTAGAATACAGACACATATAGTTATCAACAAATTAATCAATTTACTGTTAATGTCAATAAATAATTTGAAAAATAGTTCAAGATATTCGGTTATTCACTTAATGTTCAAAAGTCACAAATACATGTACATCACGAGACATCATCAGATACGGAGTAAGGAATCCAATTATAAAGTGTGGTCGGAGCATCCAGTCACACATCTTGTCCATGGTTCCAGGTAGCCTGTAAATAAGGTAAAATTCGTCTAGTAGAGTTTCCAAATCTGTATAGTCGTCCAAGTAAGTGTTTCCCAACATTTAATTCCATGTGGTTTAGTTACGTTAAACTTATCGGCATAAAGGCCAATACAAAATCCAAAATGTTTCCTCATTGTGTTTAGCTATCCATGCACTGAAACAATTTCAGTTTAGTCTCCCATATTCTGTCAGACACTGGAATAAATTAAGAAGCACATTCTTCTTATAAAATCCTGACTCACCAAGAGTCTTAAAAAGTGTATCATACACAAGCACTGCACCACTTGATCTGGTGCACCAATATGTAATTTTATAGGTCACCGAAAGCATATAGCCCATGGTTTTACTATAACCATATAAAACACACATTTCTATACTGAAATCCATACAAACTGATTGTTTGTTTATTAAATATATTCAAAAATTAGAAGTCATATAAAATAATTGGACTGCAATAATAAATCATTCCTTGTATTCCAGTAATCCCCAAACAATATCCTTAGCCATGTGGACAACATACCCATGGTGAACCAATTAAGGTTTACAATAAAAATGTATACGCAAAATATATACCTATTCTTGCGCATCAAGCGCCTAAGGTATTTCCAAAATTGCCCCTGTATACACCACCGAAAGCAGCTTCCAACAACAGCTAAGATAATGAGTGTACGTTCTTCTATTATCTTTATTCTAGTCACAACTCGTACAAGACAACCCTATTCCAGCTGTATGACAAAATTGTCATTTTAAGCCAAATCCTCGCTTTATCCACAATTTCTACATTTACTAAAGCCACATTGCTTAGCAACCTATATTTACCGCTAAAGCCACATTGCTTAGCAACTGAAAATATTCAGTATTATTTTCCTCTACGGTAACAATCCCCCAAAATTGAAATATTTCAGTTTATTTCCAAAGACCAACGTTAATATAGATACCAAGATGATATTATATTACAAATATTTTCGAGTACAATACTGTACTTTTAATCCTTTTTCAAAATTAAAATAAACCGGACAAATTTCCAGTATATAATCCATGACGGCACAATCTCTGACTTTTTGTACAACTTTGAAGTTTTGTATATAATGTTAATTCCCTCCTCGGAGTCCTTTCTATTCAAGAAAGCTAAATAATTGTTATTACATCCTCATTGACAAGACATAGATATGAAGACAAAACTATGCGACAGAAATGCAAGTACAAAATGTACTTTTGAATCCAAAACAATTTGAAGTATAATCAAAACAAATTATTTGATTTTCCAAATCCGTTTGCAAGCCAAATCGTATGAGCGTCTGCTCATTTTAAATCCTAAGTGTAGACTGCCCAGAACCCGGTGAGTGACGTCATACTTATAGTTTCTAGGGACAACGAGCCCGGTCGGGCATGTGCCAGAACAGGAAGTCCTGACAAGGATAATTTCATGGCCGGTCTCGGAAGAAAGAGTTACGGAACTATAAGTAATTCTAAAGTTACCCAATTTCCCCAAATATATAGAATAAATAAGTAAACAAAGTGACCACCATTACACTCCCCCTCTCTTAAGACATAATGTGCCCACACATTAGTCCAAAGATCGGTGAGGTATACTTACCAAAATTTAGAATACAGACACTATTAGTTACACAGTGTTCAGTTGTCCTGATACGAGAATTTATCGGGTCAATAAAATTCATATCGGGTGAGGCGAAGCCAAACCCGATATGAATTTTATTGACCCGATAAATTCCGTATTAGGACAACTGAACACTGTGTAACGAATTTATCCTGATTTTGTTGTATTACATATTATTATATTCAAATTCAATTTTAGGACAATATCAATAATATATTATAGATATTTAATCTAAAACTGTGAAAAAATAAAAATATTATGACTATAAAGCAACTCAATTTTTTTTTATTAGGTCAATGGTATAAGGGAGATAATTCCAATTGACGTAATAAATAAGGGAGATAATTCCAATTGACGTGATAAATAATTGTACTGAAATTTATTAGGACAATATCAGCCAATCAAATTGCGAGAAATTACTCTAAATCAGGATAAATATAGTTATCAACAAATTAATCAATTTACTGTTAATGTCAATAAATAATTTGAAAAATAGTTCAAGATATTCGGTTATTCACTTAATGTTCAAAAGTCACAAATACATGTACATCACGAGACACCATCAGATACGGAGTAAGGAATCCAATTATAAAGTTTGATCGGAGCATCCAGGCACACATCTTGTCCATGGTTCCAGGTAGCATGTAAATAAGGTAAAATTCGTCTAGTAGAGTTTCCAAATCTGTATAGTCGTCCAAGTAAGTGTTTCCCAACATTTAATTCCATGTGGTTTAGTTACGTTAAACTTATCGGCATAAAGGTCAATACAAAATCCAAAATGTTTCCTCATTGTGTTTAGCTATCCATGCACTGAAACAATTTCAGTTTAATCTCCCATATTCTGTCAGACACTGGAATAAATTAAGAAGCACATTCTTCTTATAAAATCCTGACTCACCAAGAGTCTTAAAAAGTCTATCATACACAAGCACTGCACCACTTGATCTGGTGCCCCAATATGTAATTTTATAGGTCACCGAAAGCATATAGCTTCATGGTTTTACTATAACCATATAAAACACACATTTCTATACTGAAATCCATACAAACTGATTGTTTGTTTATTAATTATATTCAAAAATTAGAAGTCATATAAAATAATTGGACTGCAATAATAAATCATTCCTTGTATTCCAGTAATCCCTAAATAATATCCTTAGCCATGTGGACAACATACCCATGGTGAACCAATTAAGGTTTACAATAAAAATGTATACGCAAAATATATACCTATTCTTGCGCATCGAGCGCCTAAGGTATTTCCAAAATTGCCTCTGTATACACCACCGAAAGCAGCTTCCAACAACAGCTAAGACAATGAGTGTACGTTCTTCTATTATCTTTATTCTAGTCACAACTCGTACAAGACAACCCTATTCCAGCTGTATGACAAAATTGTCATTTTAATTTCAAATCCTCGCTTTATCCACAATTTCTACATTTACTAAAGCCACATTGCTTAGCAACCTATATTTACCGCTAAAGCCACATTGCTTAGCAACTGAAAATATTCAGTATTATTTTCCTCTACGGTAACAATCCCCCCAAACTGAAATATTTCAGTTTATTTTCAAAGACCAACGTTAATATAGATACCAAGATGATATTATATTACAAATATTTTCGAGTACAATACTGTACTTTTAATCCTTTTTCAAAATTAAAATAAACCGGACAAATTTCCAGTATATAATCCATGACGGCACAATCTCTGACTTTTTGTACAACTTTGAAGTTTTGTATATAATGTTAATTCCCTCCTCGGAGTCCTTTCTATTCAAGAAAGCTAAATAATTGTTATTACATCCTCACTGACAAGACATAGATATGCAGACAAAACTATGCGACAGAAATGCAAGTACAAAATGTACTTTTGAATCCAAAACAATTTGAAGTATAATCAAAACAAATTATTTGATTTTCCAAATCCGTTTATGACAATAAATATAAAACGAACCAATAAACAGAACTAATAAATTAAACAACTTTTTCATGGTTAGAACGACAATGAGTATTCCCCATTGGTACCTCCATACAAACATTCCTTAGATGACAGGTGCTTTGACGTCGAAAATATGACGTCATATTGTAAACATGGCGTAAACAATCGCCGACTTCCTGGAAATTGAAAAGCCATAATAAGCTTTATAAAACCTGGATAAAATGCAGTTACATATTTAATTTTGTTGTGGGTGGTGTACACACAAATGTTGTGTTTGTATTCCTTTTATGCAAAAACAGCATATTTTCTCTGGGACGTGAACAAAATGTTCACCTTGTGCTCCAAAATCTGGATTTCTAATTTCATTTTCTGCAGGTAAATCACCTTTAATTGTATTGTTGTACAAAACGATGTTAAGTGCAGTACTGGTCATTGTTGGACCGGCACAAATAGCGGAAATGACAAGCAGACGAACAATAAACTGTTCGAATTTGACTCCTAGGGATACAAAAATCATTTTTATTCCGACCATATTGCCTAAAAAAAGGTACAAACAAAATGTTTGTTTTAGTTATTGTCCTAAATATCCCTCGGACGAGCCCCCAATGTAACGGGAGTGGAAGTTTCCACTGGCTTCGTTTTCCCGTTGTCTACCCAAGTTCTGGGATATCGGACAAAGTACGTAAAACTACGTGAATATAAACAAGATGTTTATTTTAAGACAAACATTATGGTTGAACATACGATTCTGACATAAATAAATATACTGAAATACGGTGGTGGCTAGTCTACTTGTATAAAAAAAGGTTCCATATGTGCTAGCCAAATCGTATGAGCGTCTGCTCATTTTAAATCCTAAGTGTAGACTGCCCAGAACCCGGTGAGTGACGTCATACTTATAGTTCCTAGGGACAACGAGCCCGGTCGGGCACGTGCCAGAACAGGAAGTCCTGTCAAGGATAATTTCATGGCCGGTCTCGGAAGAAAGAGTTACGGAACTATAAGTAATTCTAAAGTTACCCAATTTCCCCAAATATATAGAATAAATAAGTAAACAAAGTGACCACCATTACATTACAATTGTGTACACGTGTGAGAATCTCATGAATATTCATCGATTAAGTGTATAATTACCTCCCATTTCCTACGATAAGCACTGGCAATTGTCTGATTTATTGATTTTTAAATGTCACAACATTTATTTGTACGTCAAATTTTTACATTAACGTTTTGAAGACAAGATACATGAAAATCGTAGGAAAGCGTAGTTGCGGGGGAAGGGGATAAGCGTAAAAAGCGTATACGCGGTGTAAGGGGGTAAGCGTAAAAAGCGTATATGCGTGGTAAAGTAATAAGTCAAATTGGTGCCGTTCAGACCAAGGATCAACCAGGACTTCTAACCACTATCCGATAGAAAGGAATCACGTAAGTTGCAATTACCATAGCTTTCATTCTTTTTTAATGGATAAGCAAGATGCTTCTATGTCAGCACAAAAAGTAGAATTAGCTTTCAACGTGTCGCCAGTGAACTTCATGGTTTTAGTTACTATTCAATGCGATGTAGCCGCCGAATTAAAAGGGTTAAAATCAGCCATTTGTTCTCAAAACGTAGTTCAAGGAATAACGCCGTTTGAAGGTAATACGAAAGTTTTTAAAGCCTGGATTAAGTCTATTGAAAAATATGCTTTACTTTTTAATGATAGGGATCGAATTAAGGAAATAGCTTTTCAAACATGTAAAGGGGCTTTTTCAGATGAGGCATATTCAGATTTAGATGGACATAATGAAGCTATAGAAAGGGAACTCGTAGGCATTTTTTTAGATGGTTTAGCTCATTCTTATTTTAAAATGAAATTAATGAGAAAAAAATCAGCTACTTTTTCTTTGACAGTTAAAAGTGCAATGACTGAACAAAATTTAAGAAAAAGATTTACGTTAAGAACGGAAAGGGTAGACGAACCAAGGTATAAAACGATAAGACCAATGATATTTACTATACCAAGACGAACGGAACCTTTGAACTCTCATGAACCAATGGAAATTGATCATTATCGGGATGCAAAACGTTCTTATTCTTGTGGTAAAATAGGTTATGTATCACGTGATTGTCGTTCTGGGGGCAATTTGAGAGAAATTAATGCCGTAAAAATGCAAACATATCACGGAAATGTGGGTAGAAACAAGGAAGTGAATTGTTATTCTTGTGGTAGGGTTGGACATATAGCACGAGATTGTCGTTCTAGGAGAACATATTAACAAGTAAATGCAGTTGAAACGCAACAATATCAAGGGAATTCGGAAAGAATAAATGAGATAATTTGTTACCATTGTAATCAACGGGGACATATTAGACCAAATTGCCCAAATAGAAAACCTAGGACTGTTAACATGGTAGAAAACTGGGGTGTATATCAGGAAAACTAAAGCGCTCTTGTCACGTTGAAGCCGGTGATAAGAGTAAAATTGAAAAGAAATTACCTCCTAATTCTATAAATGTTGCAGGAGCTCCAAATTCAACCTTAATTAGATTTCAAAATCAAAGATATAGAGCTCTCGTAGATTCAGGCGCTAGTGTTTCTTTGATACACAAAAGAACTTTTGAAACTTTATTAAAGAAAACGGCTAATTTACAGTCCTTTAATAGGGGGTGGGGGTCTTGACATGTAGAAGGTTGTGCAAACCTTACTTTTGAAATAGGTAGTACAAAAGTTACTCAATTATTTTATGTTGTTAGAGACATGAACAGAAATGTTATTTTAGAAAAAGATTGGTTAATACAAAAGGGTTATATTTTGATTTAGGATGTTTGAGAATTAAAAAAAAATATGTTCCATTGGAAGAAGATATTATTGTGGCTTCAATTGTAAGATTAACCGTAAATGCCCTATTAAAACCACAAACAATTAATTTTTGTCCCGTAGGCCTTTTAAAGAGCAATCCAAGTTTTGGAAGTACTAAATTGTTAGAAATCTCACCTGTAGCTTCAGGGTATGTTAGTACAGAACCAGGCTTAATGATAAGTAATACGGTGGTTAATTTTAATAAAAATAGAAAGTTTCCTTTGATGATTGTAAATAACACAAACTCAATTATGCTAAGAAGAGGCTGTGTTGTAGGTAAGGCTTCTCATTTAGAAGAAATAAATTTAGTCAATGTGAATCAATCTCAAGGAACTTTGGGACTCAGAAAATTAGACAAGTCTGAAATAAGTGTACCACAAGAACTTAAAAAGGATATACTTAGAATGATAAGGGAAAATGAAGATGCTTTTGCAACTTCAGACAAAGATTTGGGGTGCACTGATCCAGTACAAATAACTATTGATACCGGGGATCACCCGCCTATCAGATTAAAACCTTAAATGGCCCCTCTCAATCAGAGAAAAATAATAGATAATAACATTGAGGAACAATTAGAGGCTAATATCATTAGGAAATCTAGGTCGGCTTGGGCTGCGCCTATCATTATTGTTTCAAAAAAGGATAAAACTTCAAGGATGTGTGTAGACTATCGCCGCCTAAACGCAGCTAGTAAAATTTATTCCTTTCCGTTGCCTCTGATTGATGACTTGCTTGCTTCAGTAGGTAAAGCCAAAGTAATGACATGACTCGATTTAAAGTCAGCATATTATCAGGTCAAGGTCAAAGAGTTGGATAAGGAAAAGACTGCTTTTGTATGTCACAAGGGATTATTTGAGTTCAATGTATTACCATTTGGTCTCGCCTCAGGGCCCAGTTTATTTAGTGAATTAGTTACAGAAGTATTAAAAGGGTGAGAGCATTTTTCAACTGCTTAAATAGATGATATTTTAAGATTTTCCGAAACAGAGGAAGAACATTTAAGCCACATTCAACAAGTTTTTGATATATAGATTACGACAGCACAACTGAAATTAAAATTGAAAAAATGTATTTTTTTGCAAGATGATACCAATTATTTAGGCTTTATAATAAGTAAAGATGGATTAAAACCAGATCTGGATAAGGTTGAGGCCATTCAAGGCATGAAAGCTCCCTCGAATATCAGGGAAGTAAGAGGATTAATAGGTTGTTTGAGTTATTATCGCAGATTTGTACCTTCATTTTCAAATATTGCAGAGCCTATAACTCCTTTAACTAGGAAAAACAAGGTTTTTAATTTGACCACAACTTGTCAAGTAGCTTTTGAAAAGTTTAGGAATGAACGTGAAAGTACCATTATTGGCATACCCAGATTTGAATAAACCCTATGTGCCTAACACGGACGCTAGCGATAGTTGTGTAGGTTCTTGTTTAACGCAATCACAGAAAAATCCAATCAGGGTTAAAAATGAAGTGGAGAGAGAGAACATATGGCGTCTATGGTCAGTCGAGGGTAGTGACGCTCCGATGTTTTCTGTGCTAGTTTGAAGTTTTACAGTTCTGTAAATGATTTTTCTTTGATTTTGGAACTTTTAGCAATACTATGCGAGTCTTTCTGAATAACAATTTTGGTGATTTTTTTAAAGAAAGATACTGTAAAAGCCTTCTGAAGTTGGAACAATAAGAAAAACATTCTAAATATAGACATTGGTAGTGACTTTATTGAGTAAACAACACTCCCTATATAGCAGTTCAAAAATAGATCGTAAATTTTGTAAACAAAAACAAAACAAAGCCAGATATCAATATTGTATAGTATAGTATTTATACATTAACATTTTCCGTCCTCCGATAATGGCACTACATCAGCAAATAACAAGCTTTGTATCGACAGCTAACGTTGGAAAACTATCTGCTACACAGGAAAATGACGACTCTGTATTTAGTGACTCAACACCCGCAAAACCAAAATCTGCAAAACGCCCGCATACATGTCTTTCTAGCGATGGCGATCACAGTCTATGCATTGAAACAGAATTAAATGAAATAAGAAATTCCATGAAAAACATATTGAGAAAAGAAGATGTTAAATTGATAGTAACAGAAACTGTAACAAGCTTACTCACCCAAATGAAAAAAGAGATGTAAAAAGAACTAAAAAAAGAAATGATGGTCGAAATTCAATCTAACCAAGAGAAAGTAGAACAACACTTTAAATCAGAAGTATCTAGGCTAAGTGCAAGAATTGATAGTGTAGAATTTGACAATGCAAACATTTTAGAAAAAAACGCAAGCCTTCATAAAGAAAACAGACTACTGAAAGAAGAAATAGAAAATACAGGTAGGCGTGCAACTGATGCAATGCAATTATCTAATTGGAATGAACAATATTCAAGGAAGAAAAACGTTAAAATATTTGACTTTCCAGGAAAAAGGGGGGACAAATTGCCTCACAATTTTCTTAATGAGATAGGTAAACTGGACGTTAATATTGACCAATCAGAAATTGTAGCAGCACACAGGATCCCTGGAAAACCGGGCAAACCTAGGCCAATTCTAATAAAATTTATCCGCATGGAATCTAAAATTGCTTTACTTCGCAATAGAAAACTAATCAATGAGAAGTTGGAAGTTCGGATTTCTGATGATGTCACAAGATTAAACCAAGGACTTCTTAATCGGTTATACCTACATGAGGATGTTACCAGTGCGTGGTATTTCAACGGACACATATATGGCACTGACAATAACGGAGAACGGCATCGTTTTGACATTTACGACAACATAAGGCAGAAACTCAAATCATAGAATAGATTCGTAACTGTCCATTTAATATTTGATGTTCATTCTTTTCAAGCTATTTAATGTTGATCTTGGGTTTTTTTTTGTTGTTTTTCCTATAGTATTTTCGTTTTTTTCTTTTTCACAAGAGTTGTAAGTGCGAATATTTGTATTGTAGCCAGAATTACCTGAATTTAATTTTTTTTTTTTACGGAATATAAAAAGTCATTTCCGTGTTTGCGTGTTTAATGTTGTTTTTAAATAGTTATGTTTTCACTGAATAATTAATTATTATAAGGGTTTAACCAACCTTAATTTAGTAAGGTTGGTGTTTTCCAACTATTGGAGGAAGTTATATAGGAAAGAAGAAGTATACTTTTACTATCCGTTTCAAAACTTCCGGTGTACAATTTTTATAAAAAAAACACGCATTGAAAATACACTTTTTAAAGATTATTGATAAGAATTAATCGGTTTTTACTGTGATTATTAACTCAAAAACTTAAATGACACTATACTGATATGCAAAAGTGCACCCAATATAGCGTATTCTTAGTATTCTATGAAATATAACTAAGTAAAATCTTAATCACTATACACGGCATCATAAAAAAACGAATTTTCATTGACTGTTTAGATTCTTTAATAAAACCAGTCTGATTACATGAAATTATGATCCAGTTAGAAACAAACCCATAAACCTTCCAGCATGCATTTAATTTGAAATTGACAGGCTTTCCCTAACAAATACATGTAGCTATAACTACAACATGGTATAAAACTTGTCATAGGTTCCCATGTACTTTTAGATAGTTCATTATTAAAATTACGGATCCAACTTTGATGTGTATGCAAAAATAAACTTCTATAAATAGATTCGTGAAATCTGGGTATGTTCATACTTAAAAATTGACACTCTTCTTACAATATATATCCAAAAAAAAAGAGAATGTACATGTAAAGGTAGTGAATCTGTGCTGTTTAAAAATTCAGACAGGAAAAATTATAGATGTATGTTCTTGTATCAGTAAATGCATGTGGGGGCGCATGTGTGTATATATATTTATATGTGTTTTGTTTACATTGTGTGAATACAAGTTTATCATGTTTATGTGTTGTTAAATATTCTGTGTTGTTTCTTTTTCATTATTTACTTTTTTCTTCAGTTTTTCCTTTCACGGTGTTAATATTATTAATTCATCTTTATTTGTTTGTCTTCTCCTTTAGACAAATAATACACAAATTTAAAATTTAAAACATGCAAATTGAAGAACAAAAATTGGAGATTTACTGAACTTTTATGATATATTTTTTTTGTTTCTACTTTAGCACAAAAGTAATGCTCATTCTATTCATAGCATGGTGCTTTTGACAAAAAATCTTTGGGGGGTGGGGGTAACTTTAAGTAAAAAATTGAAACATTGTGAAACAACTTTTATGTAATATAGACGCATGTGTGTATGTTTTGTTAATGCTGCTTTGATATAATGTGCTTGTAGATATTTATATTATTTATGCTACTCATTTTTAACCACTTTATTATATTATGTCAACTATAACTATTGGTAGCGTAAACTGCAGGGGTTTATCAGAAACAGTTAAAAGAATTGATATATTTACAAAATATAAGGACTTATATGATATAACTATATTAGTAGACACCCATAGCACATCTGAAAAAGAAAAACAATGGCTTCATGAATGGGGATATGTGGGGAAATTTAGTTCTTATTCTAGTAAAAGTAGCTATTCTTTTCAAAAATACTTTCGAATTCAAGATTTATGAGGAAACTATAGACCTGATGGGTAATTTTATTATATTAGATATCACCATTCAGGACTACCGTATAACTTTGGCAGCTATATATGGACCGAATAATGATGACCCAGTCTTTTTTGAGAACATAAAACATAAAATATCCCGCTACAGCAATTCGTCAATTGTAGTAGCGGGAGATTGGAATGTTGTTCAAGACTATGACATGGACACATTACATTATAGAAGTGAAAACAACCTCCAGTCAAAAGCTAAGATTCGTGAGGTAATGCATGAACTAGATTTATTAGATATATGGCGCCAGCAGCACCCTTTTGATAATAGGTACTCATGGCGGGGTCCAAATCACAAACAAAATACCTTGTTGAAATGGATTTGTTATATTTTTAATATTATACTTAAATGCGAATACATTCCATTACTATATCGACATGGCATAATTATTCCGTTATATAAAGGAAATAACAAAGACAAGAGTAATCCGAATAGTTACAGAGCTATTGTCCTAACATCCGTATTTGGAAAATTACATGACAAAACAGTCCTTCATCGAATAAATAAAATGCTTACTGCACTTGATAAGACTTTTCCTGATCCTTTACAGTTTGGATTTGTTCCTGAACATGGTTCTATCCCCGCTTTATACACACTAAAAGAATGTATTAACGTGTTTATGAAAAGTAAATCTAAACTTTATGTTGGTTTTCTAGATAACGAGAAAGCGTTTGATAAGATCTGGCACGACGGACTTTTAATCTGAAATTGAAAGAAATCGGTGTAACTGGTAAATTATGGAACATACTTTTTATGTCTTACAAATCTGCTAGTGCACATGTGCAATATAATGGACTCACTAGTGACAATTTCTCCATTTCGCAGGGTGTAGGGCAAGGGAGAGTACTCTCATCTTGGCTATTCTCCTTATATATAAATGACTTAATATTACAGCTGATTTCGACAAACTGTTGAATACGAATTGGTTATTTGAACATTCCTGCCATTCTTCTTGCGGACGACACAACCCTTCTTAGTGCTTCGCCAAAAGGTCTACAAGGTCTTCTTGACTGTGTACAAACTTATGCTTGTAAATGGAGACTTAAATATAACGGAACAAAAAGTTGTGTCTTGGCTTTTAATAATAATACAGATATTGACATTAAGCTTGGAAATACAAAATAGCGTGTAAAACTGATACAATTTATGCTGGTACATTGATAACTAACAATAACAAAACGTTTGAAAGGACACAAAATGCGACTAAGAAGTTAAAGAAAAATCTACACTCATTGTATAGTGCTGGAATTAACCCGAAAGGCCTTACACCGATTACAAACACGTTAATATGGAAGCGTTTTGTTCTGCCTACAGCATTGTACTCTTGCGAAGTATGGGGACAACTCTCAAATTCTGAAATAGAACTTTTAGAAAGAACACAACGATATGCTGCGCGATATATACAGTGTATGGACAAATATTCACCAACGGACTCAACTATAAGCAACCTTGGTTTATGGTCATTGGAAGCTGTAATTGACAAATTCAAACTTTTATTCTTTGGGCGATAATGTAGGAGTAAATCTACCACAACTCATAAAAAATTATTCAACATGTGCATTAGTCAATTTATTCTGGATGAAAATGCCGAACACTCTATAACCTATAATCTTATTACAACTCTTGTTAAATACGATCTATTTTCTTTCCTTGAAACCTATGTAAATGAGGATTACATACCAGAAAAAGTGCTGTGGTCGAAAATTGTCCGTCAGTCTATTGAAATTTATGAAGAGAACATATGGAAAAGTAATTTAGAAAATAGAAACGAACTCAAAAGGTATTCCAAAATTCATCCTACCCTCTGTGAACATAGATTAATTCGGTTGACAGTTTTATATCCCGATGCAAAACTCGAACTGCTAGTACTTGTGGCTTTAGGATCGGCAGCCATTAAGAAAGCTACATGTACTCTATGTAACAAACAATCTTTCGATATCGTTAAACATTTAAGAATGGAGTGTCATGTTCTATTGACAGAGAGAAATGTTATGTTTTATAAAATTGTAGACGACGATGACCTTCTTGAAGTACTACTAGGATCTGTTAATGATATAGTATACGATCTCGATCCTATAGATTGGTCTAAAATGATGTATTACATAGAAAAACATGTTTACCCCATGTTTAAGAAATTCAGACATGTATTATTTGAAAACAGATTTAATTTTGATTTTTGAATAGACTTTGATTGAAAAACATTGTGTTTTTGTTGTGTATACAAGAATATGTCATTATATGAATTGTGTGTTTATCTAAATATGGGTGTTGGTTTTTTTTTTCATTGGGTATTTATCTCGAAATGTATGATATTTTGTTTATTGTGTACATAATTATTAATTTCTGTTTGTATGCAAAATTCATTCATCAGATATAGAAGCATTTGTAGTTTCATCAGATATAGGAATAAGTTATAGATCGGATCATTCTCCTGTATTGATTAATTTAAAGTTTTCTAGTCAGATAAGAGGGAAGGGTACATGGAAATTTAATAGTTCAGTCTTTTAAGGGAAACTGAATTTATTGAGAAAGTAAAAGGGGACATCAAAACTGTCATTGAAGAATATGAGTCTGATCTATCTATGGATATTGAGACAGAGGATAAACTGTTTAATATAAGCTATCAGCTTTTATGGGATATGATTAAGATGAAAGTCCGTGGGTCTGCAATCTCATTTTCGTCTTTCCAGAAAAAAAGAAGAAAATAAAAAAGAAAAAGATTTACTATATAAGATATCATTATTAGATGAAAAACGTTTGGAGAATAACTTGCCATCAGTATACCAAGAAAGGGAAGGGATCAAACTAGAATTAAAAATATTGAGGGAAAAAAATGTAAAAGGGATAATTAGGGAAGTAACTATTTTTGTAATTTGGAAAAAAAACATTACACAGAAAAAAATATTCCCAAATTTATTTTGGAGAACGAGACTGAGATAACAGATCCTAGTACTATTAGAAATGAGCAAAAACAGTTTTATAAAAAATTATATACTAGTTGTAAACCATTGTTACTTGAAACTCACAGGGACACATTTCTTCAACAAGATAATTCTTTTATTACAAACCCGAATGATGAAGAGGTGGGTTCCTGTGAGGGACTTTTAACAATGCAGGAATGTCTGTCCTCTCTTAAAGTTATGAAGAATTCCAAATCACCTGGTATAGATGGATTTACTGTTGAACTCTATAAATTCTTTTGGAATGATATTAATATACCACTGGTAAGATGTTTAAATGAGGCTTTAGAATATGGAAAGTTCTCAATCACACAAAGGCAGGGACTCATTACTTGTATACCAAAGGAGGGTAAGTCAAAATTTTATTTAAATAACTGGCGACCTAACACACTTTTGTGTGTAGACTATACGATAGCTACAGCAAGTTTAGCAAATAGACTTAAAAAGGTGCTGGTAAATATAATAAGTCAAACACAAAAAGGATTTCTTAAAGGTAGGTACAAAGGTGAATGTACTAGATTTATTTATGATTTAATGGAAAAGTTGGAGGAAGACGACATTCCTGGACTTTTACTTTTAGTCGATTTCGAAAAAGCTTTCGACACGGTCGAATGGTCTTTTATACTAGAGGCGTTGCAGTTTTATGGCTTTGACCAAACATTTATAAGTTGGATTAAGGCATGCTACTGTGATGCCTCTAGTGCAGTGTTAAACAACGGATATATTTCAGAATAATTTTCATTGAAAAGAGGAGTTCGTCAAGGGGATCCTCTGTCTCCTTATCTATTTATTTTAGTTTTGGAACTACTCAGTGCAGCTATTAAAAATTACCCTGATGTTGATGGAGTAACTATTAATGACTCAGAATTTTTATTGAGTCAATATGCTGATGATTCTTCCCTTGTCCTGGATGGTGACAAAAAGTCTCTAAATCAATGTCTAAATTTGTTTGATAAATTTTCAGAATGTGCTGGACTCAGGTGTAATGTTGACAAAACTGAGGCCATATGGATTGGTTCGAAAAAGGGTAGTATGGAAAAACTTTTACCAGAAAAAAATCTTGTTTGGAACCTTTCTGGGAGGTTCAAACTATTAGGTATATGGTTTGAGCTTGCAAAAGGGGATAAGACTCTATGTTATTTTACAGCTTAGATAAACAGTATCAAGTCACTTCTTAATACTTAGGCTTATAGAGAACTAACATATATTGGGAGGGTGGTTGTGATTAAAACTTTAGCACTTCCCATTCTGGTTCAAGTTCTGACTGTCCTCCCTAACCCCCCAGATGGGGTTTTGAAGGAGATTCAAAATATATTTTTCAATTTTTTATGGAAAGGAAAACCAGATAAAGTGAAAAGAACAGTGGTTATGTCCGAACACTGTGATGGCGGTCTTAAGATGCCTAATACTTACTATTTTTGTAATAGCGTAAAAATGTCTTGGCTGTATAAATTACTAGACCCCCAAAATTACTCTCCTTGGAAAGTTTTGCTGCTTAGTTATATACAAAAATTTGGGGGGGGGACAAAAGTTTACATTTAAGTAAGGAAGGATTGCTTTATTTAGCAAAAAAAGTCAATTCCTTTTGGCAAGATATCCTGGTTAATTTTTCAAAATTGAAAAATAAATTGAAAGTTGAAAACAACACCGATATTCTGTCCCAGTCCATATGGCTAAATCCAAACATCAAAATGGATGGCAAGATGATTTTGAAGGGTAAATATATTGAAAATTGCATATTTTTCATAAATGATCTGGTGTCAGTTAATAATACATTATTTTCATATGAAGAATTTGAGAAAAAGTATAATTTCAATACTAATTTTGTAGAGTTTTAAGGTATTTTAAGTGCTATTCCAAATATATGGAAAAGTAGGATAGTAGGTAGTTCTAAACTTGATAATATTGAAAATAAATTAGTAGATAAAGTTAAAAAAGAACCTAAGTCTTGTAAATTTTTCTATAATTTATTTCTGGAGGAAAATAAAGTATTATCTCTTTCTTCCCGTAACAAATGGGAAATAGACTTAAATTTACAGATTGAAGATTGGAATGCTATTTATTCCATGCCCTTCATTATAACCAAAAATTCGTTTTTACAAAATTTCCAATTTAAGATTGTTCATAGGATTTTACCATGTAATTCCTTTTTATATAAATGTAAATTAAAAGAAACTGAACTATGTACATTTTGTTCAGAAGTTAAAGAAAATATTTTTCAATTTTTTGGGAATGTAATGTAACACAAAACTTCTGGTTATCCATTATAGATTGGATAAGAATTATGAAATCTTCTTGACTTTTAGGGCAAAAGAGGTCATTTTAGGTGTGTCTGAGGATTCCGTCAACAGTAAAACAGTTAATAGTATCTGTTGTTATTTAAATACTATATATACAAATGAAGATGTAAGAGTGTACTGCCCACAAAATATGGTGGGATAGAATATTTAAAGTATTGGATTACAATAGAAAAATACTCTGTATGTTTCTTAACCCCTACACAAAAAATAAAAATGGATCAGAAGTGGCAATTGTTAGAAGCAGCATTTAATTAACCAAATCAATTGTAATATTTCTATCTTATTATACCATTATGATTTAATCGATCTGAAAAGTATTAATTAACTTTTTATACCTTGTGTCTAATACTGTATTATGTAATTTCACGTGTTTCATCTTGAAAAATAAAATAATTACAAAAAAAAATGAAGTGGAAAGACCAATTTACTTCCTATCTCATAAATTGAGTGATACACAAACACGTTGGTCAACCATTGAAAAAAAAGCATTTGCTATTCATTATGCGTTACAAAAATTGAATCATTATTTGTATAATGCTGAATTTGTGATAAAGACAGATCACAAACCTTTGAAATACATCTTAGAATTCCCCATGCAAAATAAGAAAATTCAACTGTGGGCTTTGAACATAACGTGTTATAACTTTTCAGTATATTCCAGGGCTACAAAACGTTTTTATGTCTAGATTACCTTCAGACGAAAAACGAAAATCCAGATCCTTATCCGGATATTAGTGATAATACTTATGAAATTAATGTGATAAATTCAAATAAATGTCAATTGAACAAATGAAAGACAAAACATTACGCGAGTTAAACTTAAAGGAACAACTTGTAGGCGATAAGGTACCCGAGGCAGAGCAAAACAAGTACATCATAATAGATGACATACTTTTTTACATCTCAAATGTAGATAATGATCCCATTATAAGGTTGTACATACCTTCTCATATTAAACAAGCAGTTGTAGAACAGTATCATGATAAGAATGGGCACATGGGTATTGACAAAACATTTGATTCCATTCGTCAAAAATATTATTGGCCAAATATGTTTAAGGAATTGTTTAATTATGTCACTACTTGTGTACCTTGTCAATCACGCAATTTAACCAGACTCAAGCTGGCAGCCACTTTTATCGGCCAATCAAGATAGCAGCCACTTTTTTCCAGCAGCCAATTTTGACAATATGTCTAAAAACCAAAAAAATGCATAATACTCAAACGTTCCAAAAATCGCTAAATCTTAGTTAAATATAATTTAACAGCGGAATTCGACAATTTCGCGGCTTGTACTTAATTTAAAAGCATTTCATTTCATTTAAAATATGTATGTGAAGTTAGCTGCCGGTTTGTTATTCGATATTCGATATTCAACATCCGACGGCTGCTAGCAGTCGGTTCAATATTAAAATTTAGTTGAAAATCATCAAAATGTATAATTTTCATAGTTAACAGGAGTGAAAAATTACGCCGCAAATAGTTTTATGACCCCTTCAAGCTGTTTTAAATTCTCGTTGTCCTCGAATATAAACCCTTATATAAATTGCATATTTGTCTTTATGCAATATCGATTTTTATCAATAAAACGACATCAAAGATTTGATTTAACATATAATATATAAAACTAAAACTAAAGCCGGCCACTCTAAGAACATTCAGAAATATAAATAGAAATATCTATGGAAAGCCAAAAAAAGATAAATATAAAGTGAAAACCTACGGGAGACCACTCAGATGACAGTGAGAACCCTGGTGTTTCAATATTCCAAAATGAAACGATATTATAGACTCTATAGAATATAAAATTGAGTGTACATATACACGTGACTAAAAAGATCTTCGGTTATAGGTATCGAAAATACGTAAATTGGCAACTTTGAACCTCTGTGGTGGCCAGACCGGCCCGGATCCCAGAAAAATATTTAAGTAGGGAATAGCTTGGGTTAATACCTTTAAAATGAGCTAGGTCCGGTTCGGAACTTTGCCGTAGGGATATATCGAAGAGTACCGAATGTGTGATTGATACGAAAAATACGTAAATGGGCAACTTTGAACCTCTGTGGTGGCCAGACGGGCCCGGATCCCAGAAAAATATTTAAGTGGGGAATAGCTTGGGTCAATACCTTTGAAATGAGGTAGGTCCGGTTTGGAACTTTGCCGTAGGGATATATCGAAGAGTACCGAATGTGTGATTGATACGAAAAATACGTTAATGGGCAACTTTGAACCTCTGTGGTGGCCAGACGTGCCCGGATCCCAGAAAAAATATTTAAGTGGGGAATAGCTTGGGTTAATACCTTTAAAATGAGCTAGGTCCGGTTCGGAACTTTGCCGTAGGGATATATCGAAGAGTACCGAATGTGTGATTGATACGAAAAATACGTAAATGGGCAACTTTGAACCTCTGTGGTGGCCAGACGGGCCCGGATCCCAGAAAAATATTTAAGTGGGGAATAGCTTGGGTCAATACCTTTGAAATGAGCTAGGTCCGGTTTGGAACTTTGCCGTAGGGATATATCGAAGAGTACCGAATGTGTGATTGATACGAAAAATACGTAAATGGGCAACTTTGAACCTCTGTGGTGGCCAGACGGGCCCGGATCCCAGAAAAATATTTAAGTGGGGAATAGCTTGGGTTAATACCTTTAAAATGAGCTAGGTCCGGTTCGGAACTTTGCCGTAGGGATATATCGAAGAGTACCGAATGTGTGATTGATACGAAAAATACGTAAATGGGCAACTTTGAACCTCTGTGGTGGCCAGACGGGCCCGGATCCCAGAAAAATATTTAAGTGGGGAATAGCTTGGGTCAATACCTTTGAAATGAGCTAGGTCCGGTTTGGAACTTTGCCGTAGGGATATATCGAAGAGTACCGAATGTGTGATTGATACGAAAAATATGTAAATGGGCAACTTTGAACCTCTGTGGTGGCCAGACGGGCCCGGATCCCAGAGAAATATTTGAGTGGGGAATAGCTTGGGTTAATACCTTTGAAATGAGCTAGGTCCTGTTCGGAACTTTGCCGTAGGGATATATCGAAGAGTACCGAATGTGTGATTGATACGAAAAATACGTAAATGGGCAACTTTGAACCTCTGTGGTGGCCAGACGGGCCCGGATCCCAGAAAAATATTTAAGTGGGGAATAGCTTGGGTCAATACCTTTGAAATGAGCTAGGTCCGGTTTGGAACTTTGCCGTAGGGATATATCGAAGAGTACC
Source organism: Mytilus trossulus (assembly GCF_036588685.1). Lineage (NCBI taxonomy): Eukaryota > Metazoa > Mollusca > Bivalvia > Mytilida > Mytilidae > Mytilus > Mytilus trossulus. The sequence continues at coordinate 14,438,579 of NC_086386.1, forward strand.
GAATGTGTGATTGATACCGAAAATACGTAAATGGGCAACTTTGAACCTCTGTGGTGGCCAGACGGGCCCGGATCCCAGAAAAATATTTAAGTGGGGAATAGCTTGGGTCAATACCTTTAAAATGAGCTAGGTCCGGTTTGGAACTTTGCCGTAGGGATATATCGAAGAGTACCGAATGTGTGATTGATACGAAAAATACGTAAATGGGCAACTTTGAACCTCTGTGGTGGCCAGACGGGCCCGGATCCCAGAAAAATATTTAAGTGGGGAATAGCTTGGGTTAATACCTTTAAAATGAGCCAGGTCCGGTACGGAACTTTGCCGTAGGGATATATCGAAGAGTACCGAATGTGTCATTGATACGAAAAATACGTAAATGGGCAACTTTGAACCTCTGTGGTGGCCAGACGGGCCCGGATCCCAGAAAAATATTTAAGTGGGGAATAGCTTGGGTCAATACCTTTAAAATGAGCTAGGTCCAGTTTGGAACTTTGCCGTAGGGATATATCGAAGAGTACCGAATGTGTGATTGATACGAAAAATACGTAAATGGGCAACTTTGAACCTCTGTGGTGGCCAGACGGGCCCGGATCCCAGAAAAAATATTTAAGTGGAGAATAGCTTGGGTTAATACCTTTAAAATGAGCTAGGTCCGGTTCGGAACTTTGCCGTAGGGATATATCGAAGAGTACCGAATGTGTGATTGATACGAAAAATACGTAAATGGGCAACTTAGAACCTCTGTGGTGGCCAGACAGGCCCGGATCCCAGAAAAATATTTAAGTGGGGAATAGCTTGGGTCAATACCTTTAAAATGAGCTAGGTCCGGTTTGGAACTTTGCCGTAGGGATATATCGAAGAGTACCGAATGTGTGATTGATACGAAAAATACGTAAATGGGCAACTTTGAACCTCTGTGGTGGCCAGACGGGCCCGGATCCCAGAAAAATATTTTAGTGGGGAATAGCTTGGGTTAATACCTTTAAAATGAGCTAGGTCCGGTTCGGAACTTTGCCGTAGGGATATATCGAAGAGTACCGAATGTGTGATTGATACGAAAAATACGTAAATGGGCAACTTTGAACCTCTGTGGTGGCCAGACGGGCCCGGATCCCAGAAAAATATTTAAGTGGGGAATAGCTTGGGTCAAAACCTTTAAAATGAGCTAGGTCCGGTTTGGAACTTTGCCGTAGGGATATATCGAAGAGTACCGAATGTGTGATTGATACGAAAAATACGTAAATGGGCAACTTTGAACCTCTGTGGTGGCCAGACGGGCCCGGATCCCAGAAAAATATTTAAGTGGGGAATAGCTTGGGTTAATACCTTTAAAATGAGCTAGGTCCGGTTCGGAACTTTGCCGTAGGGATATATCGAAGAGTACCGAATGTGTGATTGATACGAAAAATACGTAAATGGGCAACTTTGAACCTCTGTGGTGGCCAGACGGGCCCGGATCCCAGAAAAATATTTAATTGGGGAATAGCTTGGGTCAATACCTTTGAAATGAGCTAGGTCCGTTTGGAACTTTGCCGTAGGGATATATCGAAGAGTACCGAATGTGTGATTGATACGAAAAATACGTAAATGGGCAACTTTGAACCTCTGTGGTGGCCAGACGGGCCCGGATCCCAGAAAAATATTTAAGTGGGGAATAGCTTGGGTTAATACCTTTAAAATGAGCTAGGTCCGGTTCGGAACTTTGCCGTAGGGATATATCGAAGAATACCGAATGTGTGATTGATACGAAAAATACGTAAATGGGCAACTTTGAACCTCTGTGGTGGCCAGACGGGCCCGGATCCCAGAAAAATATTTAAGTGGGGAATAGCTTGGGTTAATACCTTTAAAATGAGCTAGGTCCGGTTCGGAACTTTGCCGTAGGGATATATCGAAGAGTACCGAATGTGTCATTGATACGAAAAATACGTAAATGGGCAACTTTGAACCTCTGTGGTGACCAGACGGGCCCGGATCCCAGAAAAATATTTAAGTGGGGAATAGCTTGGGTCAATACCTTTAAAATGAGCTAGGTCCAGTTTGGAACTTTGCCGTAGGGATATATCGAAGAGTACCGAATGTGTGATTGATACGAAAATACGTAAATGGGCAACTTTGAACCTCTGTGGTGGCCAGACGGGCCCGGATCCCAGAAAAAATATTTAAGTGGGGAATAGCTTGGGTTAATACCTTTAAAATGAGCTAGGTCCGGTTCGGAACTTTGCCGTAGGGATATATCGAAGAGTACCGAATGTGTGATTGATACGAAAAATACGTAAATGGGCAACTTTGAACCTCTGTGGTGGCCAGACGGGCCCGGATCCCAGAAAAATCTTTAAGTGGGGAATAGCTTGGGTCAATACCTTTAAAATGAGCTAGGTCCGGTTTGGAACTTTGCCGTAGGGATATATCGAAGAGTACCGAATGTGTGATTGATACGAAAAATACGTAAATGGGCAACTTTGAACCTCTGTGGTGGCCAGACGGGCCCGGATCCCAGAAAAATATTTTAGTGGGAAATAGCTTGGGTTAATACCTTTAAAATGAGCTAGGTCCGGTTCTGAACTTTGCCGTAGGGATATATCGAAGAGTACCGAATGTGTGATTGATACGAAAAATACGTAAATGGGCAACTTTGAACCTCTGTGGTGGCCAGACGGGCCCGGATCCCAGAAAAATATTTAAGTGGGGAATAGCTTGGGTCAATACCTTTAAAATGAGCTAGGTCCAGTTTGGAACTTTGCCGTAGGGATATATCGAAGAGTACCGAATGTGTGATTGATACGAAAAATACGTAAATGGGCAACTTTGAACCTCTGTGGTGGCCAGACGGGCCCGGATCCCAGAAAAATATTTAAGTGGGGAATAGCTTGGGTCAATACCTTTAAAATGAGCTAGGTCCAGTTTGGAACTTTGCCGTAGGGATATATCGAAGAGTACCGAATGTGTGATTGATACGAAAAATACGTAAATGGGCAACTTTGAACCTCTGTGGTGGCCAGACGGGCCCGGATCCCAGAAAAAATATTTAAGTGGGGAATAGCTTGGGTTAATACCTTTAAAATGAGCTAGGTCCGGTTCGGAACTTTGCCGTAGGGATATATCGAAGAGTACCGAATGTGTGATTGATACGAAAAATACGTAAATGGGCAACTTTGAACCTCTGTGGTGGCCAGACGGGCCCGGATCCCAGAAAAATATTTAAGTGGGGAATAGCTTGGGTCAATACCTTTAAAATGAGCTAGATCCGGTTTGGAACTTTGCCGTAGGGATATATCGAAGAGTACCGAATGTGTGATTGATACGAAAAATACGTAAATGGGCAACTTTGAACCTCTGTGGTGGCCAGACGGGCCCGGATCCCAGAAAAATATTTTAGTGGGGAATAGCTTGGGTTAATACCTTTAAAATGAGCTAGGTCCGGTTCGGAACTTTGCCGTAGGGATATATCGAAGAGTACCGAATGTGTGATTGATACGAAAAATACGTAAATGGGCAACTTTGAACCTCTGTGGTGGCCAGACGGGCCCGGATCCCAGAAAAATATTTAAGTGGGGAATAGCTTGGGTCAATACCTTTAAAATGAGCTAGGTCCGGTTTGGAACTTTGCCGTAGGGATATATCGAAGAGTACCGAATGTGTGATTGATACGAAAAATACGTAAATGGGCAACTTTGAACCTCTGTGGTGGCCAGACGGGCCCGGATCCCAGAAAAATATTTAAGTGGGGAATAGCTTGGGTTAATACCTTTAAAATGAGCTAGGTCCGGTTCGGAACTTTGCCGTAGGGATATATCGAAGAGTACCGAATGTGTGATTGATACGAAAAATACGTAAATGGGCAACTTTGAACCTCTGTGGTGGCCAGACGGGCCCGGATCCCAGAAAAATATTTAATTGGGGAATAGCTTGGGTCAATACCTTTGAAATGAGCTAGGTCCGGTTTGGAACTTTGCCGTAGGGATATATCGAAGAATACCGAATGTGTGATTGATACGAAAAATACGTAAATGGGCAACTTTGAACCTCTGTGGTGGCCAGACGGGCCCGGATCCCAGAAAAATATTTAAGTGGGGAATAGCTTGGGTTAATACCTTTAAAATGAGCTAGGTCCGGTTCGGAACTTTGCCGTAGGGATATATCGAAGAGTACCGAATGTGTCATTGATACGAAAAATACGTAAATGGGCAACTTTGAACCTCTGTGGTGGCCAGACGGGCCCGGATCCCAGAAAAATATTTAAGTGGGGAATAGCTTGGGTCAATACCTTTAAAATGAGCTAGGTCCAGTTTGGAACTTTGCCGTAGGGATATATCGAAGAGTACCGAATGTGTGATTGATACGAAAAATACGTAAATGGGCAACTTTGAACCTCTGTGGTGGCCAGACGGGCCCGGATCCCAGAAAAATATTTAAGTGGGGAATAGCTTGGGTTAATACCTTTAAAATGAGCTAGGTCCGGTTCGGAACTTTGCCGTAGGGATATATCGAAGAATACCGAATGTGTGATTGATACGAAAAATACGTAAATGGGCAACTTTGAACCTCTGTGGTGGCCAGACGGGCCCGGATCCCAGAAAAATATTTAAGTAGGGAATAGCTTGGGTTAATACCTTTAAAATGAGCTAGGTCCGGTTCGGAACTTTGCCGTAGGGATATATCGAAGAGTACCGAATGTGTCATTGATACGAAAAATACGTAAATGGGCAACTTTGAACCTCTGTGGTGGCCAGACGGGCCCGGATCCCAGAAAAATATTTAATTGGGGAATAGCTTGGGTCAATACCTTTGAAATGAGCTAGGTCCGGTTTGGAACTTTGCCGTAGGGATATATCGAACAGTACCGAATGTGTGATTGATACGAAAAATACGTAAATGGGCAACTTTGAACCTCTGTGGTGGCCAGACGGGCCCGGATCCCAGAAAAATATTTAAGTGGGGAATAGCTTGGGTTAATACCTTTAAAATGAGCTAGGTCCGGTTCGGAACTTTGCCGTAGGGATATATCGAAGAATACCGAATGTGTGATTGATACGAAAAATACGTAAATGGGCAACTTTGAACCTCTGTGGTGGCCAGACGGGCCCGGATCCCAGAAAAATATTTAAGTGGGGAATAGCTTGGGTTAATACCTTTAAAATGAGCTAGGTCCGGTTCGGAACTTTGCCGTAGGGATATATCGAAGAGTACCGAATGTGTCATTGATACGAAAAATACGTAAATGGGCAACTTTGAACCTCTGTGGTGGCCAGACGGGCCCGGATCCCAGAAAAATATTTAAGTGGGGAATAGCTTGGGTCAATACCTTTGAAATGAGCTAGGTCCGGTTTGGAACTTTGCCGTAGGGATATATCGAAGAGTACCGAATGTGTGATTGATACGAAAAATACGTAAATGGGCAACTTTGAACCTCTGTGGTGGCCAGACGGGCCCGGATCCCAGAAAAATATTTAAGTGGGGAATAGCTTGGGTCAATACCTTTAAAATGAGCTAGGTCCGGTTTGGAACTTTGCCGTAGGGATATGCCGAAGAGTACCGAATGTGTGATTTATATGAAAAATACGTAAATGGGCAACTTTGAACCTCTGTGGTGGTCAGATGGACCCGGATCCCAGAAAAATATTTAAGTAGGGAATAGCTTTGGTCAATACCTTTAAAATGAGCTAGGTCTGGTTCGGAACTTTGCCGTAGGGATACGCCAAAGAGTACCGAATGTGTGTTTGATATGAAAAATACTTAGATGGGCAACTTTGTATCTCTGTGGTGGCCAGACGGGCCCGGATCCCAGTAAAATATTTAAGTAGGGAATAGCTTGGGTCAATACCTTTAAAATGAGCTACATTGTAGGTCCGGTTCGGAACTTTGCCGTAGGGATACGCCAAAGAGTACCGAATGTGTGTTTGATATGAAAAATACGTAAATGGGCAACTTTGAACCTCTGTGGTGGCCAGACGAGCCCAGATCCCAGAAAAATATTGAAGTGGGGAATAGCTTGGGTCAATACCTTCGAAATCAGCTAGGTCCGGTTCGGAACTTTGCCGTAGGGATATGCCGAAAAGTACCGAATGTGTGGTATATATGAAAAATACGTAGATGGGCAACTTTGAATATCTGTGGTGGCCAGACGGGCCCGGATCCCAGAAAAATATATAAGAAGGGAATAGCTTGATTCAATACCTTTAAAATGAGCTAGGTCCGGTTCGGAACTTTGCCGTAGGGATATGCCGAAGAGAACCGAATGTGTGTTTGATATGAAAAATACGTAGATGGGCGACTTTGAATCTCTGTGGTGGCCAGACGGGCCCGGATCCCAGAAAAATATTTAATTAGGGACTAGCTTGGGTCAATACCTTTAACATGAGCTTGGTACAGTTCGGAACTTTGCCGTAGGGATATGCCGAAAAGTACAGAATGTGTGATTGAGATGAAAAATACGTAAATGGGCAACTTTGAACCTCTGTGGTGGTCAGATGGGCCCGGATCCCAGAAAAATATTTAAGTAGGGAATAGCTTGGGTCAATACCTTTATAATGAGCTAAGTCTGGTTCGGAACTTTGCCGTAGGGATACGCCGAAGAGTACCGAATGTGTGTTTGATATGAAAAATACGTAAATGGGCAATTTTGAACCTCTGTGGTGGCTAGACGGGCCCGGATCCAAGAAACATATTTAAGTGGGGAATAGCTTGGGTCAATACCTCTAAAATGAGCTAGGTCCAGTTTCGAACTTTGCTGTAGGGATATACCGAAGAGTACCGAATGTGTGTTTGATCTGAAAAATACGTAAATGGGCAACTTTGAACCTCTGTGGTGGCCAGACGGGCCCGGATCCCAGAAAAAATATTGAAGTGGGGAATAGCTTGGCTCAATACCTTCGAAATGAGCTAGGTCCGGTTCGGAACTTTGCCGTAGGGATATGCCGAAAAGAACCGAATGTGTGGTATATATGAAAAATATGTAGATGGGCAACTTTGAATCTCTGTGGTGGCCAGACGGGCCCGGATCCCATAAAACTATTTAAGTGGGGAATATCTTGGCTCAATACTTTCGAAATGAGCCAGGTCCAGTTCGGAACTTTGCCGTAGGGATATGCCGAAAAGTACCGAATGTGTGGTATATATGAAAAATACGTAAATCGGCAACTTTGAATCTCTGTGGTGGCCAGACGGGCCCGGGTCCCAGAAAAATATTTAAGTGGGAATAGCTTGGGGAATACCTTTGAAATGAGCCAGGTCCGGTTCGGAACTTTGCCGTAGGGATATGCCGAAGAGTACCGAATGTGTGTTTGAAATGAAAAATACGTAAATGGGAAACTTTGAATCTTGGTGGTGGCCAGACGGGCCCGGATCCCAAAAATATATTAAAGTAGGGAATAGCTTGGGTCAATACCTTTAAAATGAGCTAGGTTCGGTTCGGACCTTTGCCGTAGGGATATGCCGAAGAGTACTGAATGTGTGTTTGATATGGAAAATACGTAGATGGGCAACTTTGAATCTCTGTGGTGGCCAGACGGGCCCGGATCCCAGAAAAATGTTTAAGTAGGGAATAGCCTGTGTCAATACCTTTAAAATGAGCTAGGTTCAGTTGGGAACTTTGCCGTAAAGCAATCTTAGGAGTTCCGAATTTATGATTGTTGAAGAATCTCAATAAATGCGTTGTGTTTTCTATTTACGTTTGACTGTCGTGATAGTTATTAAATGCATAATACAATAACGTCACTCACTATAGCGTTACAGTTACAACGTAACCATAGCATAATGTTTGTACTTTCGTCTATTTTTTACTTTCTGGGGGGGGGGGGGGGGGGGGCGAGAAATTTGAAATATGTAACGAACAATTATAAGAAAATGTAAGTTCATAATGTAGATAAAAGAAATTTTAAATTAATGTCCATCTCAAATTAAACAATCTAGTTCATTGACCTTAAATGATCACAACTAAAGTTTATCTCATAGTCCATTCATAGATATTTCTTCTGCCACATACAGTAGCTTCACTAAGCGGTAATTTTCTTTGTGCATTGCAAGTTTCTTTCCTGTATCTATTTGGTTTCTTGACTCTACCAGTTGAGGGTGTGTTCGTTCGGAAGTTCTAGGTAGCAAGTTTATTCCTTGGAAATTTTCATAAAATTGGTTCATGTCCAATCTACTTTTTACGAGCCATTGCGATGTGTCGTCTGGTCTTCATTTGGCAACGGTCGTACCTGAAGTTATATCATCTGGAGGGTCATGTTTTCATAGCAACTTTGCCGTAGACTTTCCTTTTTTGTCAATAGCTTTGTCTGGTTTTCAATGACGTTTACCAGAGCTGTAGGTGTTGACGGATGGTTGGTGTTTCTATTGACTGTATAGCGGGGGATCCTTTTCCTCTTATAACTCTGTCCTCAATAATTTACCAGTAGTAGTCGGGACCTATGAGTAAATCAATTTCAAACGTTCTGTACTTAAATTTAAGTCCTCTCAAATGTGGCAAGTTTCTTGTAGTCTGTGAAATCTTGTCTTGATCGGAACGGCAATATCTGGAAAAATGAGTGTATCGATTTGGACATTTTCTCCTAGGTCGGTCTTTAACTGTGTTGTTGCGGTGTCTTAGTTGCGAACCTTCTAAGATAAATCTCCTTACACAGACGGATGAATGCTTACTTTTCAGTTATTTTCTGAAATATAAAAGAACACTGTGCTCCCTCGTCAAATATGAGGTTACATTCTACTTCTTGGTCGTTATTTACAACTGATGTAGTTGGTGTTTTGAATGTGATTGCGTACCCATAAAAAATGCAGTGACTGAATCCATGACTCCTTCGCCAGCTGCAAGTATTTCAATCTCTTTAGTTATTGATTTTCGTAGTTTTTTTCAATATCAAGTTATACCTCCCGTGTTCTCTTGCAATAAATTTTCTTATGTCAATTGGTAACTAGTCCAAAACTACAGGTATACCAAAAGCGAACCATACATCCCAGGTGTTTGACAAAGTAACTCTAATCCATGCACATATGTTTCAAGTTTGTCTCCGTAAGACCTCAAGCTAAATGCATCATGTGTCGGTGCGGGTAAGCTCCTGAGTGATTTCATGTAAGCATAAACAGTTTTGTTTGGGTTTCAAAATCTTTCTCTAAGCGGCTGTCTCATAATTTGCGTGCGTAAGCGCAAATCCTGCTAGTTAGGCGGGGGCGGACCAGTAAAGTTGCGTGATTGATTTCCGGTAGGATTTTCCTCTGATGGAATTCGTTCTCTAGTGTTTAGTGTGTAAACGGCTGATGAGTTTGTATAAATAACGTTTGATGTAGGTATATAGCATTCAGCGTTAGCTTTAATAGTTGACTTTTCTTTTAAATTAGAAGTATTGTTGGAGGATTTGATTGTTTGCTTAAGTTTTCGTATTTGCCTTCGTTTACTGTCTAAATTAAACATATACTTATCCGATTCTGTAATTTCTTGTTCAATGTGATCCTTTTGTACGACTTCTTTCTTCTTCTCATTTAAATCATGAATAATCTTCTTTTTCTGGGTTACGGCATACTCCATTGCCTTGAATTCTTCAATTTTGACGTTTTCAGGATTCTCCTTTAGCTCCTCGAGTTTGACCCAAAGCTTTTTCGCTGATGCTCTGTTGCCAACACGTATTGCCTTTAACTTCGTTTCCATTGTTGAACAACCTTCCCGTCAGTCACGCCACCAGAAATGTAAAAGAATCTCAATAAATGCGTTGTGTTTTCTATAACCGTTCAATCGTCGTGATAGCTAATGAATAGTGGCACTCACTATAGCGTTATGGTTACAACGTTACCATAGCGTAATGTTTGTATTTCGCGTATTTTCTGACATGATTAATATGAAAAGTCTGTTAAGGCACAATAGTAGTCAGAATTGCCATGATCCAAGAAAAATATTAAAGCTGGGAACATTGCCTTAAGGATATGATAAGAAGTACCGAATATTTGGTTTGTAAATAAAATACGTTACATGAATTTCGGAACCACTGTAATGGCCAGGTACAGGGCGCCGAATGGGACTCTTGTGGTTTTGTACAAAATTCAATTCTGTCAAAACAAAATCATTTTTGTCTTACAAAACTATGTGATACAGACTTCTTTTCTGAGAACTTCAATTTTGTGATGACAAAATTGACTTTTGTCAAAAAGGTATGCAAATAAGTTTACAAAATTGACTATTGTTACCTGATATGGAAATTAAAACACAAAAGTCAATTGTGTGAGACAAAATTGACTTTTGTGAGACAAAATTCAATTTTGTGATGACAAAATTCAAATTTTGTGCGACGAAATTCACTGTTGTGAGACAAAATTGACAAAATTGAATTTTGTCTCAATTTTGTGAGACAAAATTCAATTTTGTAAATTTTGTCTCACAAAAGTTAATTTTGTCTCACCCAATTGAATTTTGTGTTTTAATTTCTATATCAGGTAACAATAGTCAAATTTGTATGCAAATAAGTTTAAGTAAAAGTAATGACGTACCATTATACAGGTTTAAGTAGTGTCATGGTGTAAAAGTAGTCTGATTTCAAACCGTTGAATAGGGGCAAGGTGTTTTACGTTTAAGGATGAGGTGTGTAAGGGTAAGGGGTATTATAGTTAGAATTTGAAGAGGAGTACGGGGTGGTGTTTTTTAAATAAAAAAAACCCACCAAAATGTCGAAATATTTTTTATTGAGATAACGATGGCATCTTATAATCAATATCATTTCATTGATCTGAATACCTTTGATACAAAAGAAAAAAAAAGAAATGGAGGGACCTGCCAACAAGTGAGGTAAACCAAATTATATAGAATACAAGTGTGGATGGAATATTTTGTGATAGTTACCTACTAATCTTGAAGGCAAGGAAGGCGGTAACAAGAAAGGTGTTGGCTTGTAGTGGGTTGTATTACGAAACGAGAACGTTGGAAGGGCCGTTCATCAGAAGTACGATTGCCTACACCCTAATTAGACAGAAAACCGCGTGGTAGTACGTGTTCTTGTTTTCCTTTTCATATCTAGTAATCATTATATTAAAAAAAATACAATTGGTGGTTAGGGGTGTGAAATAAAAAAAAATCATCATAAAAGACACGTTTGTGTAAAGTATTAAATAAACAATGGCATTTACAAACAAAAACATACCGGGTCCGTCTAGATTGTCGCTTAATATACGTACTATACTTAATACAGTGGTGGTATTAGGTTTATAAAGACAATACCAACGGAACCTTTACATATGACGGTAAACCAATAACATCGAATGGCAAAGGATTTTGAGTTAAAAGGGTATAGTATAAATCAAAAGACGTGTTGGTAAAGCTTATTGAAGACAAAACGCATCAAGTGTTACCCCGCACAGAAGTGTTCACTAAAAATGAATTAATACTAAGAGCAAAGAAACGGTATATACCTTATAGATCTATGTAAAAGTAAAACGACTCCAACAAGACATAGCAAAGAAACCTGTTATTAAGGTAAAAGATGGAGTGCTTAACCTACATTTGATTGGTAAAATTTCAGACGCACAACAATTAAAGTAGGCATCAAAGGTACAATAAGTGCTTTTAGTACAGTTGGTTGAAACAAACCCTGAAACAGGTCACAGTGATTTAGGTCAACTCAAGTTACAGAGTATTACTCATGAATCAACCAACTAAAACACTGAACTAATAGTAATGATCAAAATGGCAAAAGAAAGCATATCAACTTGCATGCGTGATGGAAGTGAGTGAACGTTAGTTATATTGTAGAAGTCCGACTTCATTTGGATGAATTGTATCCCTGAATAGTAAGTATAACCTACGCCTTTCAGAAAAACTAGCACAGAAGAAAACTATTATTTACGTGAGCTGTGTTCTCAAAATCACATAACGAAGAGGTGAATCAGAAAAGTAAACACCGTGTGAGTCAATACCAAAAATTGTAAAACGAGTTGAACAAAAGGGATGGCAGGGGCTGGTTATTGTCGTTGAAACATATTGACCAAATTTGAAAGGCTAAATACTACCTTGTATACTTTATGTGTTCGGGTATGGTGTTGAAATACACAACAACTCTTAAGAAAATTTGAAGTGAAACCCGTTAAGAATTCAAAGAACATCAGAATGGATAGAACTCACAAAAACATGTTGTATTTAACCAATGCTACTAAACATCATTACTATTGAATAAATCGATTATCACATTTGTTAAGTCCCCAAGTGTCATCCAACAATGATAAAGTGTTATTGTCGAAGATGTATGCACCACTGGACTTTTGAGACAAACAAGAGGAATGAAGTAAAAATCGAGATCCCAGAAGAAGATGCCTTTACAATATTTTACAACTTAGTACAAAAGTAAAATGCGATTTCTTTATGTTATTTATGCTGACATTCAATGTAACTTAGAACAGATAGACACTTGCCAAACTGGCAAATTAAAAGCTTACACGGATGTTAACCAAAAACAAATACACCTTCTGGTTTAACTACCGTGTCAAGTATACTCATGGGGACTACAAAGACACAAAAGTGTACTCAGGGGAAGACATTGTTAAGAGATTTGTGGCTTGTATGGAAGAGATAATGTAGGAGATTACAGACATGACAGACAAATACATGGATAAACAGATCTGGTGATGACTGAAGTAGATCCCCAATGTTTTACAGCGAGTTAACATTGTCCCACGTGTGATGATGAATTAGGGAAACAAAGTGCGTGAACAGGGCCATTTGACAAGGTGGGTATCATGGTGCAGCACATAAAACAATGCAACTTTAACTGTCAACTATCTACTTTTGTTCCCATTGTGTTTCAAACCTTCGCAGGGTATGATTCCCACTTGTTTGTAAAGGCGTTTGGGTTTACCGATGGTGAAGTGAATTGCATTCCCAACACTGATGAAAAGAGCATATTTTTTTCTAATAACGTGGATGGGTAAGTAATGCTTTTCATCGATTTGTGTAGGTTTATATTAAAATCGTTCTACACCTTATATATTTAGCTAAGAATTTAAAGTTGAACCAATTTAAGGTATGAAAGTCGTGATTTGGTAGCATTATGAATTAATGATAACAAAATGTTTATCTTATGATTTCATGAAGGGTCATTACAACATGACGAAAACACAACTACTATCTGCTGACCGACTTAACAATAAACACATTAGTGTGGTTGACTATGCTGATGTACAACATGTGTTTACTACATTTAACTGTAAAACATAACAAATTGTCAAGACTACCACGACTTGTACTTGAAAGGACACATTGTGCAATTACAAGATATCTTTAAAAACTTTAGTGCCTATTGTGTAAAATACTACGGGCTTGACGCATTTCATTATTACACTTTAACAGGGCTAGCTTACGATGTGGCGTTATAAATAAGCAAAGTTAGATTGGAATTGTTACACGACCTAGTCATGTTAATTCTGTTTGAATAAGCAACACGAAAAGGGGGTGCTCAAATAAGCCATCGCCATGGGCTGGCCAACAATAAAAACATGAGTGCACAGTGTTATTCCCACGGGTTGGTATTAACTAAAGTGCAGCGTGTGTCAAAATTTTATAACAATCAAATAAAATTTTCATTGACCTGAACACTTACCTTAGAATCACATCCAGCGACGTGTTTGAAAAGTATGAAAAGTACTGATGAACAACTCAATGTTTGAAAATACCATGGAAACATACGTTAACGGGTGAATATAATATTAATGACTACTGATGGGCAACCGTTGAAACTAATAGCGAAAACCATCTGTGACCAATTCGTGGTGTATAACAAGTCCATGGTAGTAATAAACATAAAGGAAACCAAACTCAAGCTTGACAAGCCTGTGTACTTAGGAGCATGCATCGTAGAAATTTCAAGATTTTAAATGATCGACATTCATTTGGACTATGTGCGTAAAACCAAAGGGAACAAAATTCGACTACTGTTTACCGACACTGATAGTTAAGCCTATTTAACTCAAACCGACGACTTTTACAAAGACATGTCTCACATTCAAAACAAGTTTGACACATCAACCTATTGTATGGAAAACCCGTTTTGGAATTCCGACCAACGTCAACAAAAAAACATTATTGGTATGCATGTCTTCGTCAAATGATGACTAAGTTTTAGGGCTTCTTACAAGATGTAATAAAATCGAATGGGTGATGGTCAACACACCAGGAAAGCTAAAGGGACGAAGAAACAAGTCAATTGACAGAACGTTACATTTAACGATTACAAGACGTGTTTGATGACCCAGTAAAGATATCATAGAAAAATAAACGTCAGTCGCAATAACCTTCAGAACGAGGTGTCTGGAGAAATAACCACAATATGACAAATGATACATTTTAATAGATTGAATCATTGCCTTGGCACTTAGACATTACAAAATTGAACATACAACACTATAAGGACGTGTGGTAATAGAAGTATCAATGCCTGGATTCATTAAACCTCTTAAAAATTAGTATATTGAGGACGACAATATTTGTCATATGTAAAGAGAATATGGATATTATAAAAAGACGATTTCAAATTCGCGCCTGTTTTGAGACCCGAAAACTTTAAATACGTGATACGTGTACACAACATTCTACTTCCCAACAAGCTCCTATCAAACGGAGAGTAAAAAAAAATGATACATGTACACAACATTCTACTGTCCAACATGCCCCCATCAAACGGAAAGTTAAAATAAAACAGTTAAAACTCTACAGATATTCTATTTTCGAGGTGTGGGTACCTTTTTCAAAACCTTTTAATCCTTTCATTTCCATACGTAATGGAAATTACTTGAATTTTAAGATCTACTACATCACCGATGAACTTTAGATAAGAGCACCAATGGTATGTGGACACGTTTGTATTTGTCAAAATTGTTGTCTGAAGTAACTGGTAAACCTTGATGAAGTTGCGTTTCCATGGCAGACCAATTTGGATTTTATGGAATAGAGAAATAAACATGAGTCAATTGCTTGAAGAATTAAACATGAACGACAATCGTATCACTAACATTAAATCACCGAATAATAATACGGATGCTGCAACAAAACGATGGTTCATGCGTCAATTGAAATACTATACGAAACAATTAGAATTACAATTACAATCCGCGTGTAACCAGATGAAGACGGATATAAAACGACTAGAGAAAAGATGTGATACAACCATTAAAGAACTCGAGAAAATGTAGATGAGTTTAAGACCACTCTACACAATGAACTCGGGGTAAATCAGATTAAAAATTCGCCACAAAAAACATCGATGAAATCTTGAAACTTTCCTTGTCAATTGAAATTTTAGAGCACAACAAGGAAGATCTAGAGGGTCTGAGCATGTGTAATCTATTGAAACATGCTGGTGGGGGGTTTAAAGCCGTTAGTGGTTGAATATTTAGTAAAAAAGTAGCCCAGATGTGTAAGCCTTCACCACAATACTCGTATAACGAAAGTATCCTTTATAATCGTGGGCAAATATTGTGGAAGATTATACTTGCTAAAAGTAAAAGATTGGTACTGCATATCTGATTGTTTGAATCAAGAGTTTATGGACTTAGACTACCCTTTCAATCGAACAAAGACTTCTTTCACCCCCACACCTTCATTTTTTGCAAACCTTTCCGATGCAGTTCAAATCCTGAACCGTCTTTTTAAGTTAAGGTTTATCAAAGTAAATAGAAAACACAACGCATTTATTGAGATTCTTCAACAATTCTAAATTCGGAACTCCGAAGAATATCTTTACGGTAAAATTCCGAACCGGACCTATATCATGTCGAAGGTATTGACCCAAGCTATTCCCCACTTAAATATTTTTCTGGGATCCGGGCCCGTCTGGCCACCACAGAGATTCAAAGTTGCCCATCTACGTATTTTTCATATATACCACACATTCGGTACTTTTCGGCATATCCCTACGGCAAAGTTCCGAACCGGACCTAGCTCACTTCGAAGGTATTGACCCAAGCTATTCCCCACTTAAATATTTTTCTGGGATCCGGGCCCGTCTGGCCACCACAGAGGTTCAAAGTTGCCCATTTACTAATTTTCCATATCAACCACACATTCGGTACTTTTCGGCATATCCCTACGGCAAAGTTCCGAACGGGACCTAGCTCATTTCAAAGGTATTGACCCAAGCTATTCCCCACTTAAATATTTTTCTGGGATCCGGGCCCGTCTGGCCACCACAGAGATTCAAAGTTGCCCATCTACGTATTTTTCATATATACCACACATTCGGTACTTTTCGGCATATCCCTACGGCAAAGTTCCGAACCGGACCTAGCTCACTTCGAAGGTATTGACCCAAGCTATTCCCCACTTAAATATTTTTCTGGGATCCGGGCCCGTCTGGCCACCACAGAGGTTCAAAGTTGCCCATTTACTAATTTTCCATATCAACCACACATTCGGTACTTTTCGGCATATCCCTACGGCAAAGTTCCGAACGGGACCTAGCTCATTTCAAAGGTATTGACCCAAGCTATTCCCCACTTAAATATTTTTCTGGGATCCGGGCCCGTCTGGCCACCACAGAGATTCAAAGTTGCCCATCTACGTATTTTTCATATATACCACACATTCGGTACTTTTCGGCATATCCCTACGGCAAAGTTCCAAACCGGACCTAGCTCACTTCGAAGGTATTGACCCAAGCTATTCCCCACTTAAATATTTTTCTGGGATCCGGGCCCGTCTGGCCACCACAGAGGTTCAAAGTTGCCCATTTACTAATTTTCCATATCAACCACACATTCGGTACTTTTCGGCATATCCCTACGGCAAAGTTCCGAACGGGACCTAGCTCATTTCAAAGGTATTGACCCAAGCTATTCCCCACTTAAATATTTTTCTGGGATCCGGGCCCGTCTGGCCACCACAGAGATTCAAAGTTGCCCATCTACGTATTTTTCATATATACCACACATTCGGTACTTTTCGGCATATCCCTACGGCAAAGTTCCGAACCGGACCTAGCTCACTTCGAAGGTATTGACCCAAGCTATTCCCCACTTAAATATTTTTCTGGGATCCGGGCCCGTCTGGCCACCACAGAGGTTCAAAGTTGCCCATTTACTAATTTTCCATATCAACCACACATTCGGTACTTTTCGGCATATCCCTACGGCAAAGTTCCGAACGGGACCTAGCTCATTTCAAAGGTATTGACCCAAGCTATTCCCCACTTAAATATTTTTCTGGGATCCGGGCCCGTCTGGTCACCACAGAGATTCAAAGTTGCCCATCTACGTATTTTTCATATATACCACACATTCGGTACTTTTCGGCATATCCCTACGGCAAAGTTCCGAACCGGACCTAGCTCACTTCGAAGGTATTGACCCAAGCTATTCCCCACTTAAATATTTTTCTGGGATCCGGGCCCGTCTGGCCACCACAGAGGTTCAAAGTTGCCCATTTACTAATTTTCCATATCAACCACACATTCGGTACTTTTCGGCATATCCCTACGGCAAAGTTCCGAACGGGACCTAGCTCATTTCAAAGGTATTGACCCAAGCTATTCCCCACTTAAATATTTTTCTGGGATCCGGGCCCGTCTGGCCACCACAGAGATTCAAAGTTGCCCATCTACGTATTTTTCATATATACCACACATTCGGTACTTTTCGGCATATCCCTACGGCAAAGTTCCGAACCGGACCTAGCTCACTTCGAAGGTATTGACCCAAGCTATTCCCCACTTAAATATTTTTCTGGGATCCGGGCCCGTCTGGCCACCACAGAGGTTCAAAGTTGCCCATTTACTAATTTTCCATATCAACCACACATTCGGTACTTTTCGGCATATCCCTACGGCAAAGTTCCGAACGAGACCTAGCTCATTTCAAAGGTATTGACCCAAGCTATTCCCCACTTAAATATTTTTCTGGGATCCGGGCCCGTCTGGCCACCACAGAGATTCAAAGTTGCCCATCTACGTATTTTTCATATATACCACACATTCGGTACTTTTCGGCATATCCCTACGGCAAAGTTCCGAACCGGACCTAGCTCACTTCGAAGGTATTGACCCAAGCTATTCCCCACTTAAATATTTTTCTGGGATCCGGGCCCGTCTGGCCACCACAGAGGTTCAAAGTTGCCCATTTACTAATTTTCCATATCAACCACACATTCGGTACTTTTCGGCATATCCCTACGGCAAAGTTCCGAACGGGACCTAGCTCATTTCAAAGGTATTGACCCAAGCTATTCCCCACTTAAATATTTTTCTGGGATCCGGGCCCGTCTGGCCACCACAGAGATTCAAAGTTGCCCATCTACGTATTTTTCATATATACCACACATTCGGTACTTTTCGGCATATCCCTACGGCAAAGTTCCGAACCGGACCTAGCTCACTTCGAAGGTATTGACCCAAGCTATTCCCCACTTAAATATTTTTCTGGGATCCGGGCCCGTCTGGCCACCACAGAGGTTCAAAGTTGCCCATTTACTAATTTTCCATATCAACCACACATTCGGTACTTTTCGGCATATCCCTACGGCAAAGTTCCGAACGGGACCTAGCTCATTTCAAAGGTATTGACCCAAGCTATTCCCCACTTAAATATTTTTCTGGGATCCGGGCCCGTCTGGCCACCACAGAGATTCAAAGTTGCCCATCTACGTATTTTTCATATATACCACACATTCGGTACTTTTCGGCATATCCCTACGGCAAAGTTCCGAACCGGACCTAGCTCACTTCGAAGGTATTGACCCAAGCTATTCCCCACTTAAATATTTTTCTGGGATCCGGGCCCGTCTGGCCACCACAGAGGTTCAAAGTTGCCCATTTACTAATTTTCCATATCAACCACACATTCGGTACTTTTCGGCATATCCCTACGGCAAAGTTCCGAACGGGACCTAGCTCATTTCAAAGGTATTGACCCAAGCTATTCCCCACTTAAATATTTTTCTGGGATCCGGGCCCGTCTGGCCACCACAGAGATTCAAAGTTGCCCATCTACGTATTTTTCATATATACCACACATTCGGTACTTTTCGGCATATCCCTACGGCAAAGTTCCGAACCGGACCTAGCTCACTTCGAAGGTATTGACCCAAGCTATTCCCCACTTAAATATTTTTCTGGGATCCGGGCCCGTCTGGCCACCACAGAGGTTCAAAGTTGCCCATTTACTAATTTTCCATATCAACCACACATTCGGTACTTTTCGGCATATCCCTACGGCAAAGTTCCGAACGGGACCTAGCTCATTTCAAAGGTATTGACCCAAGCTATTCCCCACTTAAATATTTTTCTGGGATCCGGGCCCGTCTGGCCACCACAGAGATTCAAAGTTGCCCATCTACGTATTTTTCATATATACCACACATTCGGTACTTTTCGGCATATCCCTACGGCAAAGTTCCGAACCGGACCTAGCTCACTTCGAAGGTATTGACCCAAGCTATTCCCCACTTAAATATTTTTCTGGGATCCGGGCCCGTCTGGCCACCACAGAGGTTCAAAGTTGCCCATTTACTAATTTTCCATATCAACCACACATTCGGTACTTTTCGGCATATCCCTACGGCAAAGTTCCGAACGGGACCTAGCTCATTTCAAAGGTATTGACCCAAGCTATTCCCCACTTAAATATTTTTCTGGGATCCGGGCCCGTCTGGCCACCACAGAGATTCAAAGTTGCCCATCTACGTATTTTTCATATATACCACACATTCGGTACTTTTCGGCATATCCCTACGGCAAAGTTCCGAACCGGACCTAGCTCACTTCGAAGGTATTGACCCAAGCTATTCCCCACTTAAATATTTTTCTGGGATCCGGGCCCGTCTGGCCACCACAGAGGTTCAAAGTTGCCCATTTACTAATTTTCCATATCAACCACACATTCGGTACTTTTCGGCATATCCCTACGGCAAAGTTCCGAACGGGACCTAGCTCATTTCAAAGGTATTGACCCAAGCTATTCCCCACTTAAATATTTTTCTGGGATCCGGGCCCGTCTGGCCACCACAGAGATTCAAAGTTGCCCATCTACGTATTTTTCATATATACCACACATTCGGTACTTTTCGGCATATCCCTACGGCAAAGTTCCGAACCGGACCTAGCTCACTTCGAAGGTATTGACCCAAGCTATTCCCCACTTAAATATTTTTCTGGGATCCGGGCCCGTCTGGCCACCACAGAGGTTCAAAGTTGCCCATTTACTAATTTTCCATATCAACCACACATTCGGTACTTTTCGGCATATCCCTACGGCAAAGTTCCGAACGGGACCTAGCTCATTTCAAAGGTATTGACCCAAGCTATTCCCCACTTAAATATTTTTCTGGGATCCGGGCCCGTCTGGCCACCACAGAGATTCAAAGTTGCCCATCTACGTATTTTTCATATATACCACACATTCGGTACTTTTCGGCATATCCCTACGGCAAAGTTCCGAACCGGACCTAGCTCACTTCGAAGGTATTGACCCAAGCTATTCCCCACTTAAATATTTTTCTGGGATCCGGGCCCGTCTGGCCACCACAGAGGTTCAAAGTTGCCCATTTACTAATTTTCCATATCAACCACACATTCGGTACTTTTCGGCATATCCCTACGGCAAAGTTCCGAACGGGACCTAGCTCATTTCAAAGGTATTGACCCAAGCTATTCCCCACTTAAATATTTTTCTGGGATCCGGGCCCGTCTGGCCACCACAGAGATTCAAAGTTGCCCATCTACGTATTTTTCATATATACCACACATTCGGTACTTTTCGGCATATCCCTACGGCAAAGTTCCGAACCGGACCTAGCTCACTTCGAAGGTATTGACCCAAGCTATTCCCCACTTAAATATTTTTCTGGGATCCGGGCCCGTCTGGCCACCACAGAGGTTCAAAGTTGCCCATTTACTAATTTTCCATATCAACCACACATTCGGTACTTTTCGGCATATCCCTACGGCAAAGTTCCGAACGGGACCTAGCTCATTTCAAAGGTATTGACCCAAGCTATTCCCCACTTAAATATTTTTCTGGGATCCGGGCCCGTCTGGCCACCACAGAGATTCAAAGTTGCCCATCTACGTATTTTTCATATATACCACACATTCGGTACTTTTCGGCATATCCCTACGGCAAAGTTCCGAACCGGACCTAGCTCACTTCGAAGGTATTGACCCAAGCTATTCCCCACTTAAATATTTTTCTGGGATCCGGGCCCGTCTGGCCACCACAGAGGTTCAAAGTTGCCCATTTACTAATTTTCCATATCAACCACACATTCGGTACTTTTCGGCATATCCCTACGGCAAAGTTCCGAACGGGACCTAGCTCATTTCAAAGGTATTGACCCAAGCTATTCCCCACTTAAATATTTTTCTGGGATCCGGGCCCGTCTGGCCACCACAGAGATTCAAAGTTGCCCATCTACGTATTTTTCATATATACCACACATTCGGTACTTTTCGGCATATCCCTACGGCAAAGTTCCGAACCGGACCTAGCTCACTTCGAAGGTATTGACCCAAGCTATTCCCCACTTAAATATTTTTCTGGGATCCGGGCCCGTCTGGCCACCACAGAGGTTCAAAGTTGCCCATTTACTAATTTTCCATATCAACCACACATTCGGTACTTTTCGGCATATCCCTACGGCAAAGTTCCGAACGGGACCTAGCTCATTTCAAAGGTATTGACCCAAGCTATTCCCCACTTAAATATTTTTCTGGGATCCGGGCCCGTCTGGCCACCACAGAGATTCAAAGTTGCCCATCTACGTATTTTTCATATATACCACACATTCGGTACTTTTCGGCATATCCCTACGGCAAAGTTCCGAACCGGACCTAGCTCACTTCGAAGGTATTGACCCAAGCTATTCCCCACTTAAATATTTTTCTGGGATCCGGGCCCGTCTGGCCACCACAGAGGTTCAAAGTTGCCCATTTACTAATTTTCCATATCAACCACACATTCGGTACTTTTCGGCATATCCCTACGGCAAAGTTCCGAACGGGACCTAGCTCATTTCAAAGGTATTGACCCAAGCTATTCCCCACTTAAATATTTTTCTGGGATCCGGGCCCGTCTGGCCACCACAGAGATTCAAAGTTGCCCATCTACGTATTTTTCATATATACCACACATTCGGTACTTTTCGGCATATCCCTACGGCAAAGTTCCGAACCGGACCTAGCTCACTTCGAAGGTATTGACCCAAGCTATTCCCCACTTAAATATTTTTCTGGGATCCGGGCCCGTCTGGCCACCACAGAGGTTCAAAGTTGCCCATTTACTAATTTTCCATATCAACCACACATTCGGTACTTTTCGGCATATCCCTACGGCAAAGTTCCGAACGGGACCTAGCTCATTTCAAAGGTATTGACCCAAGCTATTCCCCACTTAAATATTTTTCTGGGATCCGGGCCCGTCTGGCCACCACAGAGATTCAAAGTTGCCCATCTACGTATTTTTCATATATACCACACATTCGGTACTTTTCGGCATATCCCTACGGCAAAGTTCCGAACCGGACCTAGCTCACTTCGAAGGTATTGACCCAAGCTATTCCCCACTTAAATATTTTTCTGGGATCCGGGCCCGTCTGGCCACCACAGAGGTTCAAAGTTGCCCATTTACTAATTTTCCATATCAACCACACATTCGGTACTTTTCGGCATATCCCTACGGCAAAGTTCCGAACGGGACCTAGCTCATTTCAAAGGTATTGACCCAAGCTATTCCCCACTTAAATATTTTTCTGGGATCCGGGCCCGTCTGGCCACCACAGAGATTCAAAGTTGCCCATCTACGTATTTTTCATATATACCACACATTCGGTACTTTTCGGCATATCCCTACGGCAAAGTTCCGAACCGGACCTAGCTCACTTCGAAGGTATTGACCCAAGCTATTCCCCACTTAAATATTTTTCTGGGATCCGGGCCCGTCTGGCCACCACAGAGGTTCAAAGTTGCCCATTTACTAATTTTCCATATCAACCACACATTCGGTACTTTTCGGCATATCCCTACGGCAAAGTTCCGAACGGGACCTAGCTCATTTCAAAGGTATTGACCCAAGCTATTCCCCACTTAAATATTTTTCTGGGATCCGGGCCCGTCTGGCCACCACAGAGATTCAAAGTTGCCCATCTACGTATTTTTCATATATACCACACATTCGGTACTTTTCGGCATATCCCTACGGCAAAGTTCCGAACCGGACCTAGCTCACTTCGAAGGTATTGACCCAAGCTATTCCCCACTTAAATATTTTTCTGGGATCCGGGCCCGTCTGGCCACCACAGAGGTTCAAAGTTGCCCATTTACTAATTTTCCATATCAACCACACATTCGGTACTTTTCGGCATATCCCTACGGCAAAGTTCCGAACGGGACCTAGCTCATTTCAAAGGTATTGACCCAAGCTATTCCCCACTTAAATATTTTTCTGGGATCCGGGCCCGTCTGGCCACCACAGAGATTCAAAGTTGCCCATCTACGTATTTTTCATATATACCACACATTCGGTACTTTTCGGCATATCCCTACGGCAAAGTTCCGAACCGGACCTAGCTCACTTCGAAGGTATTGACCCAAGCTATTCCCCACTTAAATATTTTTCTGGGATCCGGGCCCGTCTGGCCACCACAGAGGTTCAAAGTTGCCCATTTACTAATTTTCCATATCAACCACACATTCGGTACTTTTCGGCATATCCCTACGGCAAAGTTCCGAACGGGACCTAGCTCATTTCAAAGGTATTGACCCAAGCTATTCCCCACTTAAATATTTTTCTGGGATCCGGGCCCGTCTGGCCACCACAGAGATTCAAAGTTGCCCATCTACGTATTTTTCATATATACCACACATTCGGTACTTTTCGGCATATCCCTACGGCAAAGTTCCGAACCGGACCTAGCTCACTTCGAAGGTATTGACCCAAGCTATTCCCCACTTAAATATTTTTCTGGGATCCGGGCCCGTCTGGCCACCACAGAGGTTCAAAGTTGCCCATTTACTAATTTTCCATATCAACCACACATTCGGTACTTTTCGGCATATCCCTACGGCAAAGTTCCGAACGGGACCTAGCTCATTTCAAAGGTATTGACCCAAGCTATTCCCCACTTAAATATTTTTCTGGGATCCGGGCCCGTCTGGCCACCACAGAGATTCAAAGTTGCCCATCTACGTATTTTTCATATATACCACACATTCGGTACTTTTCGGCATATCCCTACGGCAAAGTTCCGAACCGGACCTAGCTCACTTCGAAGGTATTGACCCAAGCTATTCCCCACTTAAATATTTTTCTGGGATCCGGGCCCGTCTGGCCACCACAGAGGTTCAAAGTTGCCCATTTACTAATTTTCCATATCAACCACACATTCGGTACTTTTCGGCATATCCCTACGGCAAAGTTCCGAACGGGACCTAGCTCATTTCAAAGGTATTGACCCAAGCTATTCCCCACTTAAATATTTTTCTGGGATCCGGGCCCGTCTGGCCACCACAGAGATTCAAAGTTGCCCATCTACGTATTTTTCATATATACCACACATTCGGTACTTTTCGGCATATCCCTACGGCAAAGTTCCGAACCGGACCTAGCTCACTTCGAAGGTATTGACCCAAGCTATTCCCCACTTAAATATTTTTCTGGGATCCGGGCCCGTCTGGCCACCACAGAGGTTCAAAGTTGCCCATTTACTAATTTTCCATATCAACCACACATTCGGTACTTTTCGGCATATCCCTACGGCAAAGTTCCGAACGGGACCTAGCTCATTTCAAAGGTATTGACCCAAGCTATTCCCCACTTAAATATTTTTCTGGGATCCGGGCCCGTCTGGCCACCACAGAGATTCAAAGTTGCCCATCTACGTATTTTTCATATATACCACACATTCGGTACTTTTCGGCATATCCCTACGGCAAAGTTCCGAACCGGACCTAGCTCACTTCGAAGGTATTGACCCAAGCTATTCCCCACTTAAATATTTTTCTGGGATCCGGGCCCGTCTGGCCACCACAGAGGTTCAAAGTTGCCCATTTACTAATTTTCCATATCAACCACACATTCGGTACTTTTCGGCATATCCCTACGGCAAAGTTCCGAACGGGACCTAGCTCATTTCAAAGGTATTGACCCAAGCTATTCCCCACTTAAATATTTTTCTGGGATCCGGGCCCGTCTGGCCACCACAGAGATTCAAAGTTGCCCATCTACGTATTTTTCATATATACCACACATTCGGTACTTTTCGGCATATCCCTACGGCAAAGTTCCGAACCGGACCTAGCTCACTTCGAAGGTATTGACCCAAGCTATTCCCCACTTAAATATTTTTCTGGGATCCGGGCCCGTCTGGCCACCACAGAGGTTCAAAGTTGCCCATTTACTAATTTTCCATATCAACCACACATTCGGTACTTTTCGGCATATCCCTACGGCAAAGTTCCGAACGGGACCTAGCTCATTTCAAAGGTATTGACCCAAGCTATTCCCCACTTAAATATTTTTCTGGGATCCGGGCCCGTCTGGCCACCACAGAGATTCAAAGTTGCCCATCTACGTATTTTTCATATATACCACACATTCGGTACTTTTCGGCATATCCCTACGGCAAAGTTCCGAACCGGACCTAGCTCACTTCGAAGGTATTGACCCAAGCTATTCCCCACTTAAATATTTTTCTGGGATCCGGGCCCGTCTGGCCACCACAGAGGTTCAAAGTTGCCCATTTACTAATTTTCCATATCAACCACACATTCGGTACTTTTCGGCATATCCCTACGGCAAAGTTCCGAACGGGACCTAGCTCATTTCAAAGGTATTGACCCAAGCTATTCCCCACTTAAATATTTTTCTGGGATCCGGGCCCGTCTGGCCACCACAGAGATTCAAAGTTGCCCATCTACGTATTTTTCATATATACCACACATTCGGTACTTTTCGGCATATCCCTACGGCAAAGTTCCGAACCGGACCTAGCTCACTTCGAAGGTATTGACCCAAGCTATTCCCCACTTAAATATTTTTCTGGGATCCGGGCCCGTCTGGCCACCACAGAGGTTCAAAGTTGCCCATTTACTAATTTTCCATATCAACCACACATTCGGTACTTTTCGGCATATCCCTACGGCAAAGTTCCGAACGGGACCTAGCTCATTTCAAAGGTATTGACCCAAGCTATTCCCCACTTAAATATTTTTCTGGGATCCGGGCCCGTCTGGCCACCACAGAGATTCAAAGTTGCCCATCTACGTATTTTTCATATATACCACACATTCGGTACTTTTCGGCATATCCCTACGGCAAAGTTCCGAACCGGACCTAGCTCACTTCGAAGGTATTGACCCAAGCTATTCCCCACTTAAATATTTTTCTGGGATCCGGGCCCGTCTGGCCACCACAGAGGTTCAAAGTTGCCCATTTACTAATTTTCCATATCAACCACACATTCGGTACTTTTCGGCATATCCCTACGGCAAAGTTCCGAACGGGACCTAGCTCATTTCAAAGGTATTGACCCAAGCTATTCCCCACTTAAATATTTTTCTGGGATCCGGGCCCGTCTGGCCACCACAGAGATTCAAAGTTGCCCATCTACGTATTTTTCATATATACCACACATTCGGTACTTTTCGGCATATCCCTACGGCAAAGTTCCGAACCGGACCTAGCTCACTTCGAAGGTATTGACCCAAGCTATTCCCCACTTAAATATTTTTCTGGGATCCGGGCCCGTCTGGCCACCACAGAGGTTCAAAGTTGCCCATTTACTAATTTTCCATATCAACCACACATTCGGTACTTTTCGGCATATCCCTACGGCAAAGTTCCGAACGGGACCTAGCTCATTTCAAAGGTATTGACCCAAGCTATTCCCCACTTAAATATTTTTCTGGGATCCGGGCCCGTCTGGCCACCACAGAGATTCAAAGTTGCCCATCTACGTATTTTTCATATATACCACACATTCGGTACTTTTCGGCATATCCCTACGGCAAAGTTCCGAACCGGACCTAGCTCACTTCGAAGGTATTGACCCAAGCTATTCCCCACTTAAATATTTTTCTGGGATCCGGGCCCGTCTGGCCACCACAGAGGTTCAAAGTTGCCCATTTACTAATTTTCCATATCAACCACACATTCGGTACTTTTCGGCATATCCCTACGGCAAAGTTCCGAACGGGACCTAGCTCATTTCAAAGGTATTGACCCAAGCTATTCCCCACTTAAATATTTTTCTGGGATCCGGGCCCGTCTGGCCACCACAGAGATTCAAAGTTGCCCATCTACGTATTTTTCATATATACCACACATTCGGTACTTTTCGGCATATCCCTACGGCAAAGTTCCGAACCGGACCTAGCTCACTTCGAAGGTATTGACCCAAGCTATTCCCCACTTAAATATTTTTCTGGGATCCGGGCCCGTCTGGCCACCACAGAGGTTCAAAGTTGCCCATTTACTAATTTTCCATATCAACCACACATTCGGTACTTTTCGGCATATCCCTACGGCAAAGTTCCGAACGGGACCTAGCTCATTTCAAAGGTATTGACCCAAGCTATTCCCCACTTAAATATTTTTCTGGGATCCGGGCCCGTCTGGCCACCACAGAGATTCAAAGTTGCCCATCTACGTATTTTTCATATATACCACACATTCGGTACTTTTCGGCATATCCCTACGGCAAAGTTCCGAACCGGACCTAGCTCACTTCGAAGGTATTGACCCAAGCTATTCCCCACTTAAATATTTTTCTGGGATCCGGGCCCGTCTGGCCACCACAGAGGTTCAAAGTTGCCCATTTACTAATTTTCCATATCAACCACACATTCGGTACTTTTCGGCATATCCCTACGGCAAAGTTCCGAACGGGACCTAGCTCATTTCAAAGGTATTGACCCAAGCTATTCCCCACTTAAATATTTTTCTGGGATCCGGGCCCGTCTGGCCACCACAGAGATTCAAAGTTGCCCATCTACGTATTTTTCATATATACCACACATTCGGTACTTTTCGGCATATCCCTACGGCAAAGTTCCGAACCGGACCTAGCTCACTTCGAAGGTATTGACCCAAGCTATTCCCCACTTAAATATTTTTCTGGGATCCGGGCCCGTCTGGCCACCACAGAGGTTCAAAGTTGCCCATTTACTAATTTTCCATATCAACCACACATTCGGTACTTTTCGGCATATCCCTACGGCAAAGTTCCGAACGGGACCTAGCTCATTTCAAAGGTATTGACCCAAGCTATTCCCCACTTAAATATTTTTCTGGGATCCGGGCC